>NC_046326.1:33742132-34085107 GCF_009819535.1 Lacerta agilis
GGCACACGAATGACGCTCAGGACTTATGCCCTACTGCCTCCCCTATCTTCCTCTGTGGGCCTGGCTTGGTGGAAACTGCCTCGTGGGTCAAATGAGGAGGCTCTGTGGGTCGGAGAGTTCCCCCACCACTTGTTTAACTGAAAGCAGATGCTGCAAACACCCTCCTCTGCTCTGTGAAAGAGTGAAAGTTACAACCACTTGCTTATTCTGCACTTCTGAAATTCACTTTAGGAAATCTCCCAGTTTTTTTTTAATGGAATTTTTAAAGGGTGCAATCCAGAGAGGAGCAAATCAGAAGACCCATAAAGCTTGACTGGCATCTGTCTGTCTCAGGACACAATGGAGAAGAATCTGATGCAGAAAATGTTATTTCTACTTTGGACCCCTTTTCCGCTGCCTTGCTTTAAGGAAGCTGCCTCATAGGAACATTGGAAGGTGCGGTTTATCAAGTCAACCCATTGGTCCATCGAACTCAGTAGTGTCAACACTGACTGGCAATGGTTCTCCAAGATTTCAAGCGGAAGACTTTCTGATCTCCAACCAGAGAGGCCAGGGGTTGACTCTGGGACCTCCTGAATGTGAAGCAGATGCTCTGCCACTGAGATGGAATCACGGGATCATAGAATTGTGGAGTTGGAAGGGATCCTGAGGATCATCTAGTTCAACTCTCTGCAATGAGGAATATGCAGCTGCCCCATATGGGAATAGAACCTGCAACCTTGGCATTATCAGCACCATGCTCTAACCGACTGAGCTATCCAAGCTGTGTAAGCTCGGACGCAGTCCTTCCTATGTATATAAGAACATAACTTTGCTGTGTTGCGTAACCAGAAGTCAATCTTCACAAATAGGGGCCGTGTGAGTTAGAAAAAGAAGCTCCAGCTGCCCTGGCTTCATTATAGTGGCAAGACCCAGACAGATGAGAGCTCTCTGGTTGCATTTGCTTTCTCTCTTCCCCATCTGCTCACTGTGGTTTTAATTAAATCTACTGAGATGTGGGGTCCCCCCCCTGCCCCACCCACCCCGCCCGCTTTGCTTTTTGGCCTGCTCTGAGAAATTGGAAAGCCAGACGGTGTGTGCCAATGTCCACTCAGCTCAGCTCTGCATTGCCAGCTGTTAATGAGCAGGCGCAAAGGGGAATTTAATGCCCACTCTGCTCTTGAGCCAGTATCAGCTGATAATAAGCAGGGGAGCAAAGCGGTCCAGGCCTTGTTCTTCGTCATCCCCCCCCCTTCTCTGCGCATCTGCAGCATGCAAAAACAAACTCGAGACTGATTCCACTTGTGGTTAGCTTGTTAACAGAAATGACAGGTTTCAAATAACCTTAAAAGCGTGCGGCATGATGCTTGTCTATCTGATCAGGGCTCTTTCGCTGGCACCTGACATTTCCAATACTGCAGTGGCATTCGTGAGCATTCTTTCTGAATGCTGTCACACACAGGCATCTCTCTTCTCTTCATTTGCTTGGAGGGTGTCTGGCGATGCTATTAAGTCTGGTAAAGGGGTGACAGTTAACTGCGGGCCTGTCAGTCTTGCGTCGGATGTCAGCACATCCATTAGCTGCAACTTCACAAATAACCAGCTATAATGTACTCTTTCCCAGAGTCTGTTTTCACATCCAAAGATAGCATCTGAAAGGGTGTCCTTTCTCATCTGGCTTTGGCCTGCACTCGCTTTGTGCTCAAGGGCTTTCCTGCGGGCTGATGGGAGATAGCTGTCCTCAAAAGCCCCTCGACTGAATGAATGTAGCATTTGATTATTATTTATTAAATGCCTCTAAACAACTCTGTTTATCTGTGTCCAAACATATTGGTCTGCCTTGTAAGACATTAGACTAAGAACTGGGGAGTGGCCCTACAGTGTTTTAGATGGATGTGTTTCTGCATATTTGCACAATTATTGCAAATAAAGGCAGTCCCCTCATTTTCATGAGGGTTATGTTCCAAGGCACGTGTGTTCAAGTGAAAAGGTGTATGCAGTGGTACCTTGGTTCTCAAACTTAATCCGTTTCGGAAGTCAGTTTGCAAAACCAAAGCGTTCCCAAACCAAGGCGCATTTTCCCATAGAAAGTAATGAAAAATGGATTAATCCATTCCTGACTTTTAAAAATAACCCCTAAAACAGCAGTTGATTGATACATAAAGTGGCCATTGATACATAAAGTGAAAGCAATAAACAATGTACTGCAGTCACACACACAATCAATCAATCAGTAGCTGAACTGGGTTCCACACAGTCACAAAAACAAAACAAAAAGAGCCGCAAAAATGCAAATTAAATAGCAAAAACAGACAGATCTCAGCCTAACACTCAAATCGGAAGTGTGGCACTCAAATCGGAAGCGTAACACTCACATCAGAGCACGTTTAAGCCTCTGAAAAAAGTTCGCAAACCAGGACACTTCTGGGTTTGCAGTTCCAGGTACAGGTGGGTAGCCATGTTGGTCTGCCATAGTCGAAACAAAATCAAAAATTCTTTCCAGTAGCACCTTAGAGACCAACTGAGTTTGTTCTTGGTATGAGCTTTTGTGTGCATGCACACGAAAGTTCATACCAAGAACAAACTCAGTTGGTCTCTAAGGTGCTACTGGAAAGAATTTTTGGGTTTGCAGTGTTTGGGTTCCAAGTTGTTTGAGTACCAAGGCATTTGAAAACCATTTAAAAAACAAAACAGCAGCACTTACCAGATCCACCAAATTCTACCACAATCGCTCCCTCCAAACCTCCTTGCTTAAACTCCTAACTCTCCACAGGCCTCAAAGGTCAGTTCAAGGGCTCCTGGGATTTCACTTGCAAAGACTTGTAGGATTGCCAGATCCTGTTTTTGCCCCTTTTATGCCATTTTCATGCTCTTTTGGAGCCGTTTTTGCCCCTTTCCATGCCACTTCCGAGTTTGCAGCGGTACACCTCTGCACGGTCATGCATAGCTTGAACACACATAAATGAGGAGTTGCTTGCATAACAGAAAGAAAAATGGAGTAATGCCAGCTCACATTAAGGATAAGAATAATTCAACAATTCCAATTCAAACATATTTATTAATATACTGTAGGCAGTCCCTATTGTTAGCAAAGTCATTTAAATAATGCAGATGGAGTTCAGTGAGAAGAGGGGGAAACCGCAATGGCACTTTACTGAGAAAACTCAACAAAATAATATATAACTTGTGGAGAAAGAAACAAAGAGGGTTGTTTTTTTTCTTCTTTTTGGGCAGACCTCATTAAGAGCAGAATTAGATATAAACTGCCATTCACCAGAAACATCTTCACAGCCAATCAGAGAACCTCCTGCCTCGCTAGAGGCTATGCCACCTTCGCTGGTTGCTAAGCAACACCTCCACCCCTACCATCTTGGTTAGTTGATTTACTGATAAAAGAGTTAACCCTTCCATTACAAACTGAATGATCCCTGCTGTGCTGCACTTCCAACATATATGTCTAAATTTTATATCCAAATGTGATGGATGAGAAAATGTACATTCAGGAATAGAATGGGCAGTAAGCTCTTTTAAACCGCTGAGTAGAGTATGGAATGTTATTTATCCTCCCAACCTTGAAGCAGAAGTCTCTTTGCTGCCTTAAAAGCTTGCAGGATTCACTTCCAGTGCCCACCTGTTGGTTCCCTCGTCATAGGAATAGAGTGTTAAAATTATATTTAAGAATATCATTTATTTCAAGAGTCAACTGGAATTGAACATGGGACCTTCATCACGCAAAGCTGTGTTTGAGCACTGAGTTTTGACTCCTCTCCATATGTGTGTCATATCAGGTGAAAAAAGAGCAAACCCGTTGTTGAGGTGTGTAGACTAACTGCTTGTCCCTAATGTTGAGAGAAGTCCGGAAATCAAATAAGCAGAGAGCTGGCTTGCTGTTAACCCCAGACCATGCTGTGTTAACCACAGTTGATGTTAACCAAAGTTAATAAACCACCATTAAAGTTGAGGTGTCCGACAGTCAATAACTTAAACCTTGGTTTATTTCATATATACATATTTAAAGCACCAGCAAAAGCATCTAAGCCTCGACAGTAGATTGGCATATTTTCCTACTCTTTGCTCACATTTCAGTAGCTTTCTGGTGGTGACAGCTTCTGAACCATAGTTAAGTTCAGGTTCACACTGGCAGGGTGGATGGCTGGAAGCCCAACAAGAGCCACTGAAAGGTGGAGCCAACTAACTATGGTTTTCTCCCCATCCTCTTCCCTGCTGTGTTCTTCAAGAGCAAAACTGACATCCGGAGGTCACCCTCTGAACTGGTTGCAGGTAAGAAGGCAGGCAGGTCTGGGCTGGCTGAGGGCCAACTGATATTGGTGGGACTGTGGCCAATTTATCTAACAGAGCAGCTTCCAGAAGGCAGAGGGTAGTTCTGCCATCCTCTGAAGTGTGGGGAGTGGTGACCCAGGGCAGGACTTCCTCTGTGGCAACAAACACCTAAATTGTGGAACTTCCTTCCAGAAAGGTGGGCCTAGTACCTTTGTTGTACAGCTTCCACCATACGCTGGAGATGCAGCTTTTGACAGCTAAGGTATTGCCTTTTGAGAGACACCCCTTCCCCTTGGTTAGCTCTGTACTGTTCTGCTTGGGTTGGAATGATTTCACTTCTTGTGTCAGGTGTCAGGGAACCTGATCCCCACCCCTGCATGGTAGGCTGCCAGGAGCAGATAGACGAGGAAAGCTCTTACCAAGTTCTTTTATTCAATATTCACAGAGAGAGGCTTAGAAATGCCTCTTGGAGTCATGGCATTGCTCTGAGTAAACTCCACCCCCCTTCTCTCCTCAATCGTCAACTGCACCACCCACCTTACGGTGGCCACTTAGGGCCATTTGCATCCAAGCCCTTTGCTCTTCTACTTTCAATGCTCACCAGGTTCTGGGAGAAGGAGGGTCTGGAATGCTTTCTAATGATAATGTGTCAGCCAGCTGTTCCAGCTCTGCTTCCCCCCCTTTCCTCTCCCAATATTTCTCAACTCTGCTCTTCATCTACCTCTGAGCCATGACCTTCCTCAAACCACTGTTGTAAATCCTCTTCTCTGGAAGGTTCAGGAGGGGGAGGCGGTCTCCACCATTCCTCCTCTGTCCATTTCCTGACACCTTGTTTAACTGCTCTACTTGTTTTTTAACTGTATGATTGCATTATTGCAACCCACCCTGCGACTTTATTATGAAGGGAGGTTAAGAAATCTTATCAATAAGTCTGGTCAGTGTGGGAACCAGGGTGCTAGACTAGGGAAGTCTTTGGCCTGATCTAGCATGGCTCTGCTGGTGTTCTTACAGCGAACCTGAAGTCCACATTCATTTACTTTCCTACTTTATTTTCCATTGTTATTATTTTTTGCCAGTGTCATTCGCACGGGGAAATAGGAAGCAAGTCAAACTGTTGGCCCATCTAGACCCGTAATGGATGGTAGCAGCTGTCACCAGATATAGTTTAACCTTTAAAAGGAGGTGGCGGAGATGGAACTTTGGCTTGGTGTGTATGCAAAGCAGCTCCTCTCCTACTTTGCTGCGACCCCCTCCCCTGAACAAAAGTCTGTTTCCTTCCTCGCTAAGCCACTCCAGTCAGCTCTCCCACACGTCAGGGATTAGAGGGTAGGATCCAGGTCAGAGACTGAGGCCTGGTCCTTCTCATTTTAGAAATTTAGCACCAGCGCTGGAGAGAAACTGTCAGGCTCGGAGAGCATGGCATGAATTTTTCAAAGCCTCAATTGCTACAACGGCAAAAAAGAACGTTATGGTCTCTGGCACCTTTCAGCAAATGGGGCCATACATTAACATTAGACTTACAAGGAAGGGGGCTGAAGGGAGTTTTAAATTCAGCCGCTTGGCAGCTTGGGTATCAATTAAAGTTGGGTTATTTTCATATGTCACTGCTGTGACCCCGTCGAAACAGTAGAACGGTGGTGAAATCAGGGTGCCTTCCTGACCCTACACAATGCAAATTATTCAAGGCTAAAAAAGACTTGAAAAGGCTTGTAGAATGTTAATGTAGAAAAGTCTGTGTGAAGCCTCTGCCCGGCTGATGTTCTGACCTTTTCCTTCTATATCTTCTCATTTCTTCAGCAAAGTTGGGGGAGGGAATCAAATGTGCGTTCGCACCTACTCTGGAGGAATGGTGTCCAAATGTGACCGGGAGGGCTTCAGAGTACAGACTCTTAAGATGCAACTTGTATGTCATGAGCCACAAAGATTCCTAATCTGCTCCCACACAAGTCCACGATGGGCCCCAATCTGGATGGCTTTAGAAGAGAAATAGGCACTTTCATGAAGTAGGCTACTAGCCATGATGGCTTTACTCTGCAGTCACAGTTTGAGGCAGTAGGCTTGTAAGTACTAGTTGCTGGAAACCACAGGAAGGGATGGTGCTGTTATGTTCTGGTCCTGCTTGTGGACTTCTCGTAGGCATCTGTTTGGCTGGTGTGAGAAAAGGTTGGTGGATGAGATGGGCCACTGACCTCATCTAGCAGGCTCTTCTTGTGTTATTTAAAGTGCAGGGTTTTTTGTTCAGCATTAAAGACCTACACAATCTTATACAGAACACCTCAACCCATTAAGATTAGGCAAAGCAGATAGAGAGTACCAACTTTCTCATCCTGCCTCATAATTCTAGAATACTATACTGGAAAAAAACCTGAGGTCATCCTCAGCTGAAGGGCAGGAGATTCAGGGCAGATAAAAGGAAGCACTTCGTCACACAGTTAAACTGAGGGATCCACGCCCACAAGACTCAGGGATGGCCACCGATTTGATGGCTTTAAAATATGACAAGAGAGAGAAGCAGGGTGGATAAGACTATCAATGGCTACATCAGTGCTGGCTGCAAAGAAACAGGGGGCAGGGAGAGGAAGAAAAAGAATATAAAAAATGGATTCAACTTACATATTATTATAGTTGTTAAAAAGCTGTATATATAAGGCTTTGTTCTACCTCCGCCGTCAAAGGCAGCCTTCTTCTTCTTTGGCGATCGCTTGTAGCCGAGCAAGATTGTCTTCCATGAACACGATCTTAACAGTGAGTCTGTAAGTGACTGTGGAAGCCAATTCTGGATCTACACACCCTTCCACAGTGGGGACATAGGTTTCCAGGCAGGAATTGATCGCGGTGAGGGTTTGCCAAGTGTGCCTTCCTATTAGCATGTTTCTCCAATTTCGTCCTGAGTTCGAGCACCTTCAGAGCCCATGACACCTTTGGTAAAGGCTGTTCTCCAACTGGAGCCCTCGCAGGCCAGTCTTTCCCACCTCCTGGGAACCACAAGTGAGCTGCTCCAGCTTCTGGCTTCCCTTTGTGGCATCTGACTGGCCACTGTGAGAAGACGATGCTGCAATTTATTTATTTCTTATTTATGCTACGACAGGGGCGAGACTTCTGCTGGCACAGGTCTGGAAACAAAAAAATAATACCAACTGTGCAGGTGTGGCAACAAAAAATTACAGAATATATGGAAATCGCAAAAATGACAATGAGAGTCAGACAACAGGGGGACGAAACATTTAGTAACGAATGGGGAAAGTTTATAGAATATTTAGACAAGGTATGTAAAATGTAAAAATAATGACGAACACCCCATAACGTGTAAGAACAGATACGAAAAAATGAATAAAATTAAGACAACAGACATTATAAAAGAAAAAGAGAATATATATGAACGTAGAAGTGGAACAGAAAAATTGGTAGCAATGTTAGAGCAAAGTAAATTAAAAAAGGAGACGAAATGAATTAAATGTGCGAAATATAGAGGAATGATATAAGGAAGACATAACATGGAAGAAGGGAAGTCAATGTGATTGTAATTTATGTGGTATATGTTATGTTTGTGTTTAATTAAAATCAATAAAAGTCATTATAAAGAGAGAGAGAGAGAGAGAGAGAGAGAAGATGATGCTGGACTAGATGGGCCTTTGAACTAACCAAAAGCAGGGGATATTCTTGTGCCCTTACGGTTCTTCATCATTGTACTGGGCAGCCCTTCCAAACAGCGGACTGTCCTCTGTAAAGGATAACATAACATTTTCTTCCTTCCTACTTAGCTGTGAGCTAAAATAGCTGTAAACTAAAATATGCAAAATCTGTTTTATTTGCTGATAATGCCAAGGTTTCAGGTTCGATCCCCGTAGGGAACAGCTACATATTCCTGTGTTGCAGTGGGTTAGACTAGATGATCCTCAGGGTCCTGTCCAACTCTACAATTCTATGATTTTATTTTATTCTGCTATTTATGTATTATTGCGTGTATATTTACATACTACCTCTTCTCCAAAGAGCTCAATATGAATACAGACATACCTCAGGTGACGGCCACTTCAGGTTGTGTGATTCGGATTGCGCACCGCGCCGAACCAGGACGTAACGTAACGGTTTACTTCTGGGTTTTGGCGCTCATGCATGCGCAGACACGCTAAAACGCACTTTGCACATGCACAGAAGCGCCAAATTGCATCTCGTGCATGTGCAGATGCAGCGGCGTAGGATGCGAACGCCGCGGGGTTGTGAAAGCGCCTCCCACACAGATTGCGTTCACAACCCGAGCGTCCACTGTATATGGTTCTCCACCCTCTCAAGGTTACCTAGCAGCCTCCATGGCTGCGTGGGGATTTGAACCCTGGTCTCACATGTCCTTGTCCGACACTCTAACCACCACACCACACTGGCTCTGAAGCCTGCTGCTTCTTCCTACACGCCATCCTGAAACCAATGCAGGCCTTGTGGCTTTAACACTAAACCAACTCCCTCCACCCACCCAGCCCAGCCTGACAAAGAGTTGTGGAGAACTCAGAAACTTGCCTCCTATTTTGTGACTTTTCCAATGGCCTAATAAATGGGTGCCGTATTTTTCGCTCCATAGGGCGCACCGGGCCATAGGGCGCACCTCATTTTTAGAGGAGGAAACAAGGGGAAAAATATTTTTCTGGTTTTCCTCCTCTAAAAGCCCCGTTTTTTTGAGGATCAGCTAAAAGTTTTGCAGCTTTTTTGCAAAGGGAAAAGCCCTGTTTTTTTGAGGATCAGCTAAAGGTTTTGCAGCTTTTTTGCAAAGGGAAAAGCCCTGGGTTTTTTGAGGATCAGCTAAAAGTTTTGCAGCTTTTTTTGCAAAGGGGGAAAAGCAAAGCTCCTTTTGCAAAGGGGGAAAAGCAAAGAGGAAAAGCCCCGTTTTTATGGGGTTCAACTCACATTTCTGCAGATTCTGAAGGAAAGGGAGCCCTTTCTACAGTTTCCAGACAGATAATCTAATCAGCCAGTCCCATGTTGCTGGGGAAACAAACAACCTCCCTCTGCAGCACATTCAAGAAAGGAGGCCTGGGCAACGGGGTGGGGCCAAAGGGAGCCGGGACTCTTATCTCTCTCCCGATCTCTTGCTGATCAGCTGCTGAGCGGGTCCTTTCAACACCCTCTTTTCTCTCTGTAAAAAGAAAACGCACATCTGCTTTTGGCCCCTGGGCAATTCAGCTCCAGGGACCACCACTCACTCCATAAGACGCACAGATATTTCCCCTTACTTTTTAGGAGGAAAAGAGTGCGTCTTATGGAGCGAAAAATACAGTATTTTTCTACCCCTTGTGGGTCAGCTATGTTTGTTTTTGCAATAAAAAATAAAAAATGAGACACGCACCCAATCCTGTTAGCGCTACTTAAGGGCAATCATGCTTACAGATGACATAACATCTCCCCAGCACACCCTTCAGAGGTCGAAATGTAGAAAGATGAAGTATAACAAACCCCCTGCTATACATTGCATTAGTGAAATGTGGTAAAGGAGCGGGAGGAAAGGGGAGGAAAAGTCTAGACAAGCATTTTCTTAAACTCACGAGGGAATCGTTTTAAACTAACTTCACAAGGAAATTACTTTGGTTGTCCACACAATGGCCCATTTAAAAATACATGGTGGCGTATCAGACTATCTCGAAGGGTCAAAACGTCCCCCAGTTGAGAAGAATGGATCTCTGTTTAGGCAGGTCAGGGGGGGGAAAGCCTGTCAGACTAATTCATAAACAGTTAAGAGTTAATAAGGCTGGTTAAGGATTAATAATAAATTAAACAGAACCCTCAATAAACCTCATGTTTCCAGCAAATATCTCCTGGTATACAAAGCTATCATTTCTCTCCTGGCTGAACGCTGAAACTCAAACCGCAGACCGACAGAATAAAAACCACAGCATTGTATCTTGGTGTCAGACAAAAGGGCCCTTCATTCCACTTAGAAGAATAATTTAAAAAAATCTAAAATACAGATAGATTTTGCATGTACTTCACACATCACTTAAAGCTGCATTTGAGTCTCCATCTCACTGTTGGTACATATCCGAGAAAACCAAAGAACCCACAGTAGACAGTTTTCTCGTCCCGATGCATTTTGAGTCTATTTAATTTGAAATATTTCTTAACCATCTTCATCAAGAAGGTTCCACGGCATGAAAACAACTCACAAAACATATACAGTTTAGGATAGAATATGAAAAAAAGAGAAAGCTAAAAACGTAAGATTAAGGAGCAAAGTCCGTATTGACTAAGGTCACATTATTCACACTGCATTTAAAGAACTGGGATACCACTTCAAACAGGACTTTCCTCCAAAAATGCTGGTGATTATAGTCATAGAGTCCGACTCCCCTCACGGAGCTACAATTCCCTGGGAAGAGGGATTGAGAGGTAGAGCATTCTGGGAACTGTAGTTCTGTAAGGAGAGACGGGGTCTCCCAACAACTCTCAGCACCCTTAACAGACTACAGACCCCAGGATACCTTGGGGTGGGTGTCCTGACTATTTGAAGTGGTACAATGCTGGTTTAAATGTATAATGCAGATGGGTAGCTGGAATGTAAACCAATGTACAAAGTCTCATACATTGGTGTGCCAGGAACAAGGCGGGAAGAAAGATTGGCCTCGGGATCCTCTGCCCCTGTGAATACCGCCACTTGAGGCAGTCACTTCACCAATGCCGCTGTCACCCTGGAAATATTCTGCATTTCCGCTCCCATCAGCTGGGGTGGAGCTGATGGGAGTTGTAGCCCAAAACATCTGGAAGGCCCCATTTCCATGAGGGCTGATTTAAGAGTGTCAAATTAGCAGAATGGAAACCCAAATTCAAGTCTCCTCTCTGTGGCTGAATATTGCCCCCTCCCTCTATCCGTCTGTCCATCCGTCTGTCTGTCTCCCTGTCTCCCTTCCTCTCAACCCAAAGGGGTGTTTTCAAAAGAAAGCGAGCACTGCCAGGACCCAACAGGACATCCATGTGAGGGCTCCCTGTTCATTTCGTTATTTGCCAGTCCATTGATTTATTGAACTTCTTTCTGTTTCACAGCCCCCAAAAACTTGTCGTTATGCGCCCAAAAAGTACTAGCAGGCTAGGTGTGTAATTTGACCCCTAATTATAAGAGCATAGGAAGAGTCTGCTGGATCAGGCCAGTAGCCCTTCCAGGCCAGACCCTGCCGCCTACCTGTGATTCCCAGTAGCTATTATTCATAACTTACATAAATAACTACCGTATTTTTCTGTGTATAAGACCACCCCCATGTATAAGTCAACCCCTATTTTTTTAACCCAAAATTAAGAAAATGCACTATGCACTTTCAGTGTATTAGATGACCTCTTATTTTAAACTTCAAAAATTTAGGGGGAAAATATAACATTTAAATACAGTATTTAAACTGTGTTGGTGGACAGCAAGGTGAATATTGTATTGTCTGGTGGAAACCAAGCTGTGCCGATGCTGACGAAGACAATTCGCAAGGGGAATCTCTCTCTTCTTACATCCCTGGTTACAACACTCTGAGAATGAGAATAACTTTGTCAGGAAACAGCGCTTTGGTTTGAACCTAGATCTGAGCATTGCACACTGGGCAAATGTGTAAATCTGATTGATTATTGCAGTCTTCAAGCCAGGGTTAGAAATGTTACATTTGCAGATATGTTCACAGAATAGAAATGCAATGCAGTGGCAAGAAACTACAGAAAGCCATTAAAGAGAAAAGAACAAATCCTGGGACACTCAACTTATAACCTTCGGCAACATCACTAGCCACAACTATAGCTTGAACAATCCTGTTTGAATAAATCTCTCTCTCTCTCTCTCTCTCTCTCTCTGTGTGTGTGTGTGTGTGTGTGTGTGTGTGTTGGGGGGTGTTCAGAAATTGAGGCTTCCATGTTGGAGATTAATGGAAGATGCAGCCTTTCTGAAGCTTTCATTCCCCCCTTCCTCTGACATCACTAATCTTTTTTTTAAAAAAATAAAATAAAATAATCTGTTACCCACCGGTTCCTTTTCTGATAGGCATTTGCATCGAAAGGTAATGCACGGACAGGGACTTTGTCCAGTGGGAGAAATGGCTCGATATGAAAGGTCATTTCCTTCCAGCACTTTGTGTGCTTTTGTTCTCCTCCGTCGACACCCACCCACCTTCAGCCTCCTTCTCCGTGCAGAGATTTCTAGAGCTGCTTTTTTTTCCCCTTTAAGGGGAGGAAAGAACCTTCAGTCTGGAGATCTGAGTTTATTTCGCCTTGACTCCTTCCTTGTATTATCAGGGAGAGAAGTTTGTATTCACGGCAAAGGATGAAACCTCTTTGAAATATTTGTCAGCCAGCCTCTGTTGTCTCCAGAACATTTTGTAGCAGTTCCTACAGACACATGTGAAGTCAAAGAGGAGGAGGTAGGGAAAACAGTGCAGTGTGAACACAGAGTTTTGAGGTGTAGAAGTAGTTTAGACATCTTTTCATGCTATGGGAAGGTTACACTTGTTTATTTTATTCTTTAAAACGATTTATATACGCATCACCTACAATTGACTCACATGCAGTTTGATATGGGAGGTGGTGGTTCTTTAAGTATTTAGGTCACAAACTGTAAAGGGCTCAATAGGTAAAAAGGTAAAGGACCCCTGGACGGTTAAGTCCAGTCAAAGGCGACTATGGGGTTGCGGTGCTCATCTCGCTTTCAGGCCGAGGGAGCCAGTGTTTGCCCACATGTTTGCTTTCCAGGTCATGTGGCTAGCATGACTAAACCGCTTCTGGTGCAACGGGACACCGTGACGGAAACCAGAGCGCAGAGAAACGTCGTTTACCTCCCCGCTGCAGCAGTACCTATTTACCTAATTGCACTGGTGTGCTTTCGAACTGATAGGTTGGCAGGAGTTGGGACAGAGCAATGGGAACTCACCCCGCCGCGGGGATTCAAACTGCTGACCTTCTGATTGGCAAGCCCAAGAGGCTGAGTGGTTTAGACCACAGCGCCACCTGTGTCCCCTAAGGGCTCAATAGGTTATCCCTCACACCTAAAATTTGACTGGGTGGCATACTGCCAGGCAGTGCATCTCCTTCATAACTGGTGTTATGTGGTCCTGATAAGATGATTGGATCAACAAACAGGTGGCCTTATTTTGTGCATGCTGCAGTTTGTGGGCTGCCTTCCAGGGCAGCCCCACATATATTGCATTGCAGCAATCTATTCAAGAAGATGATCCAATGAAGCCAGTGCAGAGCAAGGAATGAAGCCAGTGCAGAGCAATGGAAATTCTTCACTGTGGAGCAGCAGTTGTGTGCTTCACTACATGGAACAGCGGTCAGGTATTCCTCACACATAGCCAGTCAAGGAGGGCACTTCCTCGCTCCATGTTGACGTTCCTCTGCGTCATCCCCATTTTTTCACATGGGAAACTGAGGTTGAGAAACTTCTACGAATCTCCCACCCTCGTTCACAATCAGAGGAGTAAGGCCACCTGAGACTTCAAATGTGTCTAGAGGGGGAATCCAGAGAAGAGAAAGAGGCAAGGGTTATTGCTGGTGCTTAAAAGATTTGGAGTACAAATTTGCACGTTCTGATTTATATGTATGGATGCAAATTTAGGCCAACTTTCAAATGCAACAGGAAAAAACACTGGAGCTTCCTGCTAGAGCTTACTTTGGTCTATGAGGGGCCAAAAGGATTTTCTGGGCTCAGTGCACTGTGTGTCAATTGAGCCCTCCCACAAGACACAAGTGAGTAGGTGTGTCATACAGGCAGTGCACTTCTGTTAACCTGATTATCACCTTGGGAAAAGGTGCTCACTTTTATGTTTCAGATGAGTACTTCTGACCATATTGACAGAGAATCCCATAGAGAAGTAATAAAACTTGTTGTTAATATCTATTTCCTGACAAGATAGAGCTCATTGAGGTCCATATCTGGGCCGACCAGCCAAGCATCCTAGCTCTTCTTGAAGAGATGGCTTCTTCATTATCCACTTGGGCAAGAGCACAGCATGCAAGAGGGACACGGGCCAAAGGATGGTGAGAAAGCCAATGCTGAGGGTCCCAGATGTCACCCAAAGCTGCAGTATAAAGACGTTTGTCAATATAGCTTATGAGGGCTTTGACATCTGAGAGAGCAGAAGCTCTGCTGGCAAATGAAGGGAACACCTGGCACCATAGACCAGGCACTGGCACCCACATAAACTCTGATGAGCAATGGCTCATACTGTTCCAGAGTTCATACAGTGATGAGATGCAGAGGTTCAGCCACGGACTTCCATAAAGGCTGAGCCAACCCCCCCCCCCCAATTGGTTTTGTTGTCCCATTGCCAGGAATATCTGAAACCTGAATGTGACTACCCCATGTGGTGAACCACTGAACTGCAGGTGGCAGCCGTCTCAGTGAAGAATCTTCTGGCTTTGGGCAGCCTCTGTCCACCCAGCTGGCTTAATGAACCTCCTAGGCTGGATGGAGTATAAAAGGGCTTCCAGATCAAGGAACAAGGTCTCTGAACATCTGTGTGTTCTTTTAACCATGGCTGGCTGTCAGCCCCAATTTCTGGCTTGCTTCTTAATCCATTCTACTGGTCCATCCTTTGATCCTGACTTCTAGGTTGTTCTGCTAACCTGTCTCATTCTTTGCAATTAGCTTCTGGCTTGTCTTAAGCTCCTGGCTCCTGGCTCCTGGCTCCTAGGTCTTGACTCCTGGCTCCTGGCTCCTGGCTCCTAGGTCTTGACTCATCTCAGATTACTGCCCATAGTCTGACCCCAACTCCCATTCATGAACCGTGAAATCGGGGTGGGGGAGATTTTTGTAACTTATTGGATGCAAGGCAAAATGCAGGGGAAATTAATTGGCAGCAAGTAGAGCTCTGTACAATGGCTGCCATCACCACCCATCTGTTTCAGAACAAACATTACCGTATTGGCATGAATATAAGCTGCACCCGCAAATAAGCAGCACCTTTACAATTCAGGGGGGGGGGGGAGAAAAAAGAAAATATAAGCTGCTCCCTTAAAATTCTGCAGGCATTCACACCTGTAAATGGCAAATGTAGAAGAAAATCCTACAGGTACCATTCCCTCACACTCCCGGGCTGCTTTCTGGGGGGAGCCGCACCACTTTGCTGGCAGCCTTCCCCCATTCCCCCTTCTTTCTGGAAGTTTGGGGGAGGCTTGGGAGCCGCGGTCAGGACAGGCACCATTGTCCCACAACCCTGGCGGCCCTCGTAGGCAGCTCTTCCAGCAGCGATACCATAAGGTCATGAATATAAGCCACACTTTAACTTTTCACGGTCAGAATTTGGAAAAAAACAAAGTGTGGCTTATATTTGGGCCAGTACAGTATGTGATGATCTTCTGTTGTTCTCAGGAGGATTATTGTGTCCCACCCCCAATTCAGTTCCTTCCTTATTGTGCTTGGTGAAGATTACTGAGGGTGGCATTTATGGTCAGTTTTGCTGATCCAGGAGTCACCTTTTCTAACAACAGAGTAAAGAAACATCAAATGAATCTGCTGTCACTCAAAGGGCTGGTGCAAGTCTGTTGCATTATGAAGATGGGTGGCCGATAGGTATATCACAAATCCAAAATGGGAATCCCATAGGGAAAAATCAGTGATGTTGATCAAGTCACTAAATTTACACTATATTCCACAACACAGTGATACCTCGGTTTCCAAAAGTCTTGGAAGTCGAACATTTCAGCTTTCGAACGCTGAAAACCCAAAAGTAACTGCTTTGGTTTTTGAATGCTTTTCAGAAGCCTAACTTGCCACGTGGCTTCCGTATTGAGTTTTCCGGATGTAAATGCTTCCAGAAATGCATGCTTCAGTTTTCGAATGTTTTGGAAGTTGAACGGTCTTCCAGAAGAGATTACAGTGGTATCTCAGGTTACAAACTCAATTCGTTCTGGAGGTCCGTTCTTAACCTGAAACTGTTCTTAACCTGAAGCCCCACTTTAACTAATGGGGCCTCCCACTGCCGCTGCTCTGCCAGAGCACGATTTCTGTTCTCATCCTGAAGCAGAGTTCTTAACCAGAGATACTATTTCTGAGTTAGCAGTGTCTGTAACCTGAAGCGTCTGTAACCTGAAGCGTCTGTAACCCGAGGTACCACTGTACGTTCAAAAACTGAGGTACCACTGTATTTCCAGAAGTGGCTTTGATGTCATGTGAAAACATGAATATAATACAAAAATAAGCAGGAAATGCCTTTGGATGCAGGCAAAGCTTATATGGAGGCATATTTATTTGTGCTTTAACCTGTATTGCGTTTCTGTGTGCTGCGCTGGTTTCACCAGAAGCGGCTTAGTCATGCTGGCCCCATGACCCGGAAAAACTGTCTGCGGACAAACGTCAGCTCCCTCGGCCAGTAAAGCGAGTTGAGCACTGCAACCCTAGAGTCATTCGCGACTGGACTTAACTGTCTGGGCTCCTTTACATTTAACCTGTATTTTTATCTTGTGAACTGCCCTGAGATCTTTGGATGAAGGGCGGTATATAAATCATCATCATCGTATCCACTGAGCATTTGTTCTAATTTGTTTATGGGGCAGTTACATGACAGTGAGCATTCATTCTGATATGCTTGCGGGGTGTTTATAGGTCATCTCACTAACCATTTCTCCATCCCACATTTTTCAGTGCTTTTCCTCCTCATTTTCCATACTGCAAAAGGTTTGTGTTTGTTTAAAAGTGGATTCGTTGCCCTTGGGAGACAACACACTTTATTCCACTTTAAATGCACAAAAACTCAAGCACGCGCTCGAATCTCTCCTGCAAAACGGTGACTTTCTGGAGGGATCCTTGCAGTGGACACCCATTCAAATAGAGGACGATCCTCTGTTAAGTGGGGCATATGCCTGCCCTAAATCTAGGTTGGCAAAAGCACGGCAAATGAACATGTGCAGAGTGCTCAGTGTTACTTGACCTTTCACGGTAGCTAATTTTTCAGCTGTCTTCAATGGTGGGTCTGTTGACCTCACAGGATTCTCTAACGATTTTTTTGCAATAGCAGGTTCTGATTTGTGCATCCTTTTTCTGCTTTGTAAAGGGAGACGAATCAGTGGGGCTTGAGTAGATTGCTTAGGTCTGGCACTGGAGATAATCCTTGTGTGTGTGTGTGTGTGTGTGCACGCCTCAGCAAATTAGCACAAAGCTGACTTAGTTGGGGCTTAGAGCGAAGCAGATCTCAGCTGGCAAAGAAGGGACAAGGCAGTTCAAGTTTCATGCTTCCTTATCATGGGGATTTAGACATCTCTTGCCTTGTGGAGAGTGAGAATAATGCTTGGTGTCCTTTTGATGACTTGGGGCGGCGATAGGCACGATCGGCTCGCAAGGCAAGATCTTTGCTTGCTACCTTTAGTGGCAGGGGATTATTGACGGAGGGAGGACTGCCTGATTCCTGTAAACTCCCAGCAAAACATCTGCACTCTGGGAGTCGGAGGGGCACCGCTGCAAAGAATTCTCTCTGTCCATTTGCTGAAAAAGAAGAGGCGTACAAGAGTCCTTTGTCCAAGGGGAAATGAGTTTTGGTTTGCTTGTGGGGCTTTTTTTTTTTTTAAATCCCATGTTTCATAGAGCTCACTTCTGTGTCTCCAGCTCAATCTTAGCCTCTTGACGTGGCAGTTCGGATGGCTTTAGAACAGTGGATCCAGTGTGTTCTTATGTGATCCTATTTGTTTCATCGTCTTCTTCTCCTTTTTTTGGCATTTCCTTCCCTCAACTGACATGACAGCTACAGTGATTACTTTGGTTGCGGCGAGTCCATTACATGACATGTACAAATAACTGTGGCACTGATCCCAAGATGTCGATACTGTACAAAATAGATCTGCTCTCTAAGCGCGGACAAGGAGAAGGTAAAGGTGATACACTGTCGGAATAAATTTATTATTGCTATTATCGTGCATGCCTTTGTTTGGGCAAGGTGAGGAGGGGGGAGTTGAGTCTCATATGATAGCATTGTACATCCGTAAGCACGACCGTAGTGCTTAGTAGGGAGCAATTACGAGGCAGGATAACTTTCCAGCAATTAAGAGTTCAGTAATAATGGGAAGTCTATTGTCCTAATTGAGTGGAATTAGCGGTGGCACTAGAAACATTGGAGATGCATTAAGTTTTTCACTTTTAATTAAGAGCATGGTGTTTGTTTCATGGGGCTTTACGGCAAAGCGGGGAGAAGTGTTGTGCTAGGTCTATTATCTGAGCGAAGTCGCTTGCAGTTGGAATTAAAAACAAGCCAACATCCAAATCCAGTGAAGCAGCTTCATTGGCACAACTTGGATTCAATTTAGCCCTTGGAACGAGGTTGAGCTTGAGAGCACAATGTTGGCCATTTACCCAGGTGTAAGGTTGTTCACTTAATGGGGAAAAAATATTTATCAAGATGTTTCCCCTTAAGGCAAACCAGTGATACTTTGGCAGAACCATGGTGGAAGGTTTGCTGGACATCTGTTCCTCTTTTGCCATTTGTAAGGAACTGTCACTAGACGTAGCAATGTATCAAATAGCCTTTTCCCTCTGCAGTATCTGAAATGAAGCTTCAGCATCTAAGGCAGGGCTCTATAAAGCAATTTAGAGGTGTCTGGGCCAGTGTTCCAAAGTGGAGATGGACACACATTTTATGGAGGAGACCTGTGTCAAATTCATAGTGTGCACTTAGTGACAAAGAATGCCTTTTGGTGCCCTACCTCACTCTTTCTCATGGGTCAAACCTGTATTAATTTCGAAGGCAGCCAGGAGGTTTTTTTTTTGTAATATACCTCTAAGGATGGGAGAGAAATTTGATTTGGTTTGCCCCAAAAGGTGAAACGAAGAAATGCACACCTTTCGAAACAATGCAAACACCCAAGGACAGCCACCCTGCAAAATTCACTCTTCTGAATTATGCAGTGCAGTTCGGCAGCCAAGTAACATGTCTGAAAGGTACAAATGCTATGGTAAAGTCTTCATAGAAATGTGCATTTTGGTGACAAGAACGTTAAAAATATGCATTATATTAGGGAAATTGCTTTGCAGAAATCCGTGGATTTGGCAAAATTGCATACAACTGAGTATATTAGGAGAAATTAGCTCAGAAACACTGATGAAGTTTCATGTAGACTTCTTTTTAATTTAAGAAATTGCAAACTTATGTGCAAGTATGAAGAACTGAACTTCAGACTGGAACAATGAGAAAATGAGAGGAACCAAACTTGGCATATTCACCCATCCCTACTTTTCAGTAATGGATAGAATGGAATGGATCATTTTGAGTTAACCCAAGGGATAATTCAGTTGCTGAGCACTTTGTGTCTTTAGCAAATAACTCTTTCCACAAAATTTCTCCTTTGTTCCCATGTGGATGGATATACTATTTGACTCAGAAAATAGAATGAAGCTTGGCGAAAGTGGTGGGATTTTTTTCTTCGTCGTTTGGGCATGTTGTGGAAGAAAATACACAACCCCTCCCCCCCTCAAACACAAACACACATTTCTCTTGAGTGCTTAAACCATCTCTGTTAATGACTGAGTGAGATGAGTAATTTCAAGGGAGAAGCTTTGGAGTCAGCAAAGAGCTGGTGGGCGTGGAATTGCTATAGGATGAAGGATGCAATCTGCAGTGATAAGTCTAAAAACTGTGCTGTTTTGCTTCCTGGCCCTCTTATACAAGGAAGAACAAAAATTCAGTATGGATTGCTCCCATGATACCAGAAGGAAACCAAAATTTACTCCCCCCACCCAATAAATCACCCTTTTACACCAAGGGTAGCCTGTGTGGACAACTTTGAGCTGTTTTAGACTAGAGCTCTCATCCCTCCCTCACCATGGGCCGTGGCTGATGGGTTATATAGTCCAAAATGCCAGCATGGCACCACGTTGGCTATCCCTGGTTGACACAGTGAAAGCTTCACTGTGGAGATCAGGCTGGCAAAGCAGCACCCAGCGTGACTGAAGTTCTCTGCTCGCCAGCTGATGATGTCACCCGTGGACAGCAGCTGATGGGCAGGTGGGAGTGGTCTGGGGAGAAAGTCGTCTCATGGGCCAATTCTGAACAGACTGGCAGGCCACACTGACTGACCCATGGGCTCTATACAAAACCTCTATATAAAAAATAATAACAACAGGAGTCATATCACTCAGGCTACCCCCACAGTGCCTCCACTACACAAACAGCAACTGTTTAACTGAGAGACTGGCGCTAAACACAGGCGCTTCCTCTCCCTTTGCTGGTGATGCGAGAGGCCCTGATTGTGCACACAGGCGTCTGTGGCTGGCTGGCAGCCAGTAACAGGAGCCCAAGGGGTTAATTGCCCTGTAATATGGAAAATCAGGAGACAGGCGAAGCAACACCAGTGTGCCTCAATTTAGACTCTGTTCCTCTAGAGTAATCTCCTGTCGCCGGTTCTCGCTTTTCTCTCTGGGGGAGGCGGAGGTGTTGATCTTAACTGCTTTGTTAGGGATCAAACATGGAATGTTTTGGTTAGGAGTCTAAAATTGCTCTCCATTCCCCTGTGGTGTCCAAGTCTCAAGACACTCTCCAATGCAATGTGTGTTTTGTTTCTGAGCGGTGGGTGTCCCGCTGCGGTTACATGTTCCATTGTTGTCACCTGGGTCGCCTCCATCTGCTTTCAAGTGATTTAGCAACAGGTAATATATGGCTGAACCAGTGGGGTGGCATTTCCTCTAAAGGCTCTTTTTAATTTGTTTAAACAAGATTAGCTCTTATCTGGTTTTGCTCCGGTTCCTACCAGTTGGCTTCTCAGGGGTGCGAGAAGCAGATTGAACTCTCCTCTCTAGCCTTATCTGCACTATATATTCAAAGGAGCACTATAACACTTTCAGCAATTATGGTTCTCCCAAATAATCTTGGGAACTGCAGCTTGTTATAGCCATAGTCCTCTCCACTATTGTGGGCAGTGCTATTTTTCGAGAAAAAGAGGTGCTGGAACTCACCATGAATGCCTCCCTTGTTCTCTTAGAATGGCAATGGCACCCACCTGAGAGGTGCCAGAACTTAATTCTGGTGAGTTCCAGGTGGAAAAAAGCCTTAATTATGGGATGGATAGTATGATGCCATTTTAACCATCATGGCTTCCCCGAATAATTATTGAAGCTATAGTTTGTTAAGGGTGCTGAGAGTTGTGAGGAGACCCCTATTTCCCTCACAGAGCTACAATTTCCAGAATTGGAATTACAATCAATCCCTCCTCCCAGGGAACTCTGGGAATTGGAGCTCTGTGAAGGAAAGAGTCTTGACGAACGACAGTTCCCATGATTGTCTGGGGGACAGTCATGATGGTTAAAGTGACATACCACCAATTGAAATGTATAGTGCAGATGGAGAATTTGAGAAAGGGAGGAGGCAGACCAAAACATACATGTCTGCCTAATATCTACTGTGTATGGGCAAGCACACAAAGTATTTTTATTTGACTACTCATCTCCGGACTAAATTTTAATCAAGGAGAGGAAAATGTTTGGCTCAATTTCACTCAAATGGACCAGACTCCAATGGATGGTATAACCGCCATCCCAGTATAATACTGGGAAGGTGGGGGAGAGACTTGGATTCAATTCCCATTTAAAGACAAAACTACTTAAATTGCATTTCTCCAAACAATGCACAAACTGAAACACAGAAAGTCTTCAAAATTTACATTTGTCTGAATTTTGCAATGTGATTCCCTAGGCAAGCATTGTGATAAAAAAAATGCATATAGGAAAACAAAGTGTATATAAAAATGCACATATTAGTGAAAATAACACACAAATGTGCATTATTTTAGGGGGAATTGTTTACGCAAAATGACATGCATGGACCCACCTTCCCACAATTGCATAAGTCTCCTCCTCCCTCAGGTCTTTCCCAACCAATCTGAGACTACACCAGTGCGCCTGTCTTTGCTTCTCACACTTCATACCTCTCGTGGTTTTGGGAGTCCAAGGCAGGGGGAAGCTTGTCACAGCAGGAGGGGAAGACATCTTGTCTTCTTCACCAGCACGACTCATCTCTGTCTCTTGGACCTCCTGCTCCCTTGCTTCCGCTTCTGCTTCTGCTTTCGGACTTCTCTCTGCCGCAGACTCTCCCTGCCCACAAAGCCCTGTTACATCTTCAGCTTCCAACACTTCCTCCAGCCAATTTCTGTCATCCCACTGCCTTCTTCCCTTAGAGGTTCTCAGCTGGTTCCTCTCACCATTCCTCCGCATCCACTATGGAAAAAAATAGGAAAGAACTGTATGCCAGTAAACCACCCCAAATTTTGTCACTTTACTCCCACAAGTGTAAAGGCTTAAGGGGGTAGCAAGTGGATTTTTAAAAAATGAAATCACATAACATGGAAATCAGTGCAAAACATGCACTATATTCCATTCATTTTCTGGAAGTGGCTTTTACATTACATAAAAGCTAAAATATAATGTGGAAATTAACAGTTAGGGAAACAGGAAAATTGAATGAATTGCTGCATAAATACAGCCAGCTTCATACAACTGGGTGGTTTGATCCTATAAAGGCTCCTCGCATTGAGTTAGTCCATTGACCCAAGCATGAATCTCACCATCAATCCATGGCCCCTCCCCATTTTCAGATATTTCTTCACAAAGCACAATGCTTAATAAATGTATAATATTTCTGGGGCCGTTGAGTTTTACAGATTACATTAAGAAGTAGGCTTGCACCAGAATCCCTTTGGGTAGTTGCTTGTCATGAGTAATGTTTTCTCAATACTCTGACTTTTCTGTACAATTAGCTTCACCGTAGGTGACAAGTGGCAAATTAAATGGATGAGTGAGAAGCGTTCAAGTGTATGTTGATCTGATCTGTGCTGTTCATCGAAAATCCAGCAATATTACGATCAAAGCAATCTATGGGGTAGCAGTAGGGGCACGATGGAGTCAGCGGGGAATAGCATTTCCCCCTCTCAAATGGGGCACAATGTTTGCATGCTGTACACAACTAATAATGACTGCATCCAAAAAGGTTTTTCTTTCAAAATTGTAATACCGTGGTACCTTGGTTCTCGAACTTAATCCATTCCAGGAGTCTGTTCGACTCCTGAAACCGTTCGAAAACCGAAGCACGGCTTCTGATTGGCTGCAGGAGCTTCCTGCACTTAAGCGGAAGCCTCATTGGACATTTAGCTTCCGAAAAACATTCACGAACCAGAGCACTTACTTCTGGGTTTGCGGTGTTTGGGAGCCGGTTTGCTTGGGAGCCAAGACGTTCGAGTACCAAGTTACCACTTCATGTGTTTCTGAAGATAGGTGGGTGGGTTGGGTAGGTTCCAAGATTCCACCTGAGCCCTATTTCAGCATTTTGCCTGATCGCATAGGGGCTCAATATCTGTAGGAGGGGTAAGCAGTGTGCTTGCACACCCTGCCTCATATGCCCCCTGTTTTTCCAGCATGCCCCCTCCATCTCCTGTTCTTTGCATGTTCCTATGCTCACTCAGTTGAACAAACATAGAAGCCACATTCAGATACTAAATGCACAAAGGTCAGCTACTAAATGTGGGGAGGGACTACCCAGTACAGGGATTATTTGTTTTATTCTACATTTATATTCCACACTTCACGATAGGTGATCTCAGAGCAGGTAAAGTTAGAATTCAGTTAAGATGAAAATAAGAGTGTCATTAAAATGATGTTGGAGGCCTAGATCCAGGTAATCCATTGTCTGAGTTTATGAATCTTGCCAGAAACTTTGGTAAAGTGGCAGGCTGTGAAGTGTGTGTATGTATTTCATGAATTTTGTACACCATTTGATTGTTAAGAACCAAACCAAACCTCAACATGGTTTACAAAAAGATAAAATGGGGGGGTGACAACCCTGCAATGTATGCAAAACAGACTTTGTTGTTGTTCAGTCGTTCCGTCGTGTCCGACTCTTCATGACCCCATGGACCAGAGCACCCCAGGCATCCCTATCCTCCACTGCCTCCCGCAGTTTGGCCAAACTCATGCCAGTCGCTTCAAGAACACTGTCCAACCATCTCATCCTCTGTCGTCCCCTTCTCCTTGTGCTCTCCATCTTTCCCAACATCAGGGTCTTTTCTAGGGAGTCTTCTCTTCTCATGAGGTGGCCAAAGTACTGGAGCCTCAACTTCAGGATCTGTCCTTCCAGTGAGCACTCAGGCCTGATTTCTTTAAGGACGGATAAGTTTGATCTTTTTGCAGTCCATGGGACTCTCAAGAGTCTCCTCCAGCACCATAATTCAAAAGCATCAATTCTTCGGCGATCAGCCTTCTTTATGCTCCAGCTCTCACTTCCGTACATTACTACTGGGAAAACCATAGCTTTAACTATACGGACCTTTGTCAGCAAGGTGATGTCTTTGCTTTTTAAGATGCTGTCTAGGTTTGTCATTGCTTTTCTCCCAAGAAGCAGGCGTCTTCTAATTTCTTCCGGCAATCTTAATTCTGGCTTGGGATTCATTCCAATGAAAATAGGAATGTCCTATTCAACAACAACAACAACAAGCTGTCTAGGTTTGTCATTGCTTTCCTCCCAAGAAGCAGGCGTCTTTTAATTTTGTGACTGCTGTAAGTCATGCAAAACAGACTTACTGGCTCTTTGTCTGTTAAAGTTTGGAAGAAAACCAACTACATTTCAGGTTAAAGAAGAAGGTGGTTCAGTATTTAGGAATTTTATTTCCCAATGACAACTTCTATATGATTACCCATATTGGCTCCCAGGGTGTATGCACCAAAACCAGCACCTTGAACTTAACCTGATACCCAGGTCATTCCCACCTCACTCCATAGCCTGGCATTACCTCTCCCAGGAAGCCCAGGATGGGTCCCTCAACCAACTATGTTTTCTTTTAATTAAGTGGCAGCCATAATTAGGAATGGAGGGGGAGGAATTCAGTTTGCATTTAAAAGTGAACCTACCCAATTTCCACTTTCCAAAACAATACACAAACCAAAACACAACCGTCCTTCAGAAATCACGCTTCTTTGAATTTTGTAATGCAGTTTCCCAGCCAAGTGTTTGGTGCAAAAATGTGCATAAAGTGTGCATAAAACATGCATTACATTGGGGGGGGGGAACTAGTTTGCAGAAATGTGCAAATGAAGCAAAAATTGCATGGTAAACTGTGGATATTTGGAAAGAGTCACACTAAAACACCGGTGAATTTTCACGCAAACCTCTTCTATTATTGTTGCAAAGTGATGCGGAAATATGAAGGATGAAGCTTAGGAGTGTGGAAATGAGAAACTGGTCTTAACATTATATTTGATTGGGAACTTTGCTCCCCAAGAAGAAACTTGAATAATAAGATCTCATTTTGCTTGAGACTGAAATCAGGTTTTTCTTTTAAAAATGTGTTGCAGCTCCCCACACACTACCCCACACAAAGTTCAGTGATGGGATCGATCTTGATGTATTGGTTTTCTTACTTTAAGGTATAAACCTCAAAGACTTCATTTGATCTGTCGGCACAGTTTCGACTCTTCACCAGTGCATTGTTGAAGGCTAGATGCATCCCCCCCCCAAAAAAATGAGTGCTGTTTTTGTTGTTATTGCTGAAACAGGATTTATCACACGGGTTAGAGCTGTAAGGGATCAGCCTTCCTGCTTATTCTTTCTGGCTCACCAGAGGGGGAGAGGAATAAAATGAAATGCAATGTAGATATTGCTAGCTGTTTAATAGGGACCCCCCCCCTTTTGTGTGTTTGCAGCGTGTGTGCATTTTAAGAGATATTTCATTGTAATACACTTCAAAGGGTGCATTTGATCTGCTTGTATATTTCCAGCTTTTATGCACCAGGCATTCCGCTTAAGCAAAAGCAAGGCAACATTAAGGAATCGTATGCGGCTGACATGAAAATGAGCCACACAGACACTGTTGTCTTCATGGCACTGCTTTAAATGAACTCCTGGCGGACGGAGAACATCATGCTGGCGGATCAAATGGACTTTTGAAGATTTTATTCCCCTCCCCAACTCCTTTTGGTAATAAAAAGCAATGTAATGGAGGGGGGAAAGCTGTTAAGAGAGAGTCATTAAAAAGAAAACTTACCAGGGCTACAGCTGGCAAAATCATCTTTCTTTTTTGACTAGCGCATTAACAGCTTGATCCTGTGACGAAGGCTTAATTTTTAAAACTAGCATGCTGGGGCTCTGGATGGCCTAGATGCCGTTGGTTATCTCCATCCCCCTAGAATCACAGAATTGTAGCGTTGGACGGAAACCTGGGGGGGGGGTTCATCTAGTCTGCCGGGGATTATTTAGCTGTGATTCCTGCATTGCATTGCATTGGACTAGATGACCATTGAGGACCCTTCCAACTCTCCACTTCTATGTATGGGTTCAAAATACAAGAAAAGAGATTTAGCTTCAAGATTACCCCCCCCCCCCCCAAAATGGAAAATGGATTTAGACTGAGCATTAAAAAGAAAGTTCTGGTGGTTGTTTGACAGTGGAACAGACAGTCACAAAAGGTGTTGGGATCTCCTTTGCTAGATGTTTTTTGAGCAGCAGGTGGTTAGTGCGGCCAATCAGGGATGATGTGGTAATGGATTTCCTGCACTGATTGTCATAGGTTGGACCAGATGAATCTTGGCATCTCTTTCAACTCTGTGGTTGTATTAGTAAGGCAATTTATTTATTTATTACTGCATTTGTGTCCCACATTTTATCCGAGGAGCTCGAGGTGGTATTCACATTTATCCCCCGCTCCATTCATCCTCACAACAAACCTGTGAGGTAGGTTATGCCGAGAGGGAGCAACTGGTCCAAGGCCGCCCAGTGAGCTCCATGGTTTTGTGGGGATTTCAACCCTGGATTCCAGGCCCTAGGCTGGCACTCTAACCACTGCTCCACTCTGACTCTCAGTGCTCCATTACTTTTGCATCGACTATAGATCTTGCTCCTTTTTGCCCCATATAAAATAAGGGAGGCAGCCTGGAGTAGTGGCTAAAGTGCTGAACCAGGAGGATGTTGGAGGCCAGGGTCAAATGCCCACTCGGCCATGAAACTCACTGTAAAAATCCCTGAATGCTCTTGTGGGGGGGGGAGCTCAATTACTAGAGCATAAGACTGTTAATCTCGGGGTCATGGGTTCGAGCCCCACATTGGGAAAAATATTCCTGCATTGCAGGGGGTTGGACTAGAGGATCTTTGTGGTCCCTTCTAGCTCTACAATTCCATGTGATGGTGGTGGTTTTATTTGTGCCTGCCATGCCAATCTGTGCCAGTAATACAAACTAGGGATTTTAATCTGATTGTGCATAACTCATAAGCATCTTATATTTGTGTTTGTTTGTGTGTGTGTGTGTGCAACTTTTGCAAATATAACAGAAAAAGGAGAAACATTGCCAGCTGACATCAACAAGGAAACTATTCCCACCACCTTGACTTAAATGTTTAAATTACCAGTAATTACAGGTGGGTAGCCATGTTGGTCTGCCATAGTCAAAACAAAATAAAAAATTCTTTCCAGTAGCACCTTAGAGACCAACCAAGTTTGTTTTGGTATGAGCTTTCGTGTGCGTGCACACGAAAGCTCATACCAAGAACAAACTTGGTTGGTCTCTAAGGTGCTACTGGAAAGATTTTTTTTTATTTTGTTTAAATTAATGTAGGCTGTCCATATGTCCAGATATCTAAATGAGGCTGACAGTTCTACTTTCTGTGTTCAAGCACAGAAGCAGCCATCAGTCCACTGAGGATGGGTGTTTTATGCTTGTAGTTTAGGTCTCCTTGTGACCACAAGGGCTTTCAGGGCCCGCTTTTGTTGCCCATCTGTTAGTCCCCAAACCACAGAAATAGAATTGTAGCATTTGCCTTGGATACCCTGGCTTGCAAGATTTGGCTTTTCTTGCTGCTCAGTTCAAGATATTTCTCTCTCTCTCTCTCTCTCTCTCTCTCTCTCTCTCTCTCCGCACCCCCCCTCCTGCCCTGCCACACACCATCGGGCTTTCTTAGAGGTGGGGCTTTGCCCACGGAAAGCAGGAGCCGAGCGAACTGATTGCTTAACCTCTTCTGACTCTACCCTTGTGGTAGATCATTAATGGTGTAGAAAATAGGCCCATCTTTGCCTGGTGCGGGGCGGGGCTGTGGGGGGCATCTTTCAGAGATTTATGTGGAGGTCTGAGAAGAGGAGACAGCCCTGCAGTACATCATCATGCAGGAGACATCAGAGACACTCTTCTCCGCTTCGGCGCATTATCATAAAAAGTGATTTAGACCCTAGCTGATTGATGCAAATGGCTCTCTGTTCTTTCCTATCATTAGCGTCCTCTTTCAGTGGCCAGAGGCAGTGATTAAAGCTGTCATTTGGAGCTGCTCGTTAAAGAGAAGCGCCTGAGTAGCGCGCCAGGGCTAGCAGGGAGGGAGGAGGCGGGGGCTGGAGAATCATCCCTTCCTTCCTTCCTTCTTTCCTTCCTTGAAGACCAAAAAAAAAGAGTACAATCCAGATTCCAGTTTTCTATGTCTCTTTGGCATGATGCCACCAGAAAGGAGGGAACTGTTTAATCTTCCAGCAGCAGCACTGGCATCATTGAATGGGCAAGTAAATTCCAAATAGCACTCAAATTCCATTTCAGGAGCCCCAAAGGACAGGTGATTGGGATGCAGAATGTTTCCCCAAAGTTCAAAGGATCAGGTAGCAAGTGATGGAAAAGATGGTTCTTAGCACGAGATCCTGGTGCAGGGGTCCCCAAACTAAAGCCAGAGGGCTGGATAAGGCCCGAGGGACTTGTTTATCTGGCCTGTGGTGACCCCTGCCGCCCACTGCCACCGCCCGCTCTTACTGGCGCTGCGTGGCTGCCCACTTCTGGGGTGGAGGAGCACTGGAAATAGCTTGTGCGTATGCACAGGCGTTATTTCCGATGCACCTCTGGGTCGGAGGAGCCTGTGCACATGTGCACAAGCTATTTCTGGTGCTCCTCCGACCCAGAAGTGCTTCAGAAATAGTGTGTGCGCATGCATATGGGCGCGTGCTCCCCCGCCCTCCGGCCCACCACACAATCGGCACTGGAGACACTGGCCTGAGGCATGGTAAGTTTGCTGACCCCTGTCCTGGAGAATAGCAGCTGATCAGTCAGAGCAGAGAACGACTTGCGCTGGAGTGGGACAAACAGACAGCAGTACACTGGTTCTGGTCTGTACCTTCCCTTAGCACATTGGCATCAGTGCCAGGTGCAGTGGGGAGCATAGGAAGTCACCTTCTATTTGAATGGACCATTGTTCCATCTAGCTCAGTTTTGTCTACACCGACTGGAATTGGTTTGCAGGGTTTCGGGCAGGAGATGCTAAAGGCTGAACCTGGGAGTTTCTGGACAAAGCAGTTTCTCATGCTTCTGTTTGCCTCTGTTTACTTTTCACTCAGTTTTCAGTGGAGATAATGACCGGGGAGACTGGTCCATTAGAACAAGTGGGGCACTGCTCAACCAACTTCAGTGCCCCCACCCTGTTCACCTATGTGGGGGAGGAAGGGAAAGGAGATGGTTAGCCGCTTTGAGACTCCTTAAGGGGAGTGAAAGGCGAGATATCAAGTCCAAACTACTACCTCCTCCTCCTCCTCCTCCTCCTCCTCCTCCTCCTCCTCCTCCTCCTCCTCCTCTTTACATCCAGCAACCTCTTGCTTAATCTTGGTTTGCCTTTGTGCAACTCAACAGGGAAGAAGAAGGGGACAAAACTGAAATTAGTTGGCTCTGCCTGTCGCTGCCTCCAACCTTTGGCCTTACTTCCACGTCCCAGTAGGCACCAGCCATCATCAATCATGCTCCAGTACTCTCCTACAGCAATAGAGTTGGAAAGTTTTGGGTCCCACTTCGGCTTCTGCAATGGAATACTCAGACTGGGGACAGCAGTGCCACATCCTCATGCTGGAGAAGCACTATCCCCAGAGATGGAGGGAGGAGGCCCTGTGCGCTTTCCCCCTTCTGGTTCAGAATCCTTGACCTCCATGCCCTGAAGAAGGAGAATCCAGCTCTGGGGTCCATGGCTGCCCCAAACCGAGGGTATGGGTAAACATTGCCAGTGATGTTGTCATTGAGTGAGGGGGACAATTTAAAGAGGTTGGAATGATACATTCTGAAAATTCATGATCTTCACCACAATTGCACGTACTATGAAGAAGAGTTGATGCCCAGTGGTAAAGTGCTGTTGATAATAGTAATATTTCTTCTTCTTCGATTTCTTACCATTAGGACCCAGGGTAGTTTACAGCTATTTAAAAAATACAATATTGAAAGCAGTGTAAAACAAATTACAGTCTCTCTCTCTCTCTCTCTCTCTCTCTCTCTCTGTGTGTGTGTGTGTGTTTGGTGTCAAAGGCCAGGGTAAAGAGGCTTATCTTCAGAGCCAGTGTGGTGTAGTGGTTAAGAGTGGTAGACTCGTAATCTGGTGAACCGGGTTCGCATCTCCACACCTCCACATGCAGCTGCTGGGCGACTTTGGGCTAGTCACACTTCTTTGAAGTCTCTCAGCCCCACTCACCTCACAGAATGTTTGTTGTGGGGGAGGAAGGGAAAGGAGAAAGTTAGCTGCTTTGAGACTCCTTCGGGTAGTGAAAAGCAGGATATCAAATCCAAACTCTTCTTCTACTCTTCTTCAGCATATGACAAAAACAATATAATGTGGATGGTGGATGCATCTCTGTGGGGTGGCAATTCCACAGCTTGAGGGCTGTCATGGAAAGTGCCCCCTCTTGGGATGCTATGTTTTCTATTAACACAAGCAAAACATTGAATTCTGAGCGTGCGCCCCCCCCCAGATAATGACTATGTAGGCTGTCCCCACCCCCTCCCCCTAAAATAACAGTTGGGTCAGGCCTTGGCATTTGGTCATCAATGACAGGTGTTCTTTCTAGGGCTTTTGGAGAATTCTGATGGAAACGGGATGGGAATTGCTAATGTTTACTTATTTTCCCCAGGTCTGGAACACGTTGCTGGTATGTACCCAGAGGATGACTTAAGATTTCAGCTGGGAAGGGAATGAAATATCAACTCTCAAAAGTATGGCTTTGAGAATGGGAGAGTGCCAGGCAGTGGGGAAGGCTTATTCCCACACAGCAAGACCAATGCTAGACTCTCAATATCCAACAGGAAATTATGTTCCCTGCACCATTTTTAGTTTAGGAGAGCCCTGTGAGGCATCTCTTGTGCCAAAGTAGTCCCTCATCACCTGTTACCTCCTCTTACTTCATCAAATTAAGGCTTAGGCTACTTTCACCAACCTGGTGCTCTCTTGATATTTTGGACTATGGCTTCCATCAACCCAGCCAGCACAGCTGGGGCAACTGGGGCTGGTGGGAACTGAAGCCCAAAACATCTGGAGGCCTCCAGGATGGAGAAGGCAGTCTTTGGCCATCAGTGTGTTGCCCCTTTCTACAGCATTCTTCATCTATAACTGTCAGGAGTTGCTAGGGAATCTTTCGATCTCTATGTGGCTAAAATTGTGTGGTGAGCCACAAGACTGCAGGCTTGAGCACATCGGACTTGTGAGTCAAAGCTCTGGATTGACCTCAACTACTCAAGCTGGCTGTTGAACCATCCTGGACAGGAAGGACTACCTAAATTTCCTGTCTGAGCTTTGTCATTGCCTGAGAGACAAAGCCTTCATGAGGTCAAGCGCATTCTTGTATGGACCTCTGGCCGTCGTCCTGCAGCTCCAGGGTATGGATTGTTCCTTGGTTCTGACTCCTGCTCATTCCATGGGTCCAGTACCTGGCTCACCTCAAGTCACCACCTGGGTTGCGGGGGCACCTGTAGCCCTCTGGGTATGGCTGGTTTTTTGCTTGAATCCAGTGTAGTACACAGCAACTCATTATGTTAGAGCAAGGGATTACGCTTGTGCAACAGAACTCTCACCTCCTCTCCGTGTTCACCCTGAAAATTTGTTGTAGGTGTTTTCCCAGATCTCTGGAGAAGACTGGGAGGGGATGCAGAATGCACACAAGGGGGAGGAGAGGGGAGTAAATTCCATTATACATATTTAAATCCTTATGCTAATGGAACATGTGCAGTGGTTAAATCCCTATGACACCAACCTTCCCTTACCGTTGGCCATGCTGGCCAGGGGTTGATGGAGTCCCACAAAATATGTAGGGCTACAACTTGCCCCCCTCCTCCGCAGATTACTGCATTTACATTTTGAATCAAGCTGTTGTGTTTACATTTAAATAAGGTTGCATTTTTAAAGAAAAGAAAGAGCCGAGTGTGCTACTTATATAAGAGCCCTTCCTTGTTTCCACTGAAAAGCATGACAAAGCTCCCATTGATGGAGGCAAAGCCCTCAGGTTGTCAGAGTCGGATGAACAGTCAGCAGACCATCCTCCTGATGAGCTGAAACTTAGGGAGGAAGAAGCAGATGACAAAGGTTCCCGCTGCGAGGAAATCTAATTAGTGGGATCAGGCAGCAGTTCTTAAGCTCCATCAGTTCCTCCTTCAAAACAAATGTTTGGAAAGGTTCTCTCAAGGGATTTCCTCTGATCCAGCAATGGAGGTGGTCAGTCCCTGGCATCTCTCATTAAAATGACTCCTAGTAACGGGGGTGGGAAAGATCGCTGCCTGAGCCCTTGTAGAGTGGTTGCTAATCCGAATAGGCAGTAGTAAACTACAAGAGATGTTCATTGGTGGTGTGACCCGGTGGAGACTTGTTCATCTGGGCTCCACCAACCTCAGTCTCCCCTGAGCTAGTCCCCACCTACCAAATATTGTTGTTGGAGGGTTTTGTAGCAACTTGACTCCAGTTAACTCTGCCTAACTTGTTTTGGGGGCTGCGCACCATCTTTTTAGACTCTACTAGACTAGGTTCAGCCGGGACGCGGGTGGCACTGTGGGTTAAACCACAGAGCCTAGGGCTTGCCAATCAGAAGGTAGGTGGTTCAAATCCCCGTGATGGGGTGAGCTCCCGTTGCTCGGTCCCTGCTCCTGCCAACCTAGCAGTTCGAAAGCACGTCAAAGTGCAAGTAGATAAATAGGTACCGGTCCGGCGGGAAGGTAAACGGCATTTCTGTGCGCTGCTCTGGTTCACCAGAAGTGGCTTAATCATGCTGGCCACATGACCCAGAAGCTGTACGCCGGCTCCCTCGGCCAGTAAAGCGAGATGAGCACCACAACAGCAGAGTCATCCACAACTGGACCTAATGGTCAGGGATCCCTTTACCTTTAATCTAGCTTCTTTCAGATGTAATGTTCTTCTTAAAAAGAATTATTTCTCCTTCAAGGAGTGAAGGCGGGAGCCCTCACCCTCCCACAAAGTCAGATTGATTTCCCCCCCACATACACCTCAGCATTGACAGTTAACGTTAGCGAAATATCTCCATTTAAAAGGTTTGGCTTCCCACTTGGGACCAACAGTAAATCTATCCGCTGCAACAACTGAAGCTGAGGATGCTTTGAAAGGAATTAAAATGTTCAGTTAAATGGGAAGGGAGCGTTCCCTCGAGCGCAACACACTTCTCCCCACAGTGAAATGGAAGTTTTCTCTTTCTTCATCTTCCATACTTGTTTGACTGTTCTGTTTGGGGCCTAGTGGCGGTGGCGAGATCTTCTCTCGTGGCACCAGTTTTAGTCACAGACTGTCACTGTCACTTTCAGTTTCTTTCCATTTCTCAGGTCTTCCCATCTCAAGTTCGGTTCTCTGTGTTTCCATGTCAATTAGGGAGTGGGAATTAATGAAGTCCTTGTGAAAATTCTTCAGCATTTTAGTACGCATTTCTCCTAATATACACATTTTCCTAAAGTGATTCTCCTTGGTATACTGCATTTCTTCCCTGAAAACAGGGACAGTCACTGGGAAACATAGTTTTTAAGGGTTCTATTTATTTATTGAGTTCGTATCCAGCCCTTCCTGTCCAAGGAGCCCATGACCATGCAACATCATTATGTGGTGGTATGAACTGGTGAATCTGTCAAATTTTTGCTTTCTCTGTTTTTCATTTTCCTAATCTTAAATTCAGTTCTCCACATTTCCACATCAATTTACCTTGTAAAAAAAAAAGTCCTAATGAAAAGTAATGTTTTACTATGAATTTTAGTATGAATTTCTCCTACAATATGTACATCCTTTCATGGAATTTTGCCTAATGTATACATACTTACAAAGCAGTTGATATGTTGTTTTTGTCAATATATGCCTTTATCTACACAATTTACCATATTATTTGCATCATCGTACAGATTACTTGGCAGCAGAACTGTGAATTTTAGTGGGCGGCTGTGTTTTGGATCGCGAATTGTTACGGAAGGTGTGAATTAGGTTAGGCTTGCCCTTAAATGTGAACTGAATCCAATTTCTCCCCCATGTCTGGCTGGCGTTGGACATTGTTGTGTTCCCTACAGGCCCGTCTTAGAGGGATCGGCCGCCCTGGCGCAGCGATCCCTCGGCGCCCCCAGCCTGCCGCCTCTCCGCCCGCCTTCCTCCCGCGCTGGCCGCCCCTCGGGAGGGGGTTGGGCGAGCGGGGGATGAGGGGCGTGGCGTTAGAGCAGGCGCTCGCGCGCCGGCGGGCGGAGGATGAGGGGTCGGCGGGCGGGCGCTCGCGCACCGGCGGGCGGGCGGGCTGCAAGCCGCCCTCGCATCCCAGAGCCCCAGCTGGAGTGCTGGAAGGTCGCGCAAAGCCCCGCGCCGCTTCAGCGCTCCAGCTGGGGCTCCGGGAGGCGAGGGCGGGCGGCTTACAGCCCGCCCGCCGGCGCGCGAGTGCCCGCCTGCCCATGGGGGCAGGGGCGGGTTGGGGAGGGGGAGCCCGGTATGCCGGCGGGCTCGCGGGGGCGCCCCTGGGGTGCCCGGCGCTCTGGCGCGCCGCGCCACCGGCCTCTATGGATGAGACGGCTCTGGTTCCCTACATCACTGGTCTTCAACTGATGGATCAGGACCTACTGGTGTATTGTTGCCTGGACCAAGGGCGGTTGTAACAGCAGCCCTACCACCAATATATGGTCAAATATTAAGAAATGAGTATACTTGGGTTAAAAGTGGATCCTGTGGATCTGAAAAGGTTGAAGATGCCCGCCCTACCTGATTGGTTGGTGATTTAGTATCGTCCTGGGGGATTGTGGTAAATTAAAGTGGCGACTCACTGAGAAAGATGCACACTGTGGCTAGAGAAAGTAGAAAATGTTGTCAAATGACTTCTCGAACTTGGAGCCTGGTGTTTTTGCCCCCCCATCTGTGAAATGTTAGAAGGTCCATCCTTCTCCTGACTTTTCAGTGGTCAGTGCTGATAGTGTTAAGCTGCCACCAAAAGCTCTTGCAGAACGGAGGGAGCTGTGATGTTGGCATGTTGCAGCTTGATTCTTTTAATAGCCCACTGTGGGGGTTTCTGACTGTCCCACTGAGCTTAATGTTCTGTAAGGAAAATAAACACCAAACTGAAGGATGCCCTTAATGGCTATGAACGCTTAACCCTTTGCTTGCTTCCTCGCCACTGACTCACACAATCTCTTCCCGATGGTGTAATCTCCCTTAAGAAATGCCCTTTTGCTGTGGCAGAAGGTTCTGATTCGAATCCTTCTGACCTTTCATTCTGCATAGATCTTTTTGCCTTTAGTACATATTCATAATCATAAAATTATGTGCTCTTATCATCTCGGATGGTAAGCTTGGGTTTATTTCTTGAGCAAGAAAGCCTGTACATTAAGATATTATGATGGAGGAGGAGGAGGAGGAGGAGCAGCAAATTGACTTTTTCGTGGGTGCGAAAAGTAATTTGACCTTTAGATGGGCATTCCTTTTTGAGGGAAAGAAAAATCTATGAATGCTGTGATATACAGCATTGAAATCTTAGAAACCATCTCTGTGGGCTCTGTTGACTCCAGGTCCTTCCCATAGCTAATTTCTTGTGATTTTTAAGCAAACTCTTATTGGGCCACTTGGAATAAATCTCTAGGAAGAGGGTATGTCTATTATCAACCCTACTCTAGGTCTTTCAGTGTATCCTGGTGCTAAGAAGGGATTGGGAAGGTTGATCAAACATTGACATCCCTAAGGATTGAATGCAAGTGATGCTGCCAAGGTCTGAGCAGAAAGGGCTTGAAATATGCAGTTTAACAACTCGCAATGCTCTGTTGTATTGCAAGTCGAGCTCCCTTGCCCTTAAATTTGTACACTGCAAAACCAGGCTGGATTACGAACATATATGCCAATATGGTGCCTACGTAGGCTGCATCCTAAGCTGGTGTCCACTAATAGGAAACGTTCAATATGTTGATTACGTCAACTCCTAAACCTTATAGTTGGCTGAAATTTGCTTGAAATCTTCAGAATGAGAAATGCAACTCAATTGCTTAAGGATTGCATGTACTGACTGCATTTTGCCGAGGGCAGATGGATCTGTGATGCCATTTGCTCCATCTTGAACTGCTACTACTGGGAGGTTTTGCTAGAAGTTATGGGAAGATTCTAATTTTTCATGGTCTGCTTGGTTTGTGTGTGCATCAGAGGGCAGCATGTGGCACTGTCAGGATGGGAATTTGGGGCAAAATTCTGGGATCTTTCTCAGCAGAATCAGGAGGAGAGTCCCTTAAAATAGTAGGGTTGGCATTCCAAATTTTGAAGTGAGCGAATATCTTGCTGCTCCCCTCTCCCTACCCTCCATAAGACCAGGTTAAGAGTGTCTAAACTTATCAATGGAGTGTAACTTAGAGTAGCCATATTTCAAAAGCTGAAAATCCAGACACAAAAGTTGCTGAGCATTTTCGAGCAAAGTTATTGAGCTTTTGTTTTTTTTGCAAAATCTCAAAAATAAATTGAGTTTTTGAGCTTTTTTTTTTTTTAAGGAAATTAGCCAAAATCTACACTACTGACATGCTTTGCCATACATCCGGGTTTTTCCAGACATCTTAGTGATTTCTGCCCAGGCACAGTTTAAGACTGGCTATTTCCAGGAAAATTCCGGACATATGGTAACTCTAGCTAGGGATGAGTGAATCTGTCAGTTTCAGTTTCTTTTAGTCACTCATTTTTCCAATCTTGTGTTCAGATCTCCACATTTCCACATCAGTTTGCACTTTTAAAAAATCCTCCTGAAAATTCATCAGCTTTCTCCACATTTTTCTCAGTATACACATTTTTGTAAGCAAATTTTGCCTAATATAATGCATTTGTGTATGTTACTTTCATGAATATATGCATTTTATACATACTTTATCATATTCTGTGTATTTTTGTACGCACTACTTGACTGGCGAACTGGGTTGCAAAATTCAGAGAAGTGTGAATTTCAAAGGGTGGCTCTTTCAATTCACATAGATTTCAGGAAGCGCAACATAAAGTTCACCTTTAAATGTGAACTGTAACTAATTTCTCCCCATCCCAAGGTGTGTAACAGCCTCTTGAATCAGTGTTGACTTGAGGGGTCAGCCTCGGCAGCGCCACAACAAAATTCCCAAGAGGCATTGTGAGGAGGTGTATGGACAAAAGATTGCAAGCCAATTTACAAGAGTTACAGAATAAAACAGCAATATGCCCCCACCCCTGTGCTCACAATTGTCAACTCAATTACAGTTCACGCTGAGGGGAATTCACACTTCTTTCCTAATTGCCGCTCACGCTGCAAATTCCTTAGCATGACAAAATTGTGGCCCTAACTGAACACCTGAATCTTAAGAACACAAAAAATAGCCTTGCTGGATCCCTTCCAGATTTCGCCACCCTATCCTCATGGGACAAAGACAAAATTCACGACTGGATTCTTGCTAGGGATGCTGCCCTTGATCAAGAACTACCTAATGCGGCCAGACTCTCCACGTAGTTCCCTCACGTGAAGGCAGTTAGATCTCTGGCCCACTATTTGAGTGATCTGATAAATCCTATGCTAAGAAGGGCCTTTACACTAGGCTCGATTTCATGCCATTCCCACAGCATTCTTACAGGGTGTATTTTCCAATACTCCTCTGGATCTTCGACTCTGCCCATGCAACAAAGGAAAGATAGAGGACTTTATTCACTTCTCCCTCTACTTCCCACTATATGCCTCAATAAGAGCTAGGCTTCTCCCTGTAATCCCGCCGAATATCGCCAGGGATGTTGACCGCATGAAATACTTACTGGTGGATGCCAACCCCTTGATTTCACGTGGAGTGGCCATCTACATATTACAGGCCCTGAATCTCAGGACCACCTTTTTGGCTAACTTCCCTTAGCCTTAGTCTTATGTATCTTCCTGACATGGACTCTGTCGTCATGCCCTGCTATTGCTCTTTATTTTATTTGTATTTTCCAGCACGATTTTACCTCCAATGTTTTAACTGTATCTGTTGTATTCCTTGTATAATTGTGCCAGGCCACTGCCTGGTCTTTTGCTATGTGCTATGGCCATATGGCTAATGCAATAAATAAATTGATTGATTGCCTTGCTGGATCAGGCTACTGGCCCATGTAGTTCCACTGTGAACAACCAAATGCCAGCAGGGAGCACAAAAGCAATAGCACCCCTCCCCGCCCCCTTGGTTCCCAAAAGCTGGTATTCAAAGACATACTGGCTCCAACAGTGGAGGTAGAACATAACCACTGCATCTAGCAGCCATTGAGAGCTTTATCCTCCATGAATTTGTCTAATCTTCTTTTAAAGCCCTCCAAGTTGGTGGCCTTCACTGTCTCTTGCAGGAGCTAATCCCATAGTTTAATTATGTGCTGTATGAAGGAGTACTTTCTTTTGTCTGTCCTGAATCTCTCAACATAACAATTGAGACTGGAGACTGAAATGGGAGCACAAGGGCTGTCTGGAAGCTCTTTGCAAAAGTGCTTTTTGGAGCAGCTCTGCATTTTTGCTTAAGTGGGTGGTGGCAGTACAGGCTCCATGACTTGATCGTGGATGGAGGAATTGACCTGGCATGTGTAACAGACACCTGGTTGGCCATGGCAGATGGGCTTGTTCTTGCTGTTGCTTGTCCAACAGGTTTCTCTTCCACACAGCAACCCAGGTCCTGTGGATGGGGGGGGGGGGGTTGCAGTGATTTTTAGAAAATCATTAGTTTTCACCAGGTTGTCCTATTAGCATGTTCTGGAAGATGGGCAATAGGAGCAGTACAGGACTCGTTGGTGTAGCAACCTCTTTGCTGCACCAAGGATTCCCTGCTTGAGCTGCTTCAGGTCATGTTGGATGTTCTCCTGGGTGTTATAGATCTATGACCTAAATGAAAAAAATGGAAGTCCTTGGGGAATAAAGGTAATCAAATAGAAAGGTTGCAAGGACTCAGGCCAGGACGAAAATAAACAATGATTTCCTCTATTTTTGTTGTTTAAAGTATGAAACAAATTCCAGTAGCAATGATTTTTAACTCCAGGACAAGGCCCTGTTTCGTTTATTCTTCATCAGCTGTCGTTTCTTAGATTACCGAGTGTGTCTGACTAGCTAACTCTAGTTGCAAACAGAGTTAGCTAGTCAGACACACTCAGTACACTTTGACCATAAAACTAAGATATAGATCTATGACCTGCCTCAATCTTGGCTGATCTGAGCAGCAGCATCTCCTACAGGGTCTCAGGTAGATCCTGTCCTCATGCATGTAATTTCTGCATGCACACCTATCCCAGAAATAAATCCCTCAGTCAAAGCAAACTGAGTGGAAGCAAAACTGGGGCACTGGGAGACAGGAGTGTGTTATCATCATGCTCTAGGGCACCAGGAGTTTGCAGAAGTACCCAACAGCCTAATGATGACTGAGCATGCTCAGTAGCCATGGAATGCCAAGTGCCAGTTGAAAACTAGACAGCCGGAAGAAGGTGGAATGCCCGGCTTGGTGCAGCCCTGACCCCTAAAGAAGGAGCGCCTCTGCAACAATCATCTGCTGGAGCATTACTGGTCATTCCTCGAGTTAATGAGGCTCATTTAACATCAACAAGGAATCAACCCTTTTACTGTCACCAGCCCAGTAAGCTGGAATGCTCTGCCAATACAGATTCAGCAAGCATCTTCTGTTCCAACTCTTAAACTCCTGATGAAAACTTTTCTATTCCATCAGGTGTATGCAGGCAGTTCAGCATATGTCTTTCCACAATAGTTAGCCGGTTTCTTACTTTAACTTGTTTTATATGGTTTTCATTGTATCTGTTTTATTTAAAGTTGTGCTGTTTTTTTATGAAATAGTGCTATATATTAATGTTTTCAATGAATGAATAACCAAACAATGTGTCACAGTTCCCCGTTGTTTAATTAGAATTTCAAGCCCTATACTGTTTACATCAATCACCTTGCATGTTAATAATGCCATACTGATGGCCCACACCCTGACTGTCAAATGACCAGGATTGTTGCTTTCATTTGCTGTTTTGCTTTTACACACACCCCTACCAAAAAAAAAAAAAAAAACCTCTGAGCCTCTGAACTAGATTACAGCTATGAGGAATCTGTTGAGGCTGGCGTGGTTTGCTTCTGGATTTCTTTTCTCCCCACCATCCCAAATGGAATCGTAATATTGAGTCCTCTGTCTAGCTGTCAGGACAATGATGTGAGGAAATCAAGCCTTGTTATTTCCTCCATCTGGAAGCCAACTGATTCTCCAGTGGGCTGCCCCCCCCCAATCTACCTGTTCTTCCTGTCTGTTCTCCATATGCCTCTGCTGCCTTGTACACTCTTTCTAAAGCAGTCAATGCAGCCAGCAGACCAGCTGCCAGAGTCTCTCCTCTTCATAGTTTCCTGAGCAGGATAAAAAGAGAATTGGGGGATGGGGGGGAGTAGATTGAAAGGGCTTGCAATGAGGTACCGTTGCATGCATAATTCTCTCTCTCTCTCATATATATATATATATATATATATATATATATATATATATATAACCATCCATCCATCCATCCAAGGATCTTAGAAATCATTGTTCTCTGTTAGTTGAGCTGGAGCCAGAGCTGCAATGCTAAAGTCAGTTGTGCCTTTGAGCAGCGTATAACAGCGCCCTTTGGAGACCCATTTCATACAAAATTTGAAGCCTGTGTTTATTGCCCATTAAAGCAACCTTTATTTTATGGCAAATGTTGCAGTAATTGCCTTTTACGAAGAGCACTTTGTAACACACATGCACCGTTGAAAGAAAACCACTCTGGTATTGTCTATCGGGACTTAATGGCGCAATTAATTTTACTCCATCTGTTCCTGAGACTTTAAAGGAAAATGGATTTTTTTTTTTTCCTGAGCACACTTTAATGAAGAAGATAAAGCGGCCCTGCTGGTGTCCCACTGGCTCAGTGCAGTAAGTTCAGATTATTGCTCAGTCTGTCAGAATAGGCTGCGTCCCTCGGCAGCCGCCACAGTGAGCAGCCCTCCCTGGCCCCTTGCCGCGCCATTCCTGATGACATACTGCCAGCCGGCTTCCACAAAAGCACGATTAAAATGTCAGCATAGGATGACGAAGGGGCCAGGAAGGTCCTTGGAGACAAACTGTGTTCAGTATGAGTTAATACTTCACTGCGGTGTTGGGGCTGGGCCACTCCTGCTGCTTTGCAGGCACAGAAAGTAGGGACAAATAAGCTTGTTTTTTTAAAAAAGGATATGGGGAGCTGGGAGCACGGAGGCTCGTTGGTGTAAAAGCTGTGTATGGCTTGGCTGGTCCACAAGGGCTTTCCAGGTCTCCCACCAGCAATGCAGTCTCCGTCATGGGAAAAGATGGGCTGCCGTTAGGAGACTCTTGTTCCCCTCTCAGAGCTACGTTTTCTCAAAGTTCCCTGGGAAGGCAGATTGCTTGTTAAGCCACAATAGGAAATAAGAGCTCTGTGACGTGGACTGGGGGCCTGGATAGCTCAGTTGGTTAGAGTGTGGCGCTGATAACACTAAGGTTGCAGGTTCAATCCTCATATGGGGCAGCTGCATATTCCTGCATTGCAGGGGCTTGGACTAGATGATCCTCGGTGTTCCTTCCAACTCTACAGTTCTATCATTCTGTGATTCTTAACACCTCTTGGCTCCTTTAACAAACTATAGTTCCCATCCCCAGAATTCTCTGGGAGAAGCCATGGCTATTTAAAGTTGTATGATAGTAATAAAGGTAAAGGTAAAGGGACCCTTGACCATTAGGTCCAGTCGTGGACGACTCTGGGGTTGTCGTGCTCATCTCGCTTTATTGGCCGAGGGAGCCAGCATACAGCTTCCGGGTCATGTGGTCAGCATGACTAAGCTGCTTCTGGCGAACCAGAGCAGCGCACAGAAACACTGTTTACCTTCCCACCGGAGTGGTACCTATTTATCTACTTGCACTTTGACGTGCTTTCAAACTGCTAGGTTGTCAGGAACAGGGACCAAGCAACGGGAGCTCACTCCGTCGCTGGGATTTGAACCGTCGACCTTCTGATCGGCAAGCCCCAGGCTCTGTGGTTTAACCCATAGTGCACCCGCATCCCTTATGATAGTAATAGTTCCACTCTATTCTGCCTTGGACAGACCCCAATGTCCAGTTATGGACGCCACAGTTTAGAAAGGGTATTGGGCGACCAAAATGATGAAGGATCTGGAAACCAAGCCTTATAAGGAACTGTTGAGGGAGTTTGGTATGTTTAGCCTAGATTAGAGAGGACTGAGAGATGATATGATAGTCATCTTCAAATATATGAAGGGCTGACACATGGAAGATGGAGCAGGCTTCTTCTTGTTGTTTTTGCTGCTCCAGAGGGTAGGATCCAACACAATGGATCCAAATTTCAAGGAAGGAGATTCCGACTATGCATTAGAAATCACTTTCTGATTGTGAGAACTGTTTGACGATGGAATATTCTACCTAGGAAGGTGGTTTGCTCTCCTTCACTGGATGTTGTTGAAGAAAGGTTGGATGACTCTTTTCAGGGATTCTTTACCAGTGATTCATGCATTGAAGGGGGTGCAACTAGATGATTCTTGGGGTCCCTTGCAACCCTACAATTCTATGGTTTTATGATACTGCTTTAACTATCTGGTTCAGGTGGGACCTTAATGAATGGAAAACCTATCATAGAAAGAGCTACTCTTTCCACAAAGCATTACCCACCCCACCCCCTGTTCACTGCTAATGAAAAGCACGAAGAGTCGTATCAAAATAAGTTTTCTGTGTCCATTATTTTCAACGGTTCTACTCTTAGTAAGACTTGCATTGGATGCAATCCAATGAATATAGAAATAATAAACATGTATATTTGCATATATACCTGTGCATAGGCAAGGATGCAACTTAAAACTGAAACACATCTTGCAATAAACCTATTTGCATATGAAATGCTTTTAAATGAAAATGCCTTATGATTTCTTATGTAGCAGATGTGAAAGCTATATTACCATTACTTCTGCATAGATTTATGAAGAATGATGTGTCACCATTAAGTATATTTTTTCTAATAATAATAATAATAATAATAATAATAATAATAATAATAATAATAACTTTATTGTCATTGTACAACCTGTGTACAATGAAATTAAACAAGCCCCCCACCCAACCACTCAGTCTTGTAACACTCTGTGTGCTTATCAAACAACACACCACCTCACAAGTCAATTGCACTATGTTATTTTCCGTTCAACAGCCTAACAGTCCACGGATAGAAGCTATTTTTTAGCCTGTTGGTATGGCTGATTATACTTCTATATCTCCTGCCCGAGGGTAGAAGATTAAAGAGGTGATGCCCAGGGTGTGAGTCATCCCTGATAATTTTTCTAATGTCTTTTTAAGAGTCGTATTTTCCCTGTTTCCTTTATTTTTTTAAACCAATTACATAACATTTTAAAATTAGTACAGTTTTGTCATACAATATGAGGCCCTAAGATATTATATTTGTATACAACACTTCATCCAAAGATCTCTGGGTGGTTCGCAGCATACTTGTTGCATGCAGCATTGCTTCTATTCTGCCGCAGTTCATCTTCTGCCAGAAATGAATGTTATTCATCTTGCTGTGCTTCCTTACGTAAGCTACATTATGAATTACATAAATTGCACTGCCATTTTGCTATTCCACCTCATTTATTTCAATGCAAAAGAAGCACATTGCAAAATGAGGGAGGGAAGTAATTGATTATATATCTTTTGCAGCCTGAATGCAACAGCAATATACAACATTTATTGTATTAGCTAGATTGATTTCCATTCTGGACATGAAATGGATAAGCAAATCCAGCCATTTCTGCTCCCATTTCTGTTTTTGTCAGAATTCTCTAACCACCCTGATTCCTGGGACTGAATGTTATTTCCCCTTTCAAAACTGTCACACGAAATCATCTTGTCACGGGAGGTGTGGGGATATAGCTACTGGCTGCTACCAGTGGGAAGCCAGTGTGGTGTAGTGGTTAGTGTGTTGGACTGGGACATGGGAGACCAGGGTTCAAATCACCACTCAGCCATGAAGCTCCCTGGGAGACCTTGAGCCAGTCACTGTTGCTCAGTCTAATCTACTTCACAAGGTTATTCTGATGATAAAATTGAGAACCTATGTAAGCTACTTGGAGCTCCATCAAGGAAAGGTGGGGTACAAATAATATCAATAGCACTAGCTGTTGGGCTTTGGAGTATCGGCTTCCTCCCCTAGACTCGTAATCTGGAGAACCGGGTTCGTGTCTCTGCTCCTCCACATGCAGCTGCTGGGTGACCTTGGGCTAGTCACAATTCTTTGAAGTCTCTCAGCCCCACTCACCTCACAGAGTGTTTGGTGTGGGGGGGGGGGAAGGGAAAGGAGAATGTTAGCCGCTTTGAGACTCCTTCGGGTAGTGAAAAGCAGGATATCAAATCCAAACTCTTCTTCTTCTTCCCTGTGGCAGTAAACAAAAGATCAAACGAAAGGAACTTCTTACCAGTTAGAATCTTTAATACTCACAGTGCAAGAACAAAGAACACGTCTCCAAGAAATGGCAGTGCTCCCAATTTAGGTTCACTCCCCCTCTTCCCCTATTAATCTACATCACTCCTACATCTTGTAATCTGAGTTTGTACCCTCTGTGCTTTCTGTTTTAACACTTTCTGAGCTCTCTGTGTCCTTGGAGAAGGGAGGTGGATGCTGTCCAGAGACTGAATCTGTTAGAAGAAGAAGAGTTTGGATTTGCTATCCCACTTTATCACTACCCGAAGGGGTCTCAAAGCGGCTAAGGAGAATGTTAGCCGCTTTGAGACTCCTTCGGGTAGTGAAAAGCGGGATATCAAATCCAAACTACTACTACTACTCTTCTTCTTCTTCTTCTTCTTCTTCTTCTTCTTCTTCTTCTTCTTCTACTTACATTCTCCTTTCCCTTCCTCCCCCACAACAAACACTCTGTGAGGTGAGTGGGGCTGAGAGACTTCAAAGAAATGTGACTAGGCCAAGGTCACCCAGCAGCTGCATGTGGAGGAGAGGAGACGCGAACCCGGTTCCCCAGATAATGAGTCTACTGCTCTTAACCACTACACTACACTTAGCTCTCTCTCTTCTAGTGTTTATTCTGCTAGCTATTCCCCATCCAGTATTTCCCAGCTTCTGCCTTCAGAACTATGCCCTTCTGCAAACCACTGGGAAGATTCAGGAGCAGGAGCGGGGGGGGGGGGGGGTGGTGGCTCCCACCATTCCTCCTCGGTGCAGCCCTCCTCAGCACAGTCTCTGACACCAGCCAATTCTAGGGGCAACAGCAAAATCTCCCGAGGAAGGGTTAAGCTTTTGGGTGGGCTAGACTTTGCAGAGGGATCAAATGCATTTATGGAATCTTATTTCCTGGCTTTCATGTCAAACAACCTCAAGGCAACTTACAAGCATAATAAGATAATAAATCAAAGCAGAAATATGGTGTCAAATAACTGCATATATGTATTTGTTTGCTTGTTTCATGGCAAAACATCTATGGGCAGCTTCAGAATAAAAGCTACGATAAGTTAAAATAAAAACAACCTCAGAATTGCAATAAAAGAAGAATAATAAACACTGTAAAATGCAACAACAGTAAATGTGGTCAAGAATGAAGATAGTTTTAGTCTAGCAACATCATGAGGGCCGCAATGTTATCCATCCTGAGGTTGTTCTGCCCTCAGAAACTTATTAAATCCAATGGATTCCTGAATGTTCTAGGACAGTGGTTCCCAATTGGTGGGCTGTGTCACCATTCACATAACAAAAAACTACCATAGGGCTATCAACATTTTCAAAAGTAACGGGTCCAGAGCATTGTCTTACCAAGTTTACCATGGAAACTATGGCAGCAATGGCCACCAACTTGGATAACTTTAAAAGAGAATTAAACAAATTCATGGAGGAAAAATGCTATAAGTTGGTTCTAACCTTGATGGCTGTTCTACCACCATGATTTGGAGGCATGGTGGTTCTGAATATTAATTGCTGGGAACTTCAGGACGGGAGAGGGGCGCTGTACTCATGTCCTACTTGGGGGCTTTCCATAGGCATATGGTTGGTCATGGTGTGGGGACAGGGTACTGGACTAGATGGGCCACTGGCCTGAGCCAACTGGGCTCTTCTGAAATCCCCCAGTTTCACAAAAATCTCAATCTTTCCTGTCTCCCACACACTTACGTTGCTTCCATACAAAAATATCAATATGTTACGGGAAACATGTGTATTAGAGAAATCCGCACTAAAGTGTTGATGAATGTTCCTGAGGACTTTTCCTCTTTTTTTTTTAGTGCAAACTGATGTGGAAATGTGGGTGGCTAAATTTAAGAAACTGAGACGAGCTGAAATGGACAGATTCACCCATCCCTCCCCTTGATCCCTCTTGGGTGGAGGGAAGTGTATCCGTGTCCAAGACACAGAGAGCAGCCTTTGTAGTGAAAGGGGGACAAGATTTCATCTCAGAGCTGCCTGTTGAGCTCCAACTGTGTTCCTATTGGGCAGCAGGTGTGAGCTCTCACTATTGTCCCTAATGGTTATTAGCCAATGATAAGAAGGGCAAATGTAAGGTCCCATCTCCTGCTGGCAGGTCAGCAGTGCCAGGATTTAAAGCTCCTCGGAGAGCAGGAAATTATACAGTTGGCACTTACATCTCAGAATGTGACCCGCTCCTTTTTCGATGATCTTTTAAGACTTTGCAGCTATCAGGAGGAAGAAAGTGAGGGTGTGGGGGGGGGGGAGAGAGAGGGCGAGAAGAAGCTTATCTGAATTTCAATGTTATATATTATCTCCTTGAAATGAAAGGCAATCAGAATCATTCGGTGATGATCTGAATAATCAGCATGAGCTTGTCAGTGGTTTGGAGGAGGCATGGCAGCGCATGTGGCAAGGCAAACCTCTGGAGGAAAGGGCACATAGCTTTGAACACTTACAGCTCTTTTGCTTTAAAACCCATCTCCAGTTAAAAGCCAAGGATCATGGTGCGAAATGGGAAGAGCTTCACAAAGTTTGTTGTTGTTGTTACTTTTATTGTGCTTTTCCAAGTTAACAAATGCACAAACTATAATCCAGGCTTCCTCAAACTCGGCCCTCCAGATGTTTTTAGCCTACAACTCCCATGATCCCTAGCTAGCGGGACGAGTGGTCAGGGATGATGGGAAATGTAGTCTCAAAACATCTGGAGGGCCGAGTTTAAGGAAGCCTGCTATAATCCCTGTTCCTTGCAGAAATCCCTATACAAAACAACAATTTATAAACATGGGAAAAGCTACCCATAAAAACTGACTCGTATTCAGTCAATTTTTAAGACTTTATGTACTTAAGGAGTAAGTCTACTCAAAAGAGCTTTTGGTGCCACTGACCCATCTTGCCTCCTCACATTTGTTGTTATTGTTGTTGTTGTTGTATTTTATTCTGTTGCTGACCCTTCATCCTAAAGTGCCAAGGTGGGCTACAACAATCTAAAATGCAACATTAAAACAACTGAAAAACTTTCCATTAAAAACAAGTAAAAAAAAAAAGGGTGGGTCCTGAAAATATCTCTCTCATGGGTCAAAGTCTGAGATAAAGAGGTTGTCAGTTGATACCACAATCCTGCAAATGTCAGAGCTAAAGTTGTCTGCGAGGTTCCTAATCTTCTGTCTCTTTGAACCACTCCTGGCTTCTTGTCCTCCCTTTACCAACCCACAACTCACTCACTGGTAAATGCTCACCACTGAAAGGACTTGACTTGTTGCCTAATCCTGAGCCAGTCGTGGTGCTTTAACAGGGGAAGCAGAAGTGATTCCTGCAGTTCCAGACTTTTCTTCTTCCATTGATTCTTCACTCTCTTCTGCTCCTCCTGTTTCAGTGTATCTGAAGAAGTGTGCATGCACACGGAAGCTCATACCGATAACAAACTTAGTTGGTCTCTAAGGTGCTACTGGAAGGATTTTTTATTTATTTTTTATTTTGTTTCTGCTCCTCCTGAATTCTGGTTTAAGTTGGAGAATTTCTTAGATCAATCCTACAACTGGAGAATGCATGCTTTGCCATGCAATTCAGTTTTTATGGGTTGTATCGAACAAAGGTTCTCTGCATAGGGAGGCATTCAATGGTCTCCTGGTCACTGCATCACTAGTGCAAGCATTCTGCTTCCCAAACAGAACAATCCCACCTCTCTTCTCCCTGCATGCCATTTTGGGGGTTCTCCTCCAAAGTGGACTGGGGGGTTAGTTGAATCCAGCCTAGATTCAGGGCCATCTTAACCAAAGGTGTTAGGGATGTGGGGCACCTGGGCGCCAGGCTCTCAGGGGTGCCAGGCCAAGAGTCTGGGGCCCAAGAGTTGGAGTCTGGGGAAGAGCCCACACATCGGAGCGCCACGGCAGGCTCTTCTGCTACAGGTGGCTCTCTGTTGCGAGATCAGGGGCGAGCGAGCCAGCGAGGTGCTGAGGTGGCCAGCCGGCTCCACCCTCCTGCATGCCTGGGATTGGCATAGGGCCATGGAAAGGCCTGCCCAGAGCACACTGCCCACTCATTGAGGCGCCCAGCCTATCACTGCCACCTTGCGCTCCTCTGTGCCCTGCTCTGCCCTGCCTGCATGCCTTGACGGCCGGCTCAGAGCGCGCTGCCCCCCCAAAAAGGTTGACAACTCTGGGCAACCTGGGGGGGGCGCCGGGCAGATTTTTGCACCCCGGCGCTGCATATGCTTAAAACAGCCCTGCCTAGAGTTGACCCATTTAAATTAATAATCACAAGTCAGTCATGTCCATTAACTTCAGTGGGTCTACTGTAAGTAGGACTAGCAATGGGTACCACCCTATCTCTTTCTCCCATCTTTACTATCAATGTGAAGGCGTGGAATGGTAAAACACTAACAACAACAACAACAACAACAACAACCCAATCCATACCTTGATATGATTATTATACAAATTATTTCCATGTGTGAACATGTGTGTGGTGTCGGGATGGGCAAGAAATGTAATTTACTTTGTATTTAAAGGTGAACCCACCTACTTTGCACTTTCTTAAACAGTACTCAAACCAAAACATAGCTACTCTTTGAAATTTGCACTTCTCTGAATTCTGCAGTTTTGTTCTTTGACCCAGTATTGTGTACAAAAATGCATATGCTTGGGCAACATGTGCACAAATATCCATATATTTGTGAAAATAGCACACATTGTATAAGGAGAAAGTGGTTTCCAAAAATGTGTATTTTAGGCAAAGTTAGCATAGGAAAATAGAAAAAAAAGGTGATTGCATAGTACTAGGACCATGCTCTGGTCCATGGGGTCACAAAAAGTTGGACACGACTAAACAACAACAACAGGGAAATTTTGTAGTAGTGTTGGTGAACTTTTTTTGAGATTTTTTTTCTTCTTATAAAATGAACAAAATTGCAGACTGATATGGACATGTGGAGAATCAAACTCAGGCCTGGACATGTGAGAAACTGAAAATGTATCTGCGTGTAAAAAAAAAGGAGTCATAAATTAGCTGAATAGTCTGAAAACTTTAGCAAACTACACATGCCCAGTAGTTTGTACATAATTTAGAAATAGAGAGCCCTGAAGTCAGTGGTTCTGCTTGGAAATGAGGCTAGATTAATTCAGAACTCCAAAATCCAGAGAGAACTTTGCCATGCTAGAATTGGGAGGCACTAATGCTTATTCCAGTAATCTTTCAAATACTTTTTTAAAAAAAATAAAAAAATGGGCTTCCCTCCAGAAGAGATTGTGGATTTTAGCATGAATAATTTACCCATTTGTCTGATTTTAACTGGGTATTTTGGCCACACTCCTACATACCATTATGCACACTTAAATGCCGAATGCTTTGAATTTAAATCTGAGTTACTGTGCACAGAACTATAGTGTGTGTGTGTGTGTGTGTGCGCGCGCGCGCGCTGAAACTTCAAAAGGGGCATTTAAATAACCTATTCACTAAAAGCAACCTAATGGTTTAATGAACATATCGATGGAGTGATGGCTAAGCCCAGCCATGGATGACTTAGAATACTCAGAGTGGTTTTACAATCAATCCCTCTTTCCCAAGGAACCCTGTGAATAGTAGCTGCGTGAGGGGAGTAGAGGTCTTCTAATAACTCTCAGCATCCTTAACAAACTACAGAGCCATTACCATTTAAGTGTCATCAAAGTGTTATCAAAGCATGGTGTGCCTTATAGGATTGTTGTAACTGTTCTGGCAATAATTTATGCAGTTATTCAAAGTATCTATACCTTACCTTATACTTCAGCCAGAAAGGCTCCTAGATCAGTTTACCTATCAATGAAACAGCACCGTCCCTTCCCCTCAGACGCTGCATCTAAATAGACATGACATGGAGGGGAAAGAGAGGAAATAAGCAAACCCAAGGCAACTTCTGTGAGGTACAACTCATCGGGGTAGACTTTGGTCTATCTAGTTTCAGCAGTACCCTGTGCAAGACCAAAATACTTCGCCCCGCCTCTCACCTTCCATTCTGCTTAACTCACTATGTCATAGTTGTGCCACCCTGTGATGCTCCCTAGGCTTGGCGCCTAGTGGCTGCAGAACTGTTCAAGCGGTCCTAAATCCACTCCAGAACCCATCTTCTCAAGGAAGCAGAGACTCTGGTCCTAGAAGCCATAACTCCCAGAGACACAATCTGTGCAGCCAGTTGTTTACATCCGGTATTGAACTTTTCCTCACAGTGTACAGTTAAAGGAATTTGCTGGCAACTTAGTGATGGCAACTTAGATGGCAAGGATTAGAGAATTTATTGGAGGAAAGAGCTATCAATGGCTTCTACTAACCTGATGGTTATGTTCTAACCTCCACCATTGGAGGCGGTATACTTCTGAATACCAGTTACAGGTAGGTAGCCGTGTTGGTCTGCCATAGTCAAAACAAAACAAAATAAAAAATTCCTCCCAGTAGCACCTTAGAGACCAACTAAGTTTGTTCTTGGTATGAGCTTTCGGAAGTGTGCATGCACATGAAAGCTCATACCAAGAACTAACTTAGTTGGTCTCTAAGGTGCTACTGGAAGGAATTTTCTATTTTATTTTGTTCTGAATACCAGTTGCTGGAGATTACAGGAGGGGAGTGCTGCTGCATTCAGATCTTGCTTGTGGGCTTCATCTGGTTGGGCACTGTAGGAATAGAATGCTGGACTAGATGGACCACATACCTGATCCATCAGGGCTCTCTTTATCTTCTTATTTTAAAGTTACCAAGGTTGCAATTCTAGAAAGCATGCTCCATTTAACTCAGTGGGACTTACATTAGAGTAGGACTGTAAAGGATTGTGCTGTGAGCGTAAAAAGATTGTGCTCCACAGAGGGGTGCCAACTTGAATAAAAATATTGGAGGTAAGCCCCACCCTGATCCCATGATATGGCACACACACACCCCATTTGAATGGCAATGCCCATCAACTTGGGGTGGGGCAGCCCCCTCAAATATTTTATTGGGGGGGAGGCAAAGGGACCTCAGCCCCTAGGAGCTGGCACCTTTGGCTCAACAACTCCCTGATGCTCGAGGTAACAGTGAGACGTTCGTGCTGTTCTGTCAACGAAAATGGACAGCATTGGAGGTTTCTCTGGCATGTGCCCGACATCTTCACAATAATGTCTAAATACCACTACGAGAAGCAGGCAGACCACCCACAGTCCTGCTGCGTTTTGGTTCCTGCAGCTGCAAAGATAATAAAGCAAAGGCAGGCTTATGAAATTTTGAAACTCTGCCTGGCAAGCCCAGTTCTACTTCAAGGGGGAAATGAAAATGAAAATCCATGAGTCCAATAACTTCCACAATTCATCTCATCGTTATTTTTTTAAAAAAAGAATCTAATGGTTCAGAAGGGGAAACCCATATCTTGATATTCTAGCTCCCTTTAAACAAGGACCCCATCTGCACCGTACGTTTAAAGCAGTGTCATACCACTTTAAACAATCATGGCTTCCCCCAAGGAATCCTGGGAGCTGTGGTTTCTTAAGGGGGCTGTGAGATGTTAGGAGACCTTTATTCCCCTCACAGAAGGAATGGATGGAGTACGCATGCATGGTCAACTGCCTAACGGTGTCCGCAACACCCAGGAGATCGCAGCTGCAGAGCTAAGAAAAGAAGAGTCATTCCATTGTCTGGAGAGGTCACTTCCTGGTTTGCATGGAGAAGCTGTTTTCAACAGAGTCCAGAAACTGATGTGCAGAGCTGTATTGAGGCAGCACCGGGTGTTGAAAGTTTGCACCCCTAACAATTTTGCACCCGAGGTAACCGCCCCTATGGTCCCCCCATACACTACACCACTGGACCCATCTAGTCCCACATACCTGTTCTCACAGTAGCTGACCAGAGTGCCTGTGGTGGTAAGCCTACAAACTGGACATGAGCACAGGAGCCCACTATGATTCCCTGTAACTGGTGTTCAGAGTCATAATGCTCAGAGCTAGCACTGCTTAAGTAAATCCTATTGAGTTCAGTGGGGCTTACAACCAGGTCTATACAAGATCTCAAAGTAGTTGTCTTAATACAAAGGAATTTCAGAAATAGACTGGAAAGAGAAGTTGCTGAATTGCAACTAATTACCAAACTTGAAACCATGGAGAGACCTGGTCTGAACAAAGACATTGGATTCTTATCTCATTATACATGACAAAGCTATCTTTAGCCATCTCACCCCTTGCTTTTTCCTTTAGCACTAACTGCAGTCGTTAACAGTCATCAACAGGTTTTCCACACCCATCAGCCAATCACCCATTCCCACCACCCTTCTGAGTAATACCCCTCCTCACTCTCTCACTATATATAAGGGTCTGGTGACTTCTATTTCAGTGTATCTGAAGAAGTGTGCATGCACACGAAAGCTCATACCAAGAACAGACTTACTTGGTCTCTAAGGTGCTACTGGAAATATTTTTTTATTTTTTATTTTGTTTTAACCAGGTGACTGTGTCTGGAGTTGCAGACAGAGGCTATTTACCCTTTCATTATGGAAGCTTGGCCTGTTCCAGCTCATAATTTCTTTGAGAAACCCTGTTTTTGTGCGCGCTGTCTTGGGTGTGAAGAACCATCTGCCTCCGCCAAGTTGGGTAGAAGTGATGCCAAATGAACTTTGCAAAGAGTTATGTAGCCATTGGCATTACAGTATTACCCGCATGCCTGTTCCCAATCACTCACTGGGAGTTATTTTGTAGTTAACCCCCATAAAGGAGTGTGCGGCTGAACCGAGGCCTGTCAGATTGCGCATTATTTAGAAGCCTTTATTATGATTTTATGGCCTGTCCTTGACAGCTGAGGAAAAAGCCAAGCACTTTAATCTTTCTCTCCCTTTCGTTTGCCGAGTAAGAGCCGCACGCACGGGGCTCTTGATTAATATGTAACAGAGACGCAATTCTCGGCACAAAATCTGCCGTACTTTTGGAAGCCTGGAAAACAAACGGCACCACAATGGTTTAAATCTCGGTCCATTGTATTATATAGACGTCATAAATAATCGAGAGGAGGCGGCTATTGCTGCAGGCTTCATCTACATAACACATCTGAGCTCCCTGTAATGTGTTCAACTTGTCACTTTTACTACAGAGGAGAGGCGATAAAGCTAACAGCTGACTAAACCATACCAGGCCTGGCTTCCTCTGCTCTGTGGCCAATGCTCATTAAGCAATCTTAGATGTGACTTTTTAAAAACCCATAACTCTTGGAAATATCATTAAAAAGAGAGAGTTGCCGCCAAAAATTAAATGTGTTCTGTGTGTGTCCACAGCCTTGGTATCTCGGGAGCTTCAATATTTCAATAAATAAATGGAGGTATTTCACAGGTAATGAAAATGGGGGGAGGGGGAGGGTTGTCCCATTTCCATCCGCTTGTTATTCCTGTTGTTCACTCTGCCCTGCATTCTGGTCCTCCTATATTCCAGTCTGATTAGAATTAGAGTCCTCTGTTGGAAGGACTGCCTGGTCCAAGTCCAATCTAGAGAAGGGAAGAGTAGGGCCTTGAAGTTGCCCGTCAACACATAGCACCAGGATAGTAGACTAGCACACACAGGTCACCGAGACACAGTCTTCTGCACTATGACAAGATCTGGGGCACACCTTAGCAATATGCCACCCTGTACAAAGCCAACATTTGACACCCTCCCTCCAGCCCTCGTGGTGCTGGCTTAAGCCAAGTTTTGGGAAGGAGGCATGAGGTTCTGGCAGGGTCCCTTTCACCTCCTTCCCAAAGCCCAGTAGGCACTTGTTCAGCTTTGGGAAGGAGGAAGGAGGGCTCTAGGACTGTGTCAGAGCCCTCACCCCTCCTTCCCCAATTCCTTGCCGGACGTCCTCCTTGGCTGTGTGCCTAGTGTGGCTGCACTAAATCCACCTCTGGCAAGATATACAATCTTCTTATTTAAATTACAGTCATACATATGAATTAGAATATGGATATTTTATGCAAATCGGTTTGTCCTCTTTTTGGGCGATGTGTAAATAGTGTTCTTCCGATGCTCACATTGACTCCAGTATATGGCGCAGATATGTTGTTAAACACCCCACGGAAAGATCCTCAGTGCAGTCTTTGGGTTGCTTCCCCTATCCCTGCTGTTTTTATTGATGCACTTTCATGCACATGTGCATCAATAAAGCACTGCATAGACAGTCCTAGAATCATATAATCATAGAATTGGAGAGTTGGAAGGGACCCTGAGGGTCATGTGGTCCAAACCCCTGCAATGCAGGAATCTCAACTGAAGCACACCTGGTGCAATCAATGCCTTTTTGCAGTGTTTTATCAACGCACTCAAGCGAATGTGTACACCAATAAAACAGTCCACCAAATGAATCCTAGTGCAATAGTTGCTTTTGGTCATTTCCCGATTGGGGTTACTATCCCTCTGAAAGAACAAGTTCATCATTCGGAGCTGCTCCTTGATCCAACTTTGAGTGTCAGGTAGCCCCAGTGGCTAGGAATGGGGTTTTTTGCCATCTATGGCTGGTGTGCCAATTACGACCATTCTTGGGCAGAGGTAGCCTGGCCATTGTGAATCATGCACCTTCAAGACTAGATTGCTTCGATGCACTCTATGTGGGGAATCCCTTGAGCATGGTGCAGAAGTTCCAGCTGGTACAAAATTCTGCCACTAGACTTAGTTGGCGGGGCAGAGCCCCATTTGCCCCAGGGGTCCAGCCTCCAATGGGTCCATCAACCTCAATACAGTCTCCTTTGTCTGGCAACAGCTCTCCAGAATGTCCTGCAAAGGTTTTGCTCACCATCTGTCCCCAGATGGAGGTCTTTTCCAGCCATGCTACTTCTTATCATTCCTTCTTCATGGTGGACCACGGAGCTATGGGGCTCTCCTGGGTATAGAAACCCTCAGAAAGAGCTGAAATTTTATTGGGGGGGGGCTTATTTCACCTCACTTCGTGTTTTCATCATTTTATTGTTTTATTCATTTAGTGTACAATCTTTACAACAAAAGATTTCACATCCAAAATAAATCAAATCAAATCATATCAAATCAAAACCTTGAGTCTCATGTTTTCATTTATGCTAATCTCTTCTCAGATTCCATTATTTTAATATTCCTTGATATTCATCTCGTTTTATTTTTATTTTTTTAATATCATTTTTATTAAATTTTCCACTTTAACAAACCAATCAAATCACATAGAATGTTCCAAATTGTACATAAACATATCAAATAGTCCAAATATTCTGCCAAATTATAAATTTTTGTGCTTCCCATGCTTCAAACTTGGAGAGGTCTGATCCATTCCATAATCCTTTCCGATGATTCCCTTAATTCTTCCTGATATTATCCATTCTGATATTTGTCTCCTTGCTTTAATTCCTTATTCTCAATCTCTTAAATCCTATATATATCTTTAACATTTTTTTCAATTGGTGCCCTCATCTCCCTCCCCAAAGACCCATTGCTTCCCTCCACCCATGTGCTGTCTTCTTTACATACTGCTTTTTTGTTGTTGTTGCGTTAACCGCTATTTATATTTGTTGTTCCATCTTTATTATGATATTATCCTATCTCCTTGCATCCTTTGGGCTATTGCATATTTATTTTTAAGCTCCAAAACCAACTCTCAGGGGCAACAACTGAGATTAAGATGGTCAAGGAGGAAGCTGGCATCTAGAGCTACCCCCCCATAGGGATGCCAACTTGAATAAAATATGGGGGGGAAGGTAAGGCCTGTCCTGCATAATTGATCATATGATGTGGTGCACACACACCATTTGAATGGCAATGGCCATCAACTTTGGGGGCCCCGACCCCCTCAAATATTTTATTGGGAGGGGGCTGAATAGACCTTGGCCCCTAGGAGTTGGCTCCTATGCCCTACTGATTGTATATAAGTAGTCAAGAAGGTGGGGGCTGGAAGAAGTTGGTGGGGCAATGCCCCACTCTCCGTAATGAACCATCATCCGCCATTATTCTCCTTGTTGCATCTGGAAATTGTACATTTCTTTTAACAGACTCCATGGGTCCAACATGCGGGTGGTTAAACCACAGAGCCTAGGGCTTGCCGATCAGAAGGTTGGCGGTTCGAATCCCCGTGACGGGGTGAGCTCCCGTTGCTCGGTCCCAGCTCCTGCCCACCTAGCAGTTCGAAAGCATGTCAAAGTGCAAGTAGATAAATAGGTACTGGCCTGGCAGGAAGGTAAACGGCCTTTCCCTGCGCTGCTCTGGTTCGCCAGAAGCAGCTTTGTCATGCTGGCCACATGACCTGGAAGCTGTACGCCGGCTCCCTCGGCCAGTAAAGCGAGATGAGCGCCGCAACCCCAGAGTCGTCCGCGACTGGAGCTAATGGTCGGGGTCCCTTTACCTTTTATGGGTCCACCAGCTTCTGTGCATTCATTGCCATGCCACGACTCAAAACATTTTAAAACTTGAAAATGAAGGGGAGGTGGGGCTGGGCCTCTGGCTAGCCTTTGCATGTGAGTGATGTCACTGGGGCGAGCGGGATCCAGGCGGAACCTTTTGCGGAACAGCCTCCCCTGAACTCTTTTGCTGCCTGCCAGATGGCGTGGTGCAGGAACAGCCTTTCGGAATTAATAACTGCTTCTCTGGAGGGAAAGGTTCATTCAGGAACTGTTTTGCATTTTGGCAGGAGGGTCTTTTCATGCCTGGCGTTTCCTAGCTGCTTTGGCTCCGAAACAGGAGATGAACCATGCTCCAAAGGAAGGTTACATTAAAAAAAAAATGGGAGAAAAAAATCTCTCTCTTCCCCCGCACACAAATAACCCCCATACACCCATCAAGCCTCCTTCTCTTGGCTCCTAACAGTGCAGCTTTTAATCGAGAAATTATGGTAACTCATATGTGCATTTTGAGAGTATATCACTGCCACAGTTAATTAACAGTTATTAGCGTCGGCGTACTGTGCTGTATTATGTGTCACAAATCATTGCGTCTCCCTGTGCAGCTACAGCAATTAAGAACTCCGTCGCACCTTCTGTATAGTCATTTGGTCTGCATCCAGGTCTTTTCAAAACTGGAAATTGCTAATCAAATCATTTCTGCTCTGTGCCTTGGTATCGTTTATTCCATTCCTAATGATGTGCAACCCCCCCCCAGCCCCCCGCACACTCTCTCCCATCCCTCCTCCTCCTCCTCCTTTGGCCGTTAACAGAGGCATCCGTGCATCTAACCCATTTCACAAGTCGTCATGCTTTAGAGAGGCGATAATGAACTTGCAGGAAGAAGTGTTGGTTCCTCCTGCTCCTCTCTCCTCCTCCTCCTCCTCCTCCTCCTTCCCCATATTTCTTTCTGACCTCCCCCTCCCTGCCGCCACACTTTCCACCTAGTAGCAATGTCTCCCCTTTCCTGCTGTTGGGTGATTAAATTCTGAAACTGTAAAATGCATTGACAGGCTTACAAGTCTGACTTGCCAGGGGCTTCCGCCAGCCCCATTTAGCTTCACTCTTAGGCTCGGCAAGATCCCTGCCTGATCAATTTGTCATCCCTCTAAATGGAAACTAATTACCTCCCAGGGAAAGATTGCAAGCTGATGACACCCTATGCCTCTGCAACCTAGTTCTGCAGGGAGGTTAAGACATAAAGGGCCAATGGAGATATGTGTGCTAATGGGCCAATCCTGAAACACAGACATAAACATAGACAGCTATGGCAGGGCAGGCGGTTAGAAGGCCAATTGGAAGGAAGGAGATCCCTAAGAAGATCTCTCCAGAATGAGGCCAAGCGTCCAATATAGAGATGGAAGAGAAATCTGACTCACTTCCCATTGAAAGGCAAACCTACCTTTTTCTCAAAGATCGCATGAACCAAAACACGTTCAATCTTCAGAATTTGCACTTCTCTGAATTTTGCAATACAGTTATCTGGCCAAATAATGTGTACAAAAATGTATATGCTAGTATAATGTGTGCATTTTAAAAATGCCCATATTGGTGAAAATAGCATACAAAAATGCATTATAATGGGGGGGATTCTTTTGCAGAAATGTGTATATTAGGCACAGTTGCATATATACATGTGTATCTTAGAAGAAATTTGTGCTAAAATGCTGCTGAATTTTCAGGATGACTTGCTTAAAAAAAACCCAACAAGAAACAAACAAACAAACAAACCACAAACTGATGTGGAAATGTGGAGAACTTAATATCTGAAAAATGAGAAACAGAGGGAAATCAAAATTGACAGATTCAACCATCCCTAGTCCCATAGGTTTCAGTTCAGTTGCCAGCTAGATTCTTCTAAGAAGCCTTAAAAGCTTCTTAGACCAAGACAAGAACCCTTCTCCATCGCTTGCCCATCAGCAGCTGGTATTCATTCAGTGGCTTACTTGCCCTGTATCAGGAGGTTCAGTTATGACAAAACCTCCATGAGTTTGTCTAACCTTTCATTAAGCCGGTGGGCCTCATCATGTGCATCTTCAGCATTTTCCAGATGCACCTCTATGAGGAAGGAATTCCACAGCTTAGAGGCTGCTGCAGAGAATGCCCTCTGCCAGGCCACCCCCACCTTGAACTTTTGAGGGTGTGCTGGCTCCGGGAGTGCCCAGCCCAGAGGACACCAGTTGAAGACCAGAAACTCACCCAGGGCCAAGCGAGGCATGGACAGCAGTCCCAGACAACAGTGGTAGGTCCAGCGAGGCAACCAAGTCCAGGTACGGGGTGGCGACAGGGTCAGGAAACAGTCCGAGGGTCTAGCCGGGTAGTCAGAGGTCAGGAACATGCCGGGGGGTTGTCCGTGAAGCAGGGTCAAAGTCCAGTCCCAGGTTCAAGAGTCCAACAGGGGGTGAGTCCAGCAAGGGGCAAGGCAGGAAGCAGGGCAAGGTACAGGTCAGGATCAGGCACAAGGACACAGGCAGGCACATGTTAGCAACTGTGTTGCTCATGCAACTTGGGGCTGGGGCTGGCCGGCCTTTATCTGCCCCGAGGCATAGGGCAGACCCGATCCTCCGGTGACTCGCCTCTCCTTCTGGCCTGGAGGCGAGCACTCCTCCTGCAGGAACTTAGTTCCCTTTGCCTCTCTGCCCTGAGCCTCCGCAGCTCAGGAGAGGCTGGTGAGTTACTGGATCCAGGGGCAGCCTCAGCTTCCCCTGACAGGGCTGAGAGTAGAGCACCTGCAGGCAATGGGTCCTCCATCCCATCAGGAGCCAGAGCAGACACCTGATGCCTGCACCTGAGGATCCAGCAAAGGTATGGACCCTTAAGGCTCAAGCCCTAGCCCTGGCTCAGCTGGTTCTGGAGGTGGGGAATTCTGTGCAGGCTGGAATCCTCAGCTTCAGCATCCGAGTCTGAATTCCAGGCCATCACAGAGGGGAACAGAACTATCAAAAGGACTTCCTCAGCTGATCTGAACACCTAAGAGGGCCTGTTGGGAAGGAGGATGTCTCAGGTATTTGGGGCCTAAGCTGTTTAGGGCTTTAAATACAAGCACAAACACCTTGGATTGGGTCCAACTGGCAGCCAATGTGACTATTTCAGAACAGGATTTATATGAGTTTTAAAGGCAACCCCAGCCAGTAATCTGGCTGCCACCTTCTGAACCAGCTGCAATTTCCAAGTCTTCAAGGGCAACCCCACCCAAAGTGCGTTGTGGTTATCCAGTCTGGACGTTATCTGTGCTAGGTGACTGCTGGAGTCCCTTCCAATTCTCCAATACTATGAGAGTATCATGGTCAAGTCATCTCTGTCCGAAAGGAGCTGCAGCTAGAGAACCAGCTGGAGTTGAAAATAGGCAGTCCTTGACACTGAGGTCACCTGGGCAGTACTCCAAATAGTAAACTGTAAGAGGGGAGAGTGGTGTTGTGTTGAGGTTGTGTTTGTAGGTTTTCTATAATGGGCATCTGGTTGGCCACTGATGGAAACTGGAGAAGATGGACAATTGGTCTGATACAGCAGGACTCTTTTATGTTATGCCTTGATGTCTCCTTCCAACAGAAAAAAAACCCAGCCCTTTGTTTTTCTGCTTTGATGAGGAAGGTGCTGGAGGCTAATAATTATCTGGCAGGTGGACTGGTTCGTTCCTGCAGCAGCTATAACAGGGAATCATTCATCTTCAGCTGTCCTGACAGTAAGATACCAGTGGTGGGGATGGATGTTGAACATCACAAAGCTAACTTCACAAAACGTTGCCCAGGGTGCAGTGTGAGATGACTTGGTATAATTAGTCTCACGGGGGTAAAAACCAATGGATTCCCCAAACTGGGGCGAGATGACAAAGGCTTTCATTGCTGCCCTTGACAGACAAAGGGAAACCAAATGACTTGCCCTGTCTTTGACACTGTCGCCCACTCTTGTGATATGACAATAATGTAACAAGAGCTCTGTTGGGTCAGACTAAATATCTTCTTGAGTACAGTGCCCTGATTCCCTCAGTGGCCATCTGGCATATCTTTGAGAAGCACACAATCCAGACATAGAATGGGGCAAAACACTTTTTTTTTTACTTGTCCCAGACCCTCCCTAGATATCCAGAGGCTTTCCTCTTCTAAACACTAGGCTGTGTTACGTCCTCCCCAACCTGGTCTGGGGCTGGATTCAGTTAGGAATGATATGGATGTAGATCCAGACATAGGAGCGGCTCTTAGAGGCTGAGGTCCGTTCAGCCCCCCACCCAATGAAATATTTGAGGAGGCCGGGGGCCCCAAAGTTGATGTGTATTGCCATTTAAATGGTGTGTGTGCACTGTATCATGTGATTGATTATATGGGCAGGGCTTACCTGGGTCCCCCAGTATTTTATTCAATTTGGCACCCCTGGTGCTCGGTCAAGGGGAGCCTATTGTGCCACCTATGGACATTGTACTCCTCTCAGAGGACTCCACTTCAGGTACCCCAGCCAAACCACATTATTCCCCACTCCATCTGAGCCGACAGCTGATAAAGTGGTTAGGGCCACTTTAAGTGAATATGGATCTTGCAACTAAACCAGAGCTGCAGATCCTATTTATGGCTCAGTCTGAGCACGACTGCTGCTGGAGCAACACGCCTGCTCTCATGGAGCTGTCCAGGGTAGTAGTGGAGCCTTGCTTGCCTCTGTACACTCCTGGAGTCTCCAGCCTGAGCCATGCATGGAGCAGACAGGGAGAGTATTGAATCTTTGCCTCTGAACTACTGAAGCCATTGCACAAAACACAGCAGCAACAGTCAAGTCAGAAAAGAACTTACTTCACTTGCTTTCCAGAATAGTAGCTATAATGGACCGTGGTACTGGGTAGAGGTGGGGAAATCCTCTGTACATTTGTTTGAAAGTAGCCCCTTCAATGGCTGCTGAAAAATTTTCCATCCTGCCAACCATGTGCAAGCAATTAAGAATATATCTTTCTATAATAGTTAATTGACGGTCTCTGACTTTAAAAATTTATATGATTTTCATTACATGGTTGCTGTAAGCCACTTTGATAAAAAAATTTTAAAAAATCTAATGGAGGTGTACAAACATTTTAATTAACAATCCAGCAAACCCAGTGAGGCTTACTTCAGAGTAGAGGAAGACTAAGTTTAAGCATAGTTTCAAAGTACCGCAGGAACAGATTCCTGATCCAGAGGGTCATTCAATTCTCTGGAGAAGATTTTGAGGGGAAGGGAGAAGAATGGAAAGTTCTGTTGCAGATGCAGAAGTCTGTTGCAATAGTGGAGCAGCAGTATTGGATACAGCCCTTAATTTTCATGGATTTTATTGTAAACTGCCTTGAGATGCTTTGATAAAAGGAGACGTATAAATACTTTTGAATATAAGTAAATACATTTCAGATTCATTTAAGATAGGGGGATTCCACTCAGCTGACCAGATGTTTGCAACTTTTTCATACTAACTGGGGAACATGTTGTGGGATATCTATTGTGTGGTTAAATACACCTCCAAATCATCTTGAATTGCACTGGAACGATCCAGACTTGATAAGTTCTGATCTTGCAGTTTCAAAATATGCTGACATTGTTTCTGTCATCCCAAACCACCCAACAACCTGGTCTTGCCAGTTCTCGTGTCGCTTGTCACCACGAGGAAGTCAACTGCTATAATTTTGCAAAACCTCAGCCTGTCTGACTTTCTGGCATTTGACGGTCATTTTCCTTCTACGAGAAACCATCACAGTCCTATAATTTCATGCTGTCTTATTTTGCTGCTCATTTAAAAGGGGAATTATGTGAACCTTGGTGTTTTATAGTGCTTTGGCCCCTCTTTATTTAAGAAACTTTATCTGATGGCAGAATATGGAGTTTGGGCATAATTATTTTTAAAATCTAGGAGCAGTTATGAATAGGCTGCTACCCATGGATCATGAGAAGTGATGTCACTGATTGATTATTTGGAATCCCTTCCTCACCTTGTCCTGCCTTCCTTGTAGCCTTGTGGTACAATCGTACCTCAGAAGTTGAACAGAATCCATTCCGGAAGTCCGTTCTACTTCCAAAACGTCCAGAAACCAACGCTCAGCTTTTGATTGGCTGCAGGAAGCTCCTGCAGCCAATCGGAGGCCACAGAAGCCCTGTCGGACATTCGGCTTCCAAAAATAGTTCACAAACCGGAACAGTCACTTCCGGGTTTGTGGTGTTCAGGAGCCAAAACGTTCAAGAACTAAGCTGTTCGTAAACCAAGGTAAAACTGTACTTGTCTTGACATTGATCAGAAACCTTAACAACGACAACTGCAAAACTGCCTGCAGTGATTGTACATTTGGAAACATTTCTTTAAAGGGCACATTGGGGTGGTAATTTAGAGATAAATCCTGGAGAATGGGCAAAGGGGTGGGTGGAACCTAACTGTCTGACAACACTCCAATTGAAAACTAGTGTTGTTCCAGCTCCTAATTAATAAGAATCGTTATATTAAGTAGGCCTACTGGAACTAGGTGTTGGACCCAAATACTTATTACATGTTGTCAGCAGTGAGATTACACAAACTCCCCATTGTAGAAAAACCACAAAGTGTTTTGTAGCAAATTAAAGGCTAACACATTCTGGGCTTAGGTCCACAAAAGCTGATGCCCTAATAAACTTGTAAGTCTGTGAATGTAGCACAACAGAGTTGGGGAACTTGTAAGCTTCCAGTGTTGTTGCACTCTGCCTTCAGCAGAGGAGGAAGAGGGGTCACCCCTCCCGTCCTCAAGAATGCTGGAACACAAAATTCCAGGGGTCACCTTGTGTGCAAGTAATCGCTGAAACTCCTTCACTACCCCAAGCCTTGATTCAGGTGAGGTCTAGGAGGCCTGAGACTCCCATTGGAGACTTCCAGTTGCTGGGAACAGCAGATGTCCTGGTTTCCTTAATCCTGATTCCAATACCCAGCATTGCTGAGCTGCTCTTTGCCTGGACTCCCTACAGTATTGTTGATCTTGGCCTGTAGCTTGGCCTGGTCTCTGGATCACATGTGAGATCTGAACTGATGCTCTATGTTTCACCCCAGCTTGTTTGACCCACAAACTCCAACCATACTCTCCTCAGTGAGTGTTTTGGTGAGTTTAGACCTTCTGCAACTGGGACTCCTGCTCCAAGGGCCACTCGCTGGAACATAAAAACAGTTGAGGAGGTTATGTACTGTTAGAAGAGAAGACTGAGAAGTGGTATGATAGCCCTCTTCAAATATCTGAAGGGCTGTCACATGGAAGATGGAGCAATATTTTTTTCTCCTGCACCAGAGGGGAGGACCAGAACAGGTTCAAATCACAGGCAATTCTGACTAACTGTTGGGAAGAACTTTCTGATGATAAGAGCTGTTTGACAGTGGTGGACTTGGAAGGTTGTGGACTCTCTTTCTCCTCCTCCTCCTCCTCCTCCTCCTCCCCCTCCTCCTCCTAGCTGAGTAAGATTGTCTTCTTGTCTTCCATAAACATAGTTTAAACAATGAGTCCGTAAGTGATTGTGGAGGCCAATTCTGGATCCACATGTCCTTCCACAGTGGGTAATTGGTTTCTGGGCAGGAGTTGATCACGGTGTGGATTAGCCAAATGTGCCTTCCTCTTAGCACATTTCTCCCTTACGTCCTGAGTTCGAGTGTCTTCAAAGCCCATGACACCTTTGGTAAAGGCTGTTCTCCAACTGGAGCGCTCGCAGGCAAGTGTTTCCCAGTTGTCGGTGTTTATACTGCATTTTTTAGATTTGCCCTGAGACAGTCTTTAAACCTCTTTTGTTGACCACCAGCATTATGCTTTCCATTTTTAAATTCGGAATAGAGTAGTTGCTTTGGAAGACGATAATCAGGCATCCGCACAACATGTCCAGTCCAACGAAGTTGATGTTGAAGATTTTGAAATAGAGGTTGGATGGCCATCTGTCAAGGTTTCTTTAGCTGTGTCCTGCAATGCAGGGGGCTGGACATGGGGTTCCTTCTTCCAACTCTACAATTCTATGATTATAGCAGTTAAGCAGAGCCCCTGTTTCCACCAACAGTCTACCCCTTAGTGCTAAATTCTGAGGAATAGCTTGGCAAATTCTGAGCAAGCATGACTGGAGTGCATCACCAGCCCCAGTTGTTGTTCCAAACAGAGGCATTTGTGCTGATGCGCCTCCCCTCCATCACGCAGACTCATGCGCGCACAACCGCACCAAATACAATTTTTCCAGCCTGACTTTCTGCAAACACAATGTCGTGCTGGAAGCATTAAAAGGCAATTCAGTACTCAAAGGATTAAAAGCTCATGTTAAATTGAAGACTACACTTGGCATAAACATTAAAAATTGACAGAACACCCCACACATTAACTGTGCTGTGCCTCGTAATTAGCATTTAAAAGTAAAACATCGTTTCCTTACTGTTTCCTACTTGCTCATTTATAATGCATTTATTAAAATGGGAATGCAAAGAGGAGGCACCAGCAAATGAAAAATAGACTCGCATTTGGAGCAGGGGCCTCTTTGCGATACACAAAGAAATTGAGATGAAGGTCTTTTTCTTGGTGGGGGGGAGTGAAGGAAACAATAGCAAAATGAATCTTCAACTGCTAAAGGCTAATTGATGGGGTGGAGCATTGAAAGCAAAAAAATAGGTTGGCTAATAAGAACATATCATATCAGTGTTGGAGCACCTTTCTTATGATGAAAGGCTTGATTTTTAGTTTAGAATGAACAAAAAGGGGGGGGAGACTAAATGTGGTAATGTATCTGCCTCTCCAAGCAGAAGTGTTCTTGTTCAGAGTTACTGCTGTCCTCCAAGTTACTATGAGTGGAAAGAAGCTCAAGAAGAGCATTATGCTCCCCTCCCCACCACCATTTTTCTTTTCTGTAAATATTCCATGATGACTCAGCATGCTCAGTTCTTATTGGGTTGGGCATTTTCTTTTTGGGGTAGTGGTGGTTAGGTGCCTTCTTCTTCTTCTTCTTCTTCTTCAGTGTGGTGTAGTGGTTAAGAGTGGTAGACTCGTAATCTGGGGAACCGGGTTCGTGTCTCCTCCACATACAGCTGCTGGGTGACCTTGGGCTAGTCACACTTCTTTGAAGTCTCTCAGCCCCACTCACCTCACAGAGTGTTTGTTGTGGGGGAGGAAGGGAAAGGAGAATGTTAGCTGCTTTGAGACTCCTTAGGGTAGTGAAAAGCGGGATATCAAATCCAAACTCTTGTTTGTTGTTTTCTTTCTTCAAGCCTTGTGGTTCCTCCAAGCATGGCCACATGTCCCTCTTGCTGCACCGAGTTCCCATTTTGGCAATTCCCAGAGTGGTTTAACAATAAATCAAAATTCCCCAGAGGAATTATGGGAACTGTAGCTCTCTGAGGGGAATAGGGGGGTCTCCTGGTGTGGGTAATGTGATTCCACCCTGCTCCCTGCCTCTCTCGTTGCACTGCAATTTCACTTCACCCAAGGGAACGGAAGGGTTAAAGGAATAGAGATGATTCCTAGAACGGAGAGAGGTGCCACTGAGAGGGAACCTAGCCCGTGCAACAGGCTATCTGCGCCCAGGAAAACACCACTGAGTTCAAATAAATTGCATTTGTGAGCTCTTAAAAAAAAAAATGCTGAACAGGGAAAACGTGAGAGTTTTTTGTTGTTGCTGATGATGACATCATGCAGATGGCCTTTGAAAAGCGATAGGCCCAGGCGTGACTGTTCTGCACAAAACGCCCAGCGTGGAAGCAGGTGTACATTTTCTGACCGAGGCAAATAGAATCAAGCCACTGGAGAGCTGGAATCAAGCTGCCCAACAGTCTGGCTTGACTTTGAAGTCTGGAGACCTCTTCTTTTCCTCCCACCCCCCTACCCCACCTTCCTACTATTTAAAGAGATTTTTATCAGGATCTTTGCTTTTCCCACTCTCCCAAAAGGATTGGGGAGGGGGAGACATCCTGGGACAGGTGCTGCTGCTGCATTCCCAAAGGACAAGCACACAAAACCTTTGCTGGCGATTCCCGCCAGCCCTCTGCAACTTTGCATCTTTTTGTGTGGTGCTGAGTCAATTGTTTCAGCTGTAAAGGATGGGGCAGAGCAAGGAGACAGAGAAAGAGAGAGAGAGTGACAGAAAGACAAGAGAGAGAAAGAGAAAGAGAGGGGGGAAGAGATGATTTTCAGTGTGGAGGACATATATATATAATGGTTTTGGACATGTGTGACTCCTAGGCAACTCACCCCCTCCCCGCCATTTCAAGTGAGAGATGAGGCCTTTCATCTTAAATGCTCTGGGGGGAGAGAAAAATGTCAAGACAGCTTGCTTCTTACAAGGTTCTAATCTCTGTGCTTCAGGCTTGCAAAAGGTCCTGCAGCATTTGCTGTAGTTCTGTGTTCCGTGAAGGGGACACAACCAAATTAAACATTAAGCCATGGGTCAAATGTTCTCTCGCACATCAAGGGCCTCCCCTTCCATTGAGGAGGGGCGAAGGATATAGCTCTCTCTTTACCCTCTCTGCTAGTGATAGCTATATCAAGTGATTCCCCCACTCTCAGATCATGGAAGAGGGCTTGGATTAGTGTCGCTGGTGGTAGGTCTGTTCCCAGTAAGCAGTCTAGCTGCAGAATTTAGCACCACCTGGAGCTCCCACATGAGGTGCAAGGGCCTGACTCTGTCTAATGCTGATTTCTGTGTGCTTGTGCAATATATTCTATTGTTTCTGCGAAACCCCTTCCACTTTCCCCTCTTTTCTCTTTTTCTTCTCTCTTCACCTGCTAGCTTCACAGGTCAGTGGCGGGGCCTTTAGTTTTCATGCAGAAGGTCCCATGTTCAATCCCTGGCGTCTCCACATAGGGCTTGGAATTTGCTCTACCTGAAATGCTGGAGAGCTGCTCCCTGCCAGTAAAGACAATGCTGAGCTACATGTGGAGGGCTGACCCCAAAATAGTACCCCACCTCCCTATCCAGGAAGAAGTGGTGAGCGAAGATCTAAATTAGGAACAAGGGGGTAATAAAGATAAACACTGGAATCTGCTGTCCCTGCGGATTCTGCCACCTGAGGCAGTTCCTCAGCTTGCATCAAGAGTGGGCCAGCCCTGGCTTTATGAACTAACGGTCTGCCTTGGAATATGAAGAAGAAGAAGAAGAAGAAGAAGAAGAAGAAGAAGAAGAAGAAGAAGAAGAAGAGTTCGGATTTGATATCCTGCTTTATCACTACCCAAAGGAGTCTCAAAGTGGCTAACATTCGGCTTCCGGCGGCTGACGCCATTATGGGTGGTCGTGGGTTGCTTCGGCTGCGAAGCACCCAGTTCATCCCGGGGGTTAGGAGCCCTGCAGCCGCATAGCGGGGCTCCGGTTGGGGTGCGGGAAGAGCGTCCCGTGCCCTGGGCTCCCCGGCTGTGCCCGTTGTGGCTCCGAACCCTTCCCCCGCGCCCCCTGTAAAGGGGGAGTGGGGGTGAAGGGACTACGGAGCCGGGCTATAGGGGACATGCCCCAACCGGGATGGAAATGCGGCGGCAAAGCCTGTGATGAGCGTCTAAGTTCTACCTGTCATTAAGGAGCTGATAAGAACCCAGAGGCTGTGAGTAATTGATTGACTCTTTGTATTCCTGGAACGCTCTGGGGGAAAGAAGAAAGGCAGCCCGCCTCCCTCCCTTCGAGTGGTGAAAGAGATTAACCCTTTAAGTGACTGCTGCTACAACAATCATAGAAAGTACTTGGAATTTGAAAACTGAGTCTGTTGAGATCTCCCTTCGGGGGTTAACTGGGGAAAAAATATCTCCGTTTGAAGTTTTGGTCTTTATACTCCGGCTTCGGAGAAATGGCGGCGACTTGGTATGTCGTGGGAAAAATTGAGACAAAGGAAGGAAGAGACAGGAACTGAAATCTGATACTCACCCTCTCTCTCAAAATGCTGGACTTTGTGATCGCACTGGCATCGAACTCAGATGGAATTGCTTAATCGGAAATTACAGGTCTTGAGTGGAATTATTCATAAAAAGGATGTACTTTCCACAGAGGAGGCTTTTCAAAAGTTCTACACAATGGAATCAAGCCTTGGCAAAGAGCTGGGAGGGGCGCTTGGAGGATGGTCGGAAATGGCTGGGCGAACCCGGGAAAAGGAACCTGAAACGGGAAAATTTACAATATCCAGACCCCGAGGTGGCAGCTCGGGGGCAAGGGACATGGAATTAAGATTTTTACAAGAAGAAGGAGCAAAAGAATCGGAGGAGCCCAGAATGGAGATGAGGAACGCCCTGAGGCTCGATGCTGGGTTTGTTGTGGACGCTGCCTGGATCTGTGGACACTCAGAGGAGGACAATGGGAGATTTGGCTGTGGAGAAAGACAGGAAAAGACAATGGATAGAGGGGGAGTGGGTTGAAGTATTAAATGTATAATCTAAATGGTCTGCCATGGTATCCGAAATCCGAGTGTGAAGTCTGTTAATTACAAGATTATTTTAAATAAGCAAGGAGATATTGAATTTTAAGTTAAAAGCAGCATGATAAAGGACAGAAGAAATAAGTTTAGCTATAAGAATATTTGGCTATGATTTAGGTTATAATGCAAAGACGGAGATAAGTATGTTTTTTTTTTTTTAAGTAAAGTTAAAAAATTTTATAGAGAAAAGTTGTTAAGGAAATAGTATATTGAATTAAAACCGAAGGTGAAAAGGCGGGGGAAGTCAAACGTCAAGATTCAGAACTAGAATTTTTTTTTTTGTGTAAGGTATATAAACAAGAAGAAGAATCCTGACTTTATGTGTATTTGTATTTGTTTTTGTATTTGTAGGTGTGGGGTTGGGTTTGTGTTATATTATGAAAATGCTAATAAAATTTTGTTAAAAAAAAAAAAAACAAAGTGGCTAACATTCTCCTTTCCCTTCCTCCCCCACAACAAACACTCTGTGAGGTGAGTGGGGCTGAGAGACTTCAAAGAAGTGTGACTAGCCCAAGGTCACCCAGCAGCTGCATGTGGAGGAGTGGAGACACGAACCCGGTTCCCCAGATTACGAGTGTACCGCTCTTAACCACTACACCACACTGGCTTCCTATGTTCCTGGACCTAGACCAATGATTTTCGTGCTCCACTGATGAAATAAAAGAGCCCCCCCCCACTCCACTCCTCTGAAAATAACCACACTCACCACCCTAATAGGCCAACTGGAACTTTGGGGTGGGGGCAAATGGAGTCTACTGTTGAGGTTCAACCATAGGAGAGACAGGTCAAGATAGTGCTACTGCTATATGGCCAGTGGAGGGTTGCCATTTCTTCCTAAAATTAAGATTCAAAGGCAAAAATACAACTTGGGTGCCTATTTGATGAATGGTGTGTCTATGTGTGGGAGAAAGCTTTGTGAACAGACCTGTGCTGCAATTATTATCTTTTTTTATATTACCTGACAAGGGTGAATCATGCATCAAAGTGATGCAAAAGTCAAGAAATGGGGTACAACTGTGATAAAAAAAATAACAGTATTCAAAAGCTGAAAAAAAGAGTGGATAAAGGTAAAGGTAAAGGGACCCCTGACCATTAAGTCCAGTCGTGTCCGATTCTAGGGTTGTGGCGCTCATCTCGCTTTACTGGCCGAGGGAGCCGGCTTACAGCTTCCGGGTCATGTGGCCAGCATGACAAGCCGCTTCTGGCGAACCAGAGCAGCGCTCAGAAACACCGTTTACCTTCCCGCCGGAGCGGTCCCTATTTATCTACTTGCACTTTGACGTGCTTTCGAACTGCTAGGTTAGCAGGAGCAGGGACTGAGCAATGGGAGCTCACCCTGTCGCAGGGATTCGAACCGCCGACCTTCTGATCAGCAAGCCCTAGGCTCTGTGGTTTAACCCACAGCACCACCTGGGTATATGAGTGGATACATAGTACCAAAGATGATCCTGGTATGGGGTGGAATTTGGTCCAAGACTTACCCTGGGCACTGGTGGTGTGGATGATCATTGATGCAGATAGCAGGCAGTTTACCTCTCCGTGAATGGAACTAGGTCCCTGAACCATTGGAAAGGCACCCTTGCCTTATCATGACCCCAGAGTCCAGCATTAGTCAAGACTCTGTGTCAGAGGCTTCATGGTCTCCAGCTAAGGAGCAAGACAACATTCAGGGTTCCCAGCCTGCTGAAAGAGATCAGAAGACCACTGAGCCTGAGGCTGGTGGGTGGGAGACCCTATAAGAACTGCCAGGACTACAGTGGCCTGTAAAGTCGGAGCCCGGATCCTCATTGGTGGCTTCCCCTGAGTCAGAGGAACCAAATGCCTCACTGGTCCAGCAGGGCAGAGAAGGCACCAGACAGGAAGCTAGCGAACACTAGAGTAGTGTCCGTCTTCAGGGCAGAGAGTTGACCCTTTAGGAACTGAAAGTTAGCCACAAAGGGGTGGGCCTGGGAGAGGTAGTCTGGGGGAAGAGGCTCTCAATCTTTGTCCCTTGGAGCTGTCCATAGTGCTGTAGCTCCTGGCCTGCCTTGCCCCTCACGATCAGGCATCCGACCTGATCCGAACCCCCATGTACTCGTCCCTGTCAGTTGATGCTTCCGCTCAGCATGTTACGGGATAAGAGCAGAAAGGATAAAAGAAAAGGAGCATATTGCAAATCTGTAAGTCCCATTTATTTAAAATACATTTTGCCCTATTTCCTGCAAACATCTTGAGGGGGGTTTGCAATGAAACACTACCCCCCCCCCAAAAAAAAAATCAATAGGAACAAGAAATTCAGATCAGTTACATTCAATGTGAGAAAAAGACTCTGTGACTTGAAAACAGAGGCAATGCCTTTGTAACCCACAAAAATCTTTCATAAAAACAAGAAACCCCAATGAATTCAACTTCAGCTGAAGACACATTCACACCATAGATTTAAAGCACTATGGTACCACTGAAAACAGTGATGGCTTCCACCCCCTGAAAAAAGAGAGATTTCTGGGAACTGTAGTTTGCTATGGGTGCTGAGAGGAGACCCCTATTCCTCTCCTGAGTTACCTGTGTTGAGGGATTGATGGTTGAACCACTCTTGGAAGTTTAGCTCTGGGGGGGGGGTCTACAAAAAGTGCTACTCCCCTCACAAAGTTACAGTTCCGAAGTGCTTTAGCAGTAAGTCACTGGAACTCTGGGAATTGTAGCTCTGTGAGGACAATAAAATTCTCCTAACAACTGTCACCCTCCTTACAAACTGCAGTTCCCTGGATTCTTTGGGTGAAGGAAGCCAAGACTGTTCAAAGCGGCATCATATTGCTTCAAATGCATGGTGTGAATGTGGCCAGTCAGGTTAACCTCATTAGCAACCAGCAAAAACCTGGGACTAGAAGTCAGTTTTCAGCAAGCCTGGATAACCAAGAACAATAGGCGCTTTGGTAAAAGGCTCCTGCTTCTTTGCAACTTGGCAAAAACAGTACCCTTTGTTTTATAGTATTAATGGCAACCCTATACTCCCCCCCCCCCACACCACATTACATTGGCATTTTTTTCTTTCTGCAGCCTTTGCAAAACTAAAAAACACTTTGTAATCCCTCCCTTTTATCCAGAACAGATTGCAGTTTTAAGCAGAGGGCCATAAACTGCAGGTTCAAAGAAAACTAAAGTGAATTAGCATAAAACGCTGGAATTCTCATTTAGGCAAACAGCAAGGCAGTTGCTCCGCCAGCAATTTTATGAGGGTTCTTTGGGTTGCAGGGTGGGGGGGGGGAGTTTTCAAATGGAAACAAAGATGAAAAGAGTTGAGCAATCATGCCCCGCTCCCCGGTTTCCCACAAGGGAATCCTTAGATAGTTCAGTGTGGCTGATACTTTCAGGCTCAAGGCCCTTCCGCTGTAGCCGGATCAGACACAAGCGCAGATGGTTGTGTAAAACACCCTCCCAGGACATCAGACCCTCCAAGTGTCCCTATTTTCTGGGGACAGTCACGGATTTACAGAAGCCGTCCCCGGCTTCTGATTCAATCCCAGATTGTCCCACTTTTCCTTAGTACGTTCCTATTTCCATTGGAGAAATGTGGGAGAGTATGGTAGGGTGTCCCTATTTTCATCGGAGGGTATGGAGTTGTGTGAACCCTGAGCCAAGGAGATAAGAAACTCTACAACCTTTAGAAGACATCTGAAGGCAGCCCTGTACAGTGGTACCTCGGGTTACAGACACTTCGGGTTACAGATGCTTCGGGTTACAGATGCTTCAGGTTACAGACTCTGCTAACCCAGAAATAACGCTTCAGGTTAAGAACAGAAATCGTGCTCTGGTGGCGCAGCGGCAGCAGGAGGCCCCATTAGCTAAAGTGGTGCTTCAGGTTGAGAACAGTTTCAGGTTAAGAACGGACCTCCAGAACGAATTAAGTACGTAACCAGAGGTACCACTGTATAGGGAAGTTTTAAAATGCTTAAACAAAGACAACAATAAAGTTGACACACTATAAAGAAAAAAGAAAACTGAAAGATTTTTTTTTTTACAAAATTTACAAAAAAACAAAACAAAACAGGACAAAAGAAAAAATTAACATATTTTCCAAAGTTTAAAACATTCTTGTTGTTAAATAAAAAGACTCCCAATTAGTATCGCTGTATCTGTTATTTTTACCCAAGTTTTTCGCACAGTTATAAGCTTTTTATTCCCTTCTTTTTATCTCTTAACTTACTCTGATTTAATATCTTATTTGGTTCAGTCTAATTCTGCTAATAGAAATAGCAGTATTAGCAGAATAAAATTATTATTATTATTATTATTATTATTATTATTATTATTATTATTATTATTATTAAACTGGACGTCCTATTTTCATCAAAGAAATGTTGGAGGGTATGGGCCATTGCAGAGTCAGAAAATGTGTAGTAAACGGCACCCAATGTGATCCAGGTGCTGGGCAACTCCTGTGTGAAAAAAAGGTTGTAATGTTTGGTGCTTCTATACTTACCGGAGTGGGGAGGTATAACAGGAATTTATAAAAGCATGCATGGTATGGGAAAAGGCTCCCCATGTTATTTCATGCGATTGGAACCTAGGAACTTCCAGTGATGCTGGATGGTGGGAAATTCAGCACAGACAAAAGAAAGGGCTTCTTCACATTGCACATGGTTTTCAGCTGCGGTTTAGCTAATTATTTCAGTCTTTGCATTGCCTTGAGATATGTGTGGGCGCTGGTCGGTGAATAAAAATAATGATAATAATAATCGTTATGCTATTGCAAGAAGCTCTTGTGGCCACTGACTTTTAATGGCTTTTAAAGAGAGCAATGGACAAATACATGGAGAGCATAAGGCAACAATAAGGGCTGCTGGTTGTGAAGACTGTGTGCTGCCCCCCAGGATCAGAGGAAGGACTTGCTGGGGGAGAGGTGTAGGGAAGCATTATTACACACATAAATAAAAATTGCATTCCCCCCCCCCCAAAAAAAGAACCTGGCAACTATCTTGCTGTGGCTGATGATTGAATCATGCATGTTTTGATGCACATGAGCTCCTGCACATGTAGAATCTCATCTCTCTTCACACACACACACACACACACACATACACAGGCTGTGCACCTGATCTGGCTGAAGCCTGGATCCCAAACTGAATTGGGCAGAGTCAGGGGGATCTGAGCTTTGGATGGATTGGGTTGAGACAGCCCTGGGTCTCGCTGGTCCACCAGGGTGATCCAGGTCTGTTAGAAGGCAGGGCCTCAGGCAGCAAGTAGGAAAGTAGAATTATAAAAATGTAGAGTTGGAATGGACCCTGAGGGCCATCGAATCCAACCCCCTGCAATGTAGGAATCTCAGCTAAAGCATCCATGGCAGATGGGCATCCAACCTCTGCTTAAATATCTCCCAGGGAGGAGAGTCCACCACCTTCCAAGGTAGTCCGTTCCACTGTCGAACAGCTCTTATTGACAGAAAGTTCTTCCTGAGTCAGAATCTCCTTTCTTGTAACTTGAAGCAATTGGTTTGGGTCCTACTCTCCGGAGCAAGAGAAAACAAGCTTGTTCCATCTACAATGTGATAGCCCTTGAGATATTTGAAGATGGTCATCATATCTCCTCTCACTCTCCTCTTTTCCAGGCTAAACATACCTAAATCCCTCAACCATTCCTCATAAGGCCTGGTTTTCATACCGAGAAGAGGCACATGACAGCCTATTCAAAGTGCAGCCTTGGGCTGGTTGCAAAAGGGCTTTCAAAAAGCCCCACACTTTGACTGTGGGCACCTGTTCCTGGCAGGAGAACAGGAGCACACAGCCAAACTGAGCAGGATTTAACATCTCACTCATCAGGTGGTGAGCAGAAGGTGCAGTCTTGGGAGCCCTGAGGGTATGCACAGATGAATAATAATAAATTATTATTATTATTAATGTTTAATAGATTATTGCATTTTAATGTTCTGTTGGAAGCCACCCAGAGTGGCTGGGGAAACCCAGCCAGATGGACGGGGTATAAATAATAAATTATTATTATTATTATTATTATTAAGCAGATCGCAGAAGGACTGAACCCTCTGCTCACCAGATCAGGCCCTGGATCAGATTTGGGTGTTGGGTGCAGACCCCTATACGATTCCACTTTGCAGCATTTCAACAATATGCAGAAGCATATTTGCAATGGAAATAAACAGAAAGAGCTGAAAGCTGGTTTTGTATACCATTTTGAGGCTTCCCATTCTGACAATCTCAAGCGGAATATACATTTTATGAAATATATAAATTTATATATAAAGCTGTCAGCTGCTGAAAAAATGCTCCAGAAATCCCCAAAATGGATTTCAGAAATCCTCTTGAGCTAAACAACATTTTCGGAAGGCGTGAAACTTGGAGCAGAGTAAGCCCACGGACCTACAAAGGAACAGCTAAGAGAAACATGCTCAATCTTTAAATATGAACCCTCACCTTGTGGGAGGTGGGAGGCCGAGGAACTATTCAGGTGAGGGGTTTTAAGAGTAACATCCCAACCAACACCAAAACAGCAACAGAGCCGGGCAAGGGAAGGGATGCAGAACACCACATCTAACGGAGCTGTGATTACGGCTCTGTTAGATAACCAGCAAATCGCAGCATGGGGGCTTGAAGGAAATGAGCACTTGATAAATATTTTCCACAACAAAACACAATTGGTTTCAATGGGATCGTGCTCTGTTTCTCATTAGTTACCCTTCACTTGTTAGACAAGTTCCATATTTCACAGAAACCCCACTGTGAGATATTGTGTGTGTGTGTGTGTGTGTGTGTGTGTGTGTGTGGAGCAGCGATCCATTTAACCACGCGGTTGTTGATGTTTTCAAATATATACATCTGTTTTGCCTCCCTTCCTCACGCCTCACCTTTCCTTCTCCCCTTAAGGAGACATCCGAGAAGAGTTTAAAAGCCAGGGTAGCACGCCGCCGGCCCTTTTGATGCTGAAGAGGTGCAATAGGCCCCAAAGCCATTATCACGGCCTTGACAGGGTGCTGCAGTATCAAGCCATGTACAAAAAAGCACTCAGCTGACACGGGGGTAGGGGGTGGGGAGGGAGGCTCACTCTACTTCCCACCCCACCCCCCTACCCACTGCCTTTTCTTCCCCCCACAAGCAGCCTTTTTGTGCTCATTAAATGCAACCTTATCTCTGAAATGACGAGTGCACCTAATCTCGTTTTCTGACAAGCAATTCTGACAGCACCTTCCTTTTGATTTTGAAGACACGTAGCTAGACATATATTAATCTGTCAGTCACAGCCCCCTAGGAAAGACGGGGGTAGGGGAGGTGGGAGGTGGGGAGAAAGAGAGAGAGAGAGAGAGAGAGAGAGAGAGAGAGAGAGAGAGAGAGAGAGGAGTATTTGTCAAAATGACACACACACACACACACACACACACACACAACCAACACAGCCAGCCCCAGTATATGCCCATCTCTGTGTATTCCGCACACAGATTCAAAGCATCAAATCCTGAACCAAAGACGACCATCATTGACAGCCATCTGTCAGGAATGCTTTGATGGTGTTTCCTGCTTGGCAGGGGGTTGGACTAGATGGCCCTTGTGGTCTCTTCCAACTCTAGGATTCTATGATTTGTGAGTATTCCATAAGGGAAAACAAAATCGAAAATTCTTTCTAGTAGCACCTTAGAGACCAACTGAGTTTGTTCCTGGTATGAGCTTTCTCTTCAGATACACGTGTATCTGAAGAAGTGTGCATGCACACGAAAGCTCATACCAGGAACAAACTCAGTTGGTCTCTAAGGTGCTACTAGAAAGAATTTTCGATTTTGTTTTGACTATGGCAGACCAACATGGCTACCCACCTGTAACTGGTTCCATAAGGGAGTTACTAGTCTTGAGGACCATACGTTTTCCTTCCAGACATTCAAAGCATTAGTTTACGATAGAACTGGAGCCTGGGGCCCCCCCTGACATGAATAAACTCTCTGCTTTGCCACAAAAACACTCTTTCAAGTAGTAACAATAACTTGGGTCAATCGGGCCCATTTGGGTTGAGACACCCCTTGGCAGTTGAGCTGCCTGGAGCAATCCAGGGCTATGAGTGTTGCATGGGGAAGCTGTCTTGCAGGTGTATATGATGCAGACAGCATGTTGGGCGAGCAGCACCCAGCAGGATCGAACCCTCTGCTCACTAGCTGCTAAGCGGGGGGGCTCAGTCCAGAGGGCTGCTCCTTTGCAAGCGTGCGAAGCAGGACTGAACCCTTCTGCGTTGGGCTTGAGTTTGCAACACTGCCTGTCCCCCTTCCCTTCCTGGCCAAGTGTTGAATTTGGGATTAAAACTTATTAAACACAAGCCCTATCCCCAGAACTGATTTGGGACCAAATCCAGGCTAGATCCTGGACAGGTTGGGTCTTTCCTGGGTCCTGTCGGGGAGGAGGCTGTGCACAGGACTAGTGGTAATGGTTTAGGCAGTGGTGACATGCAGGAAGGCTTCTGGAGCCCAGATCCCAGGGTCCGATTTAGCAGAATAAGCAGGAGGTCCCACAATACATAGCTGAGTTGATTAGAGCATGGTGCTGATAATGCCAAGGTTGCAAGTTCAATCCCTGTGTAGGACAGCTGCATATTCATCATTACAGGGCGTTTCACTGTGGGGTCATTGGTTTAAATCCAATTCTCAACATTTATGTGGCAAGCTGTGATTGAGGATATTTTTAATCCCTGTGGAAATTGGGTGTATCTTTTAAATCTTTGAAGAGTTCAGATTGCTTCACCTCACCTTGCCTCACCTCAAAGGGCCTCTGCTTCTTTCCAAATTATTTTTATTGTCAACCAGGTTTTACTACACTCAAGCAGTATAAAAAAATTGTTAAATAAATAACTGCACTATACATTTAAAGCAGTTGTTGTTGTTCAGTCGTTCAGTCATGTCCGACTCTTCGTGACCCCATGGACCAGAGCGCGCCAGGCACCCCAATCCTCCACTGCCTCCCGCAGTTTGGCCAAACTCATGTTAGTAGCTTCGAGAACACTGTCCAACCATCTCATCCTCTGTCGTCCCCTTCTCCTTGTGCCCTCCATCTTTCCCAACATCAGGGTCTTTTCCAGGGAGTCTTCTCTTCTCATGAGGTGGCCAAAGTACTGGAGCCTCAACTTCAGGATCTGCCCTTCCAGTGAGCACTCAGGGCTGATTTCTTTAAGGATGGATAAGTTTGATCTTTTTGCAGTCCATGGGACTCTCAAGAGTCTCCTCCAGCACCATATTCCAAAGCATCAATTCTTCGGCGATCTGCCTTCTTGATGGTCCAGCTCTCACTTCCGTACATTACTACTGGGAAAACCATAGCTTTAACTATACGGACCTTTGTCGGCAGGGTGATGTCTTTGCTTTTTAAGATGCTGTCTAGGTTTGTCATTGCTTTTCTCCCAAGAAGCAGGCGTCTTCTAATTTCGTGACTGCTGTCACCATCTGCAGTGATCATGGAGCCCAAGAAAGTGAAATCTCTCACTGCCTCCATTTCTTCCCCTTCTATTGCCAGGAGGTGATGGGACCAGTGGCCATGATTTTAGTTTTTTTTATGTTGAGCTTCAGACCATATTTTGCGCTCTCCTCTTTCACCCTCATTAAAAGGTCATACCACTAAAGAGTCATGTCATGGCTTTCCTCAAAGAAGCTTGGGAACTGTAGTTTGCTAAGGGTACTGAGAGTTCTTAGGAGATTCCATTCGCCTCACAGAGCTACAGTTGCCAGAGTGGTTTAATGACAAAACCCTCTCCCCAGGGAAGTAAGGGAATTGCAGCTCCGTGAAGGGAATAGGGGCCTCCTAAGGGCTCTCAGCACCCATCAGGGGTGTCGTTGAATCATAGTATTTTATAGCCGGAAGGGACCCCAAGGGTTATCTAGTCCAACCCCCTGCAATGCAGGAATCTCAGCCAAAGCATCCATGACAGATGGCCATCCAACCTCTGCTTAAAAATCTCCCAGAGAGGAGAGTCAAACAGTTTTTACTGTCAAAAAAGTTTTTCCGTATGTTTAGTTGGAATCTCTTTTCTTGTAACTTGAAGCCATTGGTTCGAGTCCTACCTTCCAGAGCAGGAGAAAACAAGCTTGCTCCCTCTTCCATGTGACAGCCCTTAAGATATTTGAAGATGGCTATCATATCTCCTCTCAGTCCCCTCTTTTCCAGTCTAAACACGCCCAGCTCCTTGAAGGCTTCGTTTCCAGGCCCTTGATCATCTTGGTCGCCCTCCTCTGTACACGTTCCAGCTTGTCAACATCCTTCTTAAATTGTGGTGCCCAGAACTGGACACAGTATTCCAGGTGTGGTCTGGCCAAGGCAGAATAGAGTGATCCTATTACTTCCCTTGATCTGGACACTATACTTCTGTTGATGCAGCCTAGAATAGTTTAGGGTCAACTTGAATAAAATATGGGGGGGGGAGGTAAACCATGCCCCACGTAATTGATCACATGTTGGGGCATACCCACACCATTTGAAAGGCAATGCCCATCAACTGGGGGGGGCAGCCCCTCAACTATTTTATGGGGGGCAAAGGGACCTCAGCCTCTAGGAATTGGCTCCTATGGCACCCATAGAAAACTCTAGTTCCCAGGATTCAGGTGGCGAGGAAGCCCAGAGTGTTCAGGTGGCATTATAGTGCATTAAATGTAAAGTGTAGATGTGACAGCCTGGAGTGCTCAGTTGGGTAGAGCATGGTGCTGATAATGCCATGGATGCAGGTTTGACCCCCGTTTGTGACAGCTGCATATTCCTGCTTTGCAGGGGGTTGGACTAGATGGTCCTCAGGGTCCCTTCCAATTCTATGATCTACGTGGCCTTAGGTGCTTTTTGACTCAATGACGCTTTGGGTGTATTACTTCACTTTCTCAATCCACTTCTCCGGCTTGGGGGGGCCCTTCTGGGAAATTATTTTCAGGGATTCGTCGCGGGGAGATTTTCTGCCACGCGGACGCCAGCTGCCTTGCAGTTATCCCGCCGGGAGCTGTTTCCAACGAAACTCCGGGCTGCAGCCGGACTGGGGAGGCGCGCGGCGCAGCCAAGAGGCGGGGGCGGGGAGCAGGAGGCGGAGCCTGCGCCGGGGCGGAGCGGGCAGGCGGGCGGGCGAGGCGGCGCTGCTGGCTGGCGGTGGGAAAGCAGGCGTGCCAGATTGCGGAGCCGTCGGAGGGAACGGGCGCACGGCAGCCTGCGGACAGGCGCTGCTTTTTCCTCGGCAGCTTCTGCCCCGGAGCCCCAGGCCCTCCGGGGAGGCGGGCGCCTTCGCTTTGGGCCAAGCTTTTGGACTTTCTGGATTATGGGATCGCTTCGCTACCGGCGCGCCTCGGTGCCCATGGAATTCACTTGAAGCGGGGAGGGGGGCAGCTTGGAGAGGCGCTTTGTGTGCGCGAACAAGAGGCGGTGGATCTGGGAGCTCCCCGGCACCCTTTTCTCTTACCTTCTGGAGGAGGCGAGGAAACACGGGAACAGTCGACGCCGCCGACGCCGCTGTCTTTGGGCGCCCGGAGCCTCTCCAAAGCGCGCGGTGCCAAAAGGGGTTCTTTGCGCCCTGAGCGCACATGCTTCCCTTTCTCCTGCCGGCTGGAATCCCCCAGCACGGCCTCTGATTTCCACCCCAGCCCCTCCTCTTCCTTAGCCGCTTTAGCCCTTCGGCGGTTTCTTCTTCCTCCCTAACCAACGAAGGACCGGCGATTACGCCCCCCACCCACCCCGTGGACCCACTCCGTCGCAACAACTCTTCCTCCCGGAATGGCCGTGCACTCTGGAAGACCTACAACAAGGAAAGGCTCGCTCTTGGATGGAATAGTTTGGTTTTTCTTTTGGGAATAAGCGTTTCTTCTGAGCAGAAGGGATCCGAGTTTGTCGGAGACTCAATCTCCACCACGCCCCTCTAAAAAAAATAAAATAACAACAACAACACCATGAACTTGGGGGCTGTCAATTGGGGTTAACCCTTTGCGCGATCAGGTAAATGGCCTCATGCAGTTGCGCTCGGGGCAAAATTTGAACGACCCACTAGGTGTTGTGCGTGTCTCTGTGTATCTGTGTGGATTGTACCTTTGCTTTCTTTCACGCACCGTTTGTGTCTGGTGAGAGGGGGGCTTACTTGGTTTAGTACAATGTGTGTGTGTATGGGGGCAGCGGCTTCGTGCATTGAAAATTGCCCCCCAGACCTGCCACAAACCATGGTCTTGCGGAGGCTGTTGTTTCTGTGCTTCTCTCCCCTATTTTCTTCTTGGAATCAGAATTCCTTGTAGCTAGCTTGCAATCCGCGCTGAAATGGCGCAAGTTGAAAGGATGGGGGGGATGTGCCTTTTTGCCCACCACCCTCAAGAAAAATACCCGTGGTGGTGGGGAGGGCTGGGCAGGTTTGTCCCACAGCCACAAGCCTGTCATATCACCTCTGTCCCTTCCTCATCTAAAAGAAAACAAAGCCAACCCAATCCATCAGTGCAGAAGAGGGTGTCCTCTTCCGTTGGGAAAACAACATCAACAACAACAACCAGTTTGCTCTTGGAAGTCTGTTTGGGAACAGTGTTGCAGTATCTGGAGGGCTCTTGTTGAATAGATGAGAGAGCCGTTTCCACGTCTTGGCTTACTGGCTTTTAAAATAATTGAAAGGAGACACTTAATTTCCTGCTCTGTCCTGTTGTGCTTGAGCGTGGAAGCTGGATTGGGAAGGTTTTGGAGACGGAATGAGTTTGACATCCTCAAACTCTCTCTCTCTCCCCCTGATGGGCTTGGTGGCGTTTTCCTTTGGGTGTATATGGCACACATATCCTCATTATTATACCACGCTACTGCTGTTACATCCTAACTGAGGCTAGGCTGGCGTTTGTGCATAAGGAATTAACTCCAAAGTGATCCCCCTTCCTTCCTTCCTTTTCTGTGGTGCTTGCTTATGGAAGGTACATAGCAATAAATAAATAAATAAAGCGCTGTTGCACTCCCACCCAAAATAGTATTTCTCTTGCATCTCCACATAGCCTGTCAAGCACACTACTTTGTTATGGGGTTAATCTCACTGCAGGCTCTCCTGCCTGGTGTGGGCACCTCTTTTCAAAATTTAGTTCATGGCTTTCCCTATCTTGCCGTTCCTCAGCCTGCTTTGATTTCCGCCAAGTTGCCTTATCGTCTGTTTTTCAGACCATGCCTGGTCAATCCCTCTGCTGTCTGGGTCTTCTGATGTAGATAAACACAGCGGCTATCCTCTGTCACAGCGAAAAAGGTGTTGTTGTTGTTGTTGCTGCTGCTGCTGCTGCTGCTGCTGCTACTTATTCCTTTTATCTTGCTTTACCTCCAAGAAATCCAGGGGGACGCACAAAACACACACTTACTGTTGCTCCCTTCCCAGTCCTCACGATACCCCTGTGAGGTAGGTTAGGTTGAAAGAGAGGTAGTGGCTGACCCAAGGTCTCCCAGTATGCTTTGTGACTGAGTAGTGATTTCAACCAAGGTCAAAATGTAGAGTTCTCTTCCATACACCACAATGGCCTTCTTTTTTTTGACATTTACTTGGGCTATGTGGATGGGTGATTTTCTCTCTCTCCAGAGACTGGATTATGGTATGGTAAAGTACCATCACCCTCAATACGTTGGCGTCCTTGCAGTGGTCTTGCAGTGAGATACATATATCTCCTGACCTGCTGTGGGTCTCTTGGACCAGATATATGTCCACAGAACATGTCGTATGCCTTCTTTCAGGTCTCTGAACACAACCAGAACTTCCATTGTCTCTGCTTTGCCTCCATCTGTGTGGTGTCGGAAGAACGGGGTGTCTGAGGAACGGAGAGGATGCATTCTTACTCTCTGGGAAGATGGTTAGGATTGATTGTGGGGAAAATAGGTCCCTGGGTTGGGAGGATGAATGGAAAAGCAGCTGGGTGTTGCGCCCCCCCCCCCCCCCGATCGTGTGCTCATGGGCCGAGAGCAGAGGAAGGGGATCTCTGCGCACTCAGCTAATAGGTTGCAGCGTGTAGAGTCTCTGTTCTGCGAGGGCAGGCATTCCTTGATGCAAAGCAGTCTCTCGGCCCCTAATTATGGCTTGGAGGATTCTCATCCCCCCCCTCCCTTTAGGCGGGAGGTGGCTTGCGGTGGCTGGATCCCACTTTCAAAAAGCCTTTCATGTCAGAGCTGATGTTTTTGCAAGTGCCTGGCCTTGGCTTATGCCAAGAAAGAAAAGCGCCAACCCTTTTTCTGTCTGGACAGGAAATATTTTTTGAGTAATACATCCCCCTGTATGGCAATAAATTCCTTGATGGAAGAGAGGAGGAACTGATTTTCCTTAGCCTGGAGGTTTGCTGACTTTTAACGTTTGGAGTCCAAGGGGAATGAAGGAGGTGGGGGGGGGTGCTTGGGAGCTAAAAGGTTTAACCTTAAAGGCAAGAAGAAAATGAAAGAGAGAGGGAGGGAGGGAGATGATGGCTCCCTCCCTCCCCAAACTCATCTTTGCTCACACAATGTCTGTAGCCAGAAGAGCTGATGAGGCTTTTGTCAAAAGAGGGATTGGATTGAAGGCACTGCTGGGGGAGCAAGGGTCATAGCTTGGGGGTAGAGCATCTGCCTCACATGCAGGAAGTCCCCGGTTCAATCCCCAGCATCTCCAGGTACGATTGGGAGAGAGACTCCCTGTCTGAAATCCTGGAGAGCTGCTGCCAGTCAGTGTAAGCAGCACTGAGCCAGATGTACCCCGTGGTCTGACTTAGGATGAGGCAGAGTCTTACGTTCGTTATCTCTATCTGTCGAGAGACTTGCTTGTCCAAATGCATTCGAACTCAGCGTTAGTGCATCCGAACACACTTGGCTCCCCAATGGCAAACAAGCAGGATGAGCGTTTCCCATCGCCTTTTGAAAGAAGGCCTTGAGAAGAAAAGAAATGAAAGGACCCGTCCCCCTCCTGCCGCCTTGCAAAAGAGGCCCCGTTTATTGGTCATGAAATCCTACCCACATCAGAATTATAATTTCCCATCCAAAAATGGCCTTTGATAAATGGAACTCTGCAGATCCTGTTGCCTGTTCCTCTCCTGGAGAGGGTTAATTTCCTCCTCCTGCTGCTGCTAATAAATTGATTTCCTGCCCATCATCCCCCATGCCTCTCCCTGTTATTATTATTATTATTATTATTATTATTATTATTATTATTATTTGTATATATAAAAAACTTGAGTTCATTTGAAAGTGGGACCCATTTGACACCTTCTTATCTTGGCTTCTCCAGCTTCTCTTTGCTGAAGAAAATAGGAAATCATTCAGTATAAAAGAACAGAGGTTTGCACTCTGCAATTTGACTAAAGGAGGAAATGAATCGGATCATTTGTAAGGGAGTTCCCAAATGCCTCCTGTTCAGGGCAAGTGTCCTCCTTTGCCTCTCAGGTGTCCTTTCCCCTCAATACTTTATTTCTTAAATGGTGTTGGGGAGCATGCTATGACTCTGAGCACAATGTCGGACGGAATATCAGTTTTGTGTTGTGTTGTGATTTGCAAACATCCCAAGCAACCTCAGCAGCAGTGTTGAGAAAGGGTTTCTGCCAGAGGCTGCAGGAGTCTTCCATAGATAAATGGTGTTTTTCTTAATTATTTGCTGTCACCGCAAACATGAGGGAGCTCTCCCCACCCCACCCCACCCCAGAAGTAGGGTGGATGTGTTAAAGGCATGTTACCTTGTGCATTCGAAGTATCAAAATACTGTAACATGGTTTTTACAATAATTTCAGTCTGTAAGGTTCCTTTAAAGTTTAAACTATTGAAAGTTGCAAATTTAATAGGGGAGGAATGAGCACACAACATGCGCTCCAAGCATTGTTTTGCATCTCTGGGGGAGAGCTGAATTCGAACGCATGGCAGCGGATGAAGCCAGTGTGGAAAGCTGGGGTTTTTTTGCATCGCAGATCCGGTTGAATGGCAAGGTTAGGAAAGCAATGAGGAATCTCTCAAATTGGGTGAAACTGGGTGACTCCTCTCCTCTTGAAGGCAAACTTCTCTCTGGTTGATTTGCTTGGCTGTTCTGCAGGATGGATCTGTCTGCAGGTAATACACCCAACATTTGCAATTTGGGGGGGGGGGTGACGGCGGCGGAATGTATTTAGTATTGCTGCGTCCTAAACACAAGGAGTTTTAATCTGCTGAAATCTCAGAATACTGAGACTAAAGCCTTAAAAAAACAACACACCAAATGAAGAATTACTAGTAAATAAAAACATTTTTGGTCTTTTCGGTTGGCTTTTCAATGATAAATAAAGGATGCAGTTCTGTGTAAAAAAAATTCAGTGTAATCCCTGTTAGAACTTACCTATAAGTTAACATACCGGTATGTAGGATCAGCTGTAGAAACAAGTAGCTAGTATCCCTGATGTTCACAAATGTATGAGTGTGGCTTTAATTTCTTCATACGCTACATATTAACGTTCAATTTAACTTACCATTTATCCATTGTTTGCAGAAGCATAGAGCGCAAATAGCTGGCTTTTGTCGAGTTCTTAATTTGTTTTTCACATGCACAAAGCTTTCTCTTTCTCTCACACTAATTGCTAGCAGGAAATCTTAATGGCTGGAATGGCATCTTTTCCCACTCATGAAAGCAATTTCCTATGAGCATCTATAGATGGTGGGTCTTGACTGCAGCTATGCTTGTGAATCTCTTAGGCTTTGGAACGTAATCTGGCGGCCGCAGAAGCTGTTGAATCTGAGCCCCACAATATACTACTACCTGACATATTTTGCATTCGTAAACGTGCTCCGTGAGTGAAATAAGAGGGTTCAAATGAGAAGGCAATTGTGGATTAAAAGACTGGTTAGAAAGAGAGACTATATTCCTGTGGCTACAACCGTGGGAGCCTGCCGTTTGGTGTGTACGCTTATTCTGCTGAAGAGAGCGGGACTCACTTTCAAAAAAACATGCACAGGATTGCATCATGGCAGGGCTAGTCAATGTGCTGTCTGGATTCCAACTCTTGCCAGTCCCAAGCAACATGGCTAATGGTCAGCGATGCTGGTCATGGTTGAAGCTGCTGGGAATTATAGTCAAAACATTTACTGGGCACCAGGTTGGGGAAGACTGTGCTAACAAATTAGCTGGATGCCTGTCGTTTGGCAGAATATCCTAAAAACGTGTGCGTTTGTGTATCAATTTGCATAGATTTGCTCAATGGAGGCTGCTTTTCTCCTTTTATCATTGGGGGTGGGGTTCGCTTTTCAGGAAGTCTTCAGAGAGATTTAAGAGGTGAGATTAGTGTTCAGGTGGCTTCCAGTCTGCTTGTATAATGTCGAACAGCAAATGAGCTCTCTTGTAAACAAAGCTCCGGAATGGCTGATTAAAACCGTACGCATTTTATTTCAAATTTGGCATCATGATTAAGAAACACACGCAATGGTATTTTTTTATTGTTATAATCGTAGTTATCAATTCAACTGAGAAAAGGGTTTTTTTTTTCATCCTGCTTATTTTGACCAAGATTAATGCACCTTTGAGACGGTGGCAACCATCTGCGGCTTGGTCTGATGAAACATCCCACAGCAGGTGAGGCGCAGACGTTCTGAAATGTTCCAAGTTTGGTTAATGAACAGGTACTAAGGCAGAGATGGGAAAGCCACTGCTTTCCTGTCCTTGGCCTAAGATGTCTTAAAGGAAGTCAAGGAGTTCGTATGGAGGACCCGCTGTGGTTGTTTGTGAGATCAGATTATCACCGGCGTGGAAATTTAAATCTGCGCTCAGTCGTGAGCAGGCTAAGCATGCCTCTGTCTAACCTACTTCAGAGGGTCTGCCTTCAGATGAATAGCTTCATGTATGCCTTCTCAGGTCTGCTTGGATGGAACGGGATACAAATGATTATTGCCATAGCTCTCTCGGATTGCAATGTGGTTTGTAATTGCTTAGAGTTCGTATTGTATTGAGAAAACACACACACACACACACACAAAATATATGTTTGTGCATGCGTGCATGCTGCTGCTGATTTGAATATGCAACAATTAAAAACAGACCCGCAGAAATATTCAGCGTTCTCTCCCTGAACCCCAGAAAACACTGCCAGATCTACTACTGTAGGAATTAAGACATGGGCAAATAGCACCATCTTCTGGGCATGTAGGGTTTAAGATCCATATTTCACACTCCTCCACCATAATTTATTTCTCTCTGTGCCTTAAAATCTCTTTTTTTGTGCCCTTGAAGTGTAAAACAATAAATATCCCCCCACTACCTTCATGTTGGTATATTCTTGACTTAACAATCTAATGTGTCTTTCTTTTCCATTGTTGTTTTTTTAGGTCTCCGACTCCAGTTCTGAAAAGTTGTTCAACACTGTTGCAAACAAAGGTAAGGGTATAATCCTCCCAGATATTATTCCAGGCCTTCCTGCTTGCTGTATCACATCTCTGTATGTGCAGCCACAAATTAAACCAAAGGTTTTGTGCTCAGCATCTCCAGTATTTCCTGAGGCTCTCCCAGATGTTTGGTATTTTTGAGCTATTCTGCTGAAAAAGTATTTATTTAAAAACCGTTAGAAATCTAAATAACACACCAGCACCACACAAATATTTTAAACATGATGGTGCCACTGTAACAGTCATGGCTTCCCTCTCCCCCCCCCCAAAAAAAGGCATCCTGGGAGCTGTAGCGTTATTAGGAGGCCTCAATCCCCCTCATATAGGGCCAGTGTGGTGTAGTAGTGGTTAAGAGCAGTAGACTCATAATCTGGTGAACTGGGTTCGTGTCTCCACTCCTCCACATGCAGCTGCTGGGTGACCTTGGGCTAGTCACACTTCTCTGAGGTCTCTCAGCCTCACTCACCTCACAGAGTGTTTGTTGTGAGGGAGGAAGGGAAAGGAGAATGTTAGCCGCTTTGAGACTCCTTCGGGTAGTGATAAAGCGGGATATCAAATCCAACCTCCTCCTCCTCCTCTTCTTCTTCTTCTTCTTCTTCTTCTTCTTCTTCTTCCTCCTCCTCCTCCTCCTCCTCCTCCTCCTCCTCCTCCTCTTCTTCTTCTTCTTCTTCTTCGAGCTGCAATTCACAGAGTTCCCTGGGAAGAGGGATTGTTAAACCACTCTGGGAACTGTAGTTCTGTGAGAGAAATAGGGGTCTCCTAGAAACTCAGCACCCTTAAGAAACTACCGTTCACAGCTGTGACTGTTAAAGTGGGTGTCATAATGCTTTTAATGTATGGTGCACATGAAAGATTTCATAAAGTATATCTGGATGGCCAGGAGGCATGAATTCGTAATGTGTTCAGAAAGAGCATTAAACAGGCTTCAGTTTTGAGCTCATTTCACTAACACGTCGATTTGGGGAATGTTTAAATGCGCTTTGCCTCTTGATCAGCTTGTGTGATGGATACAGAATTGTTAATAGCCAGTTTGGAGGGCAGGCAGTTACCGTTACATGATATCTGGAATGTGTGTGGCAGCAGTTGTTACCTGCAGCTTTGTCTGGTGGAGTCAATCAATAAGAGACAGGAAGAAACACAGTTTTAACAAATGCATTGTTCCATTAAAGGTAAAGGTAAAGGGGCCCCTGACTATTAATAGGCCAACTGGAACTTTGGGGTGGGGGCAAATGGAGTCTACTGTTGAGGTTCAACCATAGGAGAGACAGGTCAAGATGGTGCTACTGCTATATGGCCAGTGGAGGGTTGCCATTTGTTCCTAAAATTAAGATTCAAAGGCAAAAAATACAACTTGGGTGCCTATTTGATGAATGGTGTGTGTATGTGTGGGAGAAAGCTTTGTGAACAGACCTGTGCTGCAATTATTATCACTTTGATCTTATCTGACAAGGGTGAATCATGCATCAAAGTGATGCAAAAGTCATGAAATGGGGTACAACTGCAATAAAAATAACAGTATTCAAAAGCTGAACAAATGAGTGGATAAAGGTAAAGGGACCCCTGACCATTAGGTCCAGTCGTGTCCGACTCTGGGGTTGCGGCGCTCATCTTGCTTTACTGGCCGAGGGAACCGGCGTACAGCTTCCGGCTCATGTGGCCAGCATGACAAAGCCACTTCTGGTGAACCAGAGCAGTGCATGGAAACGCACCAGAGCGGTACCTATTTATCTACTTGCACTTTTGACATGCTTTTGAACTGCTAGGTGGGCAGGAGCAGGGACTGAGCAACAGGAGCTCACCCCGTCGCAGGGATTCGAACCGCCAACCTTCTGATCAGTAAGCCCTAGGCTCTGTGGTTTGTCTTTATAATGGAGATCATAGCAAGCATTGCAGTGGTGCATTGTGGTGTCAGAATTTTGTGTGCAGTGTTCCGATTTTTGATTACTCTTGTCTGGAGGCTGGTAAGTTGGTTAATTCAGTGGCGAGACACTTTTTAACTTCTGGTTTTCTCATCCCTCCTGGATTTTGTTGAGCAAATGAAGTAGCATAGAGAGGGCATTCTTTCGCAGAGTGTTGTATCCTGAAAAAGCCAGGCAGCCTTTGTAGAGGTGGGGCTGCATCTTAATGGTGGAATGCTTTGCTTGATCCCTAATAGCTCCAGATTAAAAGGATCAGGTGATGGGAAGGGCCCTTCCACATGAAACAAAACAAAGGAGAGCTGTGGGCAGTCGAAGTAGACAAGATGCCCATAATCTACTCTAGGTGAACCAATGACGTGTCTCAGTAGAAAGCAGATTCATACCTTGAGATGCCTATACAGGCAATGCCAGGAACAGCGAATGCACAATTTATTTAAGGGCAGAATAAGCATAGTTTATATACTTAAAACTGCCAAAGCCATGCGAAAACACCTTCTTCTTTTTTGGCCAGAAGTTCCTCTTCTTCACCTTTAACTTTGGGCAGGTCATGCTTCATCATATCATCCTCTCAGATACCCCTAAACTGCTCTTGGTTTTGAACTTGTTAGTTGCTGAACTAAGGCAGAAGCATAAATGAATGATTGTTGTATAGGAGATAAGAACTAGTCACTCCTACAGAGAAACTGCCACCGATACAGGATGTAAACAAGGAGCAATGCATGCGTTGTGCTCATTCGACAGCATCATCATTAGTGGGGTGTCTGATAGGGAATTTGTGCGGTTGCAAGATCTGCTTGAAGAAAACCCTGGGTTTTCATTGCCCTTGTGTTAGCAAAATGTCATTTCTTTGCAAAATGGTACAAAAATGTATTTTGGGTTATCGGTGTGTGTGTGTGTGTGTGTGTGTGTGTGTGTGTGTGTAAGTGTTCAAAAAGGTAATTATAACCCTTCAGCTATCACAGAACTTGAAAACCATAACACAACCATAGAAATTTCTTATCTCTCTCTCTCTCTCTCTCTCTCTCTCACACACACACACACACACACACACACACACACACAAAATCTACATTCTGTAATTTGTGACCGTGAGCTATGTGGGCTTTTTCAACAGACACATCACTTGCTTCTGAGGTGATTTGTAAATATTTCTGTGCAACAGAGCACATGGTCTTAATTGCAGTCGCTCTTATCTCATGCATCATATGTCAGCCTTTTCAACACTGCTGTTCCTTGCTCTCCCTCCCACTTGCATGTGCCCCCCCCCAAGTCAAAAGGCCAAACCCTGTATTCAGGTACTTGGAGATGGAAGAGGGGGTCTGCAAAATGTAGCTCAGATTATTAGCCATGGGTTGGGGAATCTTGGTCTTAACAGAAATGAAAAAACAGGGCTTTTGGTTTCCAGAACACTTTGAGAACCACGGATGGATCCTTGGCTGAGATCTTTCTAAATGTCCCCTCTCCAAAGGAGGTGTGGAGGGGGGGGGGTTGACACCTTCTCCATGGGGGCTCCCTGTTTTTGGAATGCTCTCCCTGGCAAGACAAACCTGGCGCCATCACTACCTGTTTCTAGACACTAGGGAACAACAATTTATTTACACAGGCCTTTGGATCTTAATTTTCTCCTTATGTTTTAGTGGGGTCAGGTTGAGTTGGATCTTCTCTTTTATACATATTTTTGGGAGACTTATAGTTGTTCCTACTCTTGTTTTTGTAAGTTCCTTTGAGTTTACCTTTTGGGGCATGGGGGTGGCAAGATTAGAAGAAGAAGAAGAGTTTGGATTTAATATCCCGCTTTTCACTCCCCGAAGGAGTCTCAAAGCGGCTAACATTCTCCTTTCCCTTCCTCCCCCACAACAAACACTCTGTGAGGTGAGTGGGGCTGAGAGACTTCAGAGAAGTGTGACTAGTCCAAGGTCACCCAGCAGCTGCATGTGGAGGAGCGGAGACACGAACCTGGTTCCCCAGATTACGAGTCTACTACTCTTAACCACTACACCACACTGCCTCATTGACACGGAAACCTAATTATTTCTTAATTTAAGTCATTATCCCTCTCAAGTCTCCTATTGCAACCCTATGCATACCTCTGTAAAACTCCAATGGAATGGATGGGTCTTGCTTCCTGGCTAAAAGAAATGTGGGTTAGCAAACAGATCAGTTAGTTGTTAGGAGTATGCAAGGAGGAAAGCTTTTTATTTTAACACTGTCACTTCCTGCTATTTTGATACTGGTCTTCTGGCGCTACTATATGTGATCCATATTTCTTACCAGCATATTTTTAAAGAGTGACTACGTTGTGATGGATTTTTTATTTTTATTTTTTTCCGTTCTCGTTCATGATTCATACTGCTTACTGGCTTATTTTTAATGTGTAGCTTGTGTTTTGCGATGGATTATTCTGTGTGCGCTCCCCTGCCTCCCCCATCCCCGGCCAGTGTCTCTCTAGCCTTCGGAATAGATGCAAGGCTTAATGTTCAAGCCCACTCATTAGGTCTGTGATCCTCTTGGCAATTATGCTGCTCCTTCTGAAATGACTTTGATGTATATTGAATTATATCTATTTTTAATTGCATAATGGAGCACTGGTCCTGTTTCATGTATTAGCATCCCTTTGAAGTTATGAACTAAGGGAATTCCCCCTCCCTGCCCCTTTTTAGAGGGATGGGGGAGACAGAGAGGGGGGAAGCTAAATACTGTAGATTTATTTGTCTTTGCATACACAGATGAGCTTCTTTTTACATTGAGAAGAGGTCAAAATCGGGGATGGCAAGTGGGGTGGGTGGGAAGACTGTATTTGTTCAAACAGGTCGAATCTCCCCACCCTATGCTCCCCCCCCCCAGTAAACATGGTGAGTGCATCTCTATTTTGCTAATGCCTTCTTTTGAGTGTGTGGAATGCAAGGATGCCTGATCTTTAGAAAGGAGTCAAACAGAAATGGAAGCCACATTTCGGAGGAAGAGACAGTGACCAGGGAGAAGGCGCTGCTCTCCTTCAGATGAAGAAACAGGCAGTGATGGATAGAGAGGGGGCACATTTCCCCCTTCCTTTCTCCCCCCTTTCTCCTTATTCTCTCCCCACCCCACCTCAGGTTCTTATTTTGTTTACTTACTTAGTTTGATTCATGCCATCTCTTTGTTTGTGAATGAACCTCACATTGACAGGGGAGACTTGCTTCTCCCGGGTCTTTTGGGGTTTGTGCTGGGGTGATTTAGTTCCCATGAAAGGATTAAGGATTCCTTTGTGTCAGCCTAAAGTCAACACGAGGTCTTTCTTTGCCTTTTGCTTGGGAAGCTGTACACAAATAAGCTTCTTCTTTCTTTTTCTTTCTTTCTTTCTTTCTTTCTTTCTTTCTTTCTTTCTTTCTTTCTTTCTTTCGCCAATGGCAGATTACGATTTTGCTCCTGATTTCCATTGAAATGGCGACTTTTCTTCTCGGCCGCCAGAATTTCCATCTTGGTTGCCATTAGATAATTCCTGTTGGGTACATGAATGACCAGGAAAGAATCCATGAAAATCCAGGTGCTTCAAAACCATTCTGACTCTATTTTTACTAGAGATTAAGAGGAGAGAGAGTGTGGCTCCCCCCTTTTTTTCAAAGCATAAGGGAGCAGTTTTGTTATAAAGGATTAGAATTCCAGCTGTCAGGAAGCAAACCCAGGGAGAGATGTGCTTCTTCTTGCCTTCCATGGGTAATTGCTTCCAGGTAGATGTAGGGGGCTTGGAATGGGGTGGATATTTGCCTTGCAGTTGTCAGCAATCTTTCTCTCTCTTCTCCTACTCCCTGTCTACATATTGCACGGAGAAGCTTGCAGTTTGTGTTTGAAATTCAAGGCCTCTTTGAGTTAGCTTTTATATCCAGAGGTAAGTAGAACAGCCACAGGAGAGATCACATTTGCTGTGGGTGTTTAATGAGAGTACAAGTCTTTGTTCTTCTTCTTTTCTTGACTGATGGCTTGAGTATGTGTCTCTTTCTGCTTTAGATCATAGGAACATAAGAAGTGCAGTGGTCCATCTAACTCAGAATTGCTTACAACAGGAGTACTGACTAACCTTCAGGTGTTGTTGGACTGAAACACACCTAATCTATCACATATGTCCAGTGCTCAAAAGCTTGAATTGTCTGTCCTTATGCTCCCAAGCCAGCTTCAAGGTTCTCATATTAATTTATAGAACCCTTAGCAACTTAGCTGCAGGATACCTTGGGAACAAGCTTATATCTCTGTTTGGTCTTTGAGGGAGTCACTGTTATTGGTCCCCCATGGCTCATTTCCACCAGGAGCTGTGCTGCATTCATTATTGTACGTCCAATTTTATGAAACTCCTCCCAGATGAACTGCTAGCACCAACTGAATGCCTTTTCAAAATTATTATCCCAGCAGACATTTTAACTGAAGTCTGATCAATTTTAGCTGGGTTTTTGTTTGCATCGTACCGAGTTTCTTGTATACCATCATAATTAAGCGGTATATAAATTGTCAACATAAATCACCTCCCATCATCCCTGACCAGTGGCCAAGCTGACTAGGGCTGATCAGAGTTGGAGCTGTCCAACAACATCTGGGTAGCCATGGGTTAGCCATTCCTGGTGGCTGCTCACTGTGCTTGCCTCTATGTAGTTCCATCCTTCTTTCAGACATTGTGATACTTTGATGTATTGTGATGTTTAGCTGGTTGTACATCGCAATGTTGAAAAGCAGATGTTTCCCAGCTCTACTCACTGGCAGTATCTCTCCAACATTGCAGAAGGGTCTCTGTGCTGTGCTGAAACTTACCTTCCAATACCTGCAAGTTTTCTTACCCTTGTTCAGCCTAAACTGCAGCACTCTTCAGAATGTCTTTAGAATTTCATCAGGTGTGGGGTTTTGCTTACCAAGGTGTCCCCCCTTCCTAAGTTAAAAACAAACCCAACCTTTTCCTCACAGTGGCCAACCAGACGCATGTGAGAAGCTAGAGAGGTCTTCTACCAAGTGTGCCTGAAATCGGTGTGTTCACTGATTTTGTTTTTAAGGGAAGTTCTTTCTTGTATCCCTACCTGCAGTGTATAATCTCTGTACACTGGCTACAGCCTTTTACACTGTTACAGCTTGCCTAGTTATATCGTTGTTAAAATGGTTTGCTGAATCTGTTATTCTTCTGGGTTAAGGGTCACCTTGTAATAATACGATATATATAGTATATTGTAATAGTAATACATAGATAACATCATCCTCAGTACATTTAGCGGCTATGGTGCCAACTGGGAAGTCTGTCATCAGGGGCCTGTAATTCAATATGTAAAATGTAGCTTGTTCCTCTAGTCTGAACCAAAGACTTTGCATGGAAATTTGACACTTGGGGCATCCTTCAAGGTTTTGATCCAAATCATGTGGTGTCACTTTCTTTGGCGTAATTGAGTTCAAGTGCAGTGTCTCCGAAGCTGAAATAAACACCCTTCGATGTTTCAGACAGTTAAAGTGCAAAGCTCATGCATTTTAAATAAATAAGTGGAGAGCAGTCTCTTAAACTGACAGCTCTGCTCTCAACCGGGTGAAGTTTTTGGTCTGTGTGCTGGGGTGCAGTTTCCCTTTGATTGAGAGCATGTTTTGGTTGCGCTAGGGCTTTCTAAATGTTCGGCTTATGTTTACAGGAGGTTCATGTAAACTTTATGAATCCTTCTGCCCTGGTACATCAGCCATCTGTTAGCAAGATGCATATCCCAGCTGAAAGACAGAGAGCATTGTGAATACTTCTTGCTGGAGGGGGTGACTATAGGAGAAGAGCATTGCTGACATCATGTTCTACTGTGGGCCTGCTAGAAACCTCTGTCTCACCTTTATTTGAGGCTGGGCTAGACGGATTTCGGTTTGATCCAGCAGGCCTCTTTTTTAGGCTGGGGCCAAACCTGTGGGAACAGTCTAGCTCTTTTGGCTATGGTTTCAAACAGTGTTAGAAATTAGCCAGGAGCCAGGTGCATTTTGCTACCGGCATGGGCCCAGTTGGGACCACATAGAGATCTCTGGCTGCCAAAAGGAACTTCATGTTGCTGACCCCTCCAGCTTTCTTAAGCAGGCAATCATAATAGCTTATTTATTGCCTTTCTATTCCACCTTTTTCTCCAAGAAGTGTATGGTACACCCCCGCCTCAGTTAACACCCTACAATAACCCTGTGAGGGGGGATTTGAACCCTGATCTCCCAGGTCCTAGTCTGACACTCCAGCCATTATACCATACTGGCTTCCAAGAGTTATTCTGCTTTTGGCCAACTCTATAAATTAAACCAGTAGATAAATATGGGAAAGGATTTGAAATATTTTCCTTGACGTTTGAATTTGTTTTATTCTGGATTGTTTCATTTGATGTTTTTATGTGTTGTAAACAGCTTTGAGATTTTGTCCGTAAAATATAAAGTGGTAATAGAAACGGATAACAATAAATTTCCTTGTTAGAAAAGGGTGCCTAGACATTCTGTTGTGGAGACCATAACCCAGGTTTATGGTGGCCTGTTGCAATTAGCTTATATATACAGTATCTGAGTTTCTAGCACTGCTTTCAAAGTACTGGCAAAGTAGGAAGAGAGTCTGATGGAACAGAGTGGCCTTAATGGCAAAGGGCAGGCATTATGGGATGGAAGCCTCGGCTTCCATGTTACTTCAAACTAGGGCTACATTTGCACATGGGGTTCAGTGTGTTAGATTTCCCGGTTGTAATGCTAGTGCTTCAGCCCTGGTTTCTGACATTCCTTTCATTCAGCTTGTTGTATTGATTTACAAAACCCTGAACAATTTTGGGTCAGGATACGCCAGGGATCACCAAGATCATCTGCAGGAGGACTGTGGATCACTTTCCAAGCTGGTAAGGTTCATTTGATATATATATATATATATATATATATATATATATATATATATATATATATATATATACACACACACACACATACACACACACACACACACACACACACACACACACATACTGAGCCTTTAGTGGCATTAACCCAATATTGTGAAATGCTCTGCCAACAGAGATTCAGCAGTCACCTTCTGCTTCAGATTTTAAATACCACAGTGGTTAATTGATATGTGTTTTCAATGCTCTATAAATATTTTTTATAAATAGATACATAGAATGTTCGTATATGCATACTTTAGTATTTGCAATTTTGTACACGGTACTTGAAGCTACTAACATGAGTTTGACCAAACTGTGGGAGGCAGTGGAAGACATGAGTGCCTGGTGTGCTCTGGTCCATGGGGTCACAAAGAGTTGGACATGACACAACAACAACAACAACAACAACAACAACAACAACAACAACAACAAGTTACTTGTTTGGAGAAGTATAGATTTTGAAGGATGGCTGTATTCCAACCCTGGAATGTGTGAATAGGGTAAACTTCCTTCAACTACAAACTTAAATGAACCTCTCCCCCCACCCACAATCCTTATTCACAACCTTCTCTTCAAAAGACTGCAGTGGATCTCTCATCATAGCAAATTGCTGTCCTCTCTATCCATTTCACAAAGGTTTAATTTCATCTAGTTTCATGACTGGGCATCCATTGTGAGCTCTCTCATTCTCTCTCTTTGTGTTTCAAACTGTGTCCTCCTCCTATGCCGAATTCCTCAACTTTGGAAGCCAGCCACTTGGCCAAACACACTCAGGAATTGCCAGATGGACTCAAACAGGTTTTTGTTGCAACCCCCCCCCTCACTTCTTGCTTGTTGACATCTTCTTTTTGCCATCAAAGAGACCATCCTGGATTGTTGCACTTTTGAGAACTGTGCGGCCTGGAAGCCAGAGAAACTCGAGAGCTCTGTGGCTCAGCTTCACAGATGCCAAATTCTCTTGGAATGGTAGCTGAAGTCCAAAATGCCTTGGCAACGGCACTGTTGGAAAAAGAGGTCAACTGGAAAGCCAGGAAACCTTAGCCAAACAAATTGCTAGTTAGAACTTGCAAGGATAACCGGTGGTTAGCACTGCTCAGGTGGAATGGGATTGTTTCCTCAATGTAACTTGAGAAGCTTTTCCTTTGATTTGCTTCTGTGCCTTGGGGGTTGTGAATGAACGAAGGTCAGAGAGGTTTTAATTGTGTCACACAGATGACTGGCCCTTCAGTGGTAGGGCAAATGACTTTGCATGGAAGTAGCCCCAGCGACATTGCCAGTTAAAGGGAGCAGGTGATATGAAAGACCTCTGTTCCAGGACCTAGAGAGTCACAGAAGAAGGGCCATGTCTCAGTGGTGGAACATCTACCTAGGGTGCAGGTGGTCCCAGATTCAATCTCCAGCATCCTCAGCTATGGCTGGGAGAGGCCCAAGCATAAAATCCTGGAGAGGCTCTGCCAGTGCAGACATTACTAAACTAGATGCAACAATGATCTGACTCTGTATAAAGCAGAGTTCTGTCCACTGAAGTTCTATCCACTGAAAATTCTGCTCTGCTGCCCCACTTTCCATGGTTCCTGAAATTTGTGCTACGAGGGCCAAAAACTTTGTTTCTTCAAAACAAATGATTCCAAATGCTAGATTCTATGCTTAGTAGGGATGGAAAAAGCTGTCATTTTCAGCTCTCTGTTTCTCAATTTTCTAAGGTTAAGTTCAGTTCCCTGCAACAAGTTATAATTTTTTTTTCAATCGTCATGAAAATTCAATAGGATTTTAGTGTGTTTCCCCCCCACATGTTTTAGTATGAATTTTTGACTAATAATAATATACACTTTCTTGCAATCAATTTCCCATAATACAATGAATTGTTTATGTTTTGGTTTTTCTACCAATATATCCATTGTTGTGCCTTCTCCCCATATAAGTGGGATATCAAATCTAAACTCCTCCTCCTCTTCTTCTTCTTCTGCCCCAACACCCCAATGGGCACGATCCGCCACTGGTGGAGGGATCATACTGGAAAGTAACAACAAGGGATGGACCTTACAGTCTGGCAGGCATGGAGCAAGGCATGCAGTTGAAATGGAGACAAGCCAATTGGCCATGCTTCCAGCCACACACCTGCAATTCTGCAGCTTCTTCCCCACAAGAAATAGGGATTGGGGTGCCTGAGCACCTGTATCTAGGGACCTGCTCTTTGTGAGTAGACTTCACGCACTATTGTAAATCATCTTAAGCTTATGTGGGATTGGAGGTGCTACCTGAGCCTTAATAAACACTGGTGCAATCAGGGTTGATGTAGATGCATATCCGATAGGCCGTTCTTGCTGTGTTAGCCACTGTTCAGGGATGATGGTAGTTGTGGTCAGACATCACCAAGAAGGCTACAGGTTGTTAATCCCTGCTGGATAGAATTGTGACCTTGATAGAGAAATAATAAAACTCTTTATCTGTGAATTGCTGACAAAATGCTAAGATATTTGGGTCTTCTCTGCCTTGGTAGTAGTACAACATTTAGTCAAGTGTGTGTGTGTGTGTGTGTGTGTGTGTTTATGTATCTATACTACCATGAAGATTTTGTGAGAAATGGATGTTGTGATATCTGTTCTGGTTCCTTAAGAATTTGAGCCTGTTGATTTTAGCCAAGTCGGTCTAATCTACTGGCAGCTTAAAAAAAATGGTAATATTTACTAATGCATAATTTTTTATCTGTCCTGACGGCAGTGTTTACTTAAGAGATTAAGCTTTTATTTAACTTTCTCAGGAAAGACTTATCAACACCAGATTTTGTGTCTGTCTGTACGGAGTATAAACATTCTGAAAGCCTAGCTCGAAACATGATTGATTTATCAGGGTGCATCCAGATGGCAATTCCCCAAGGGGCTAATTCAGAGCTGTAGCACTGACAGGATGGGAATTATCTTGGAGAGCGGAGGACATCTTGCTCTTGGGCCTAGTAATCCTCCTCCCCTTCATGAACCCATAAGGATTTCCTGTCCAGATCCCAGTGAAGAGCCTATGCGATAGGATGGAGCAAAGCAGGCTAAAGGTTGTCATGCCCTCATGGAGTCCTAATTTGCCTTCCTGCTAGTGAAATTCCTGGCTGGCTACAGCTCAAAAGCAACTGTCAAGTGCTCCGTGATCTTGTGGTGAAGGATGCGGGTGGCGCTGTGGTCTAAACCATTGAGCCTCTTGGTCTTGCCGATTGGAAGGTAGCTGGTTCAAATCACTGCGACAGGGTGAGCTCCCGTTGCTCTGTCCCAGCTTCTACCAACCTAGCCGTTTGAAAGCATACCAGTGCAAGTAGATAAATAGGTACCACTGCGGCGGGAAGGTAAACGGCATTTCCATGCACTCTAGTTTCCGTCGCAGTGTTCTGTTGTGCCAGGAGCAGTTTAGTCATGCTGGCCACATGATCCAGAAAGCTGTCTGTGGACGAACGCCAGCTTCCTCGGAAAGCGAGATGAGCTCCACAACCCCATAGTCGCCTTTGACTGGACTTAACCATCCAGGGGTCCTTTACCTTTTACTTTTTTAATGTAAATCTAAACCTAGACAACAACATGGGGCAGCTATATAAATTAAGTAGATAAATAAATATGGGGAAAGCAAAATGTCACTTAGAGAAGGATCTGAAATATTTTCCTTGAAAGTTGAATTTGTTTCATTTTGCATTATTTCATTTGATGTTTTAATGTGTTGCAAACTGCTTGGATATCTTTTTCATTGAAATATAATGCAGTCAAATAATGAAAATAACAAAAGCAAGAAATCTCATTGGGGGGTGGGGGGAATGGATGTCTAGACATTCTGTTGTGGCAACCGTAACCTAAGTTTAAGGTTCCAGTTACAGGTGGGTAGCCATGTTGGTCTGCCATAGTCGAAACAAAATAGAAAATTATTTCCAGTAGCACCTTAGAGACCAACTGAGTTTGTTCTTGGTATGAGCTTTCGTGTGCATGCACACTAAGTTTAAGGTGCCATTTGGTAATTAGCTGATATATATCTGAGTTTCTAACACCGCACCTTTGGTATGATTCAACACAGAGGTTGTTATGTTCATAAGCACAGGCAAACCACTTGCACTTAAAGTGGCACAACTGCCATGAAATCCTGGCAGAATTTCAGGATTCACTTCTTTTAAGGTTATCAGGTTTTTACTTTTTGAAATGTTGCTTTTGCAGGATACATTTAACCAGCTGGAAATGTGTTGATTTGTTACTTGCCAGTAAAAAAATGTTCTTAGTCATTAGCCTTTTTTTTTTTAAAGTTCTCTAACTGCAATCCTATGCATATGTACACAGAGGGTCTTTCTGTCCTTACCATTTAAAGCAGTTGACAGGGTTTGGGGAGATTTCTTTTGGCATTCTGTCACACAACATTCATCTAGGCTTCCAGAATGATGTATTTAGAGAGAGACATGCTCCCCGCACCCTTCTACTGCAAGAAAGAAAGGACTGTTGCAAAACATCAGGAATGGATCCTCAATATCTTCATTTGTGACACATGTGTACAAACATCCTCCTGGTTTATTTGTGGAGGCGTTGGCAGCTGATGGGTGTGGTTTGGGAGACATCTGCTTTTGTCCCCAAAGCCTCTTGACTGGTGAGAGCTGTCAGTTGGCAACCTCAGTTCAGAGGAGAAAAGTGGCTGGCAAGAGACAATAATACCGAGTCAACGCACTGCCCATGGCAGCGAACATTAGCTGCAGACAAAATTCCATCACAACAACCTGGTTCACCATGGCTCAGGTAGACACTGAGTTCCTCTTCTAATCTCCAGAATAGAATTCTGGAACCCCTGGGCATTAAATACACCCCCTCAAAAAAATGTCACAAAAAGGCTATCTCCGTTTGTTGTTGTTGTTCAGTCGTTCAGTCGTGTCCGACTCTTCGTGACCCCATGGACCAGAGCACGCCAGGCACACCTATCCTTCATTTTAGTAGCTTCGAGAACACTGTCCAACCATCTCATCCTCTGTCGTCCCCTTCTCCTTGTGCCCTCCATCTTTCCCAACACCAGGGTCTTTTCTAGGGAGTCTTCTCTTCTCATGAGGTGGCCAAAGTACTGGAGCCTCAACTTCAGGATCTGTCCCTCCAGTGAGCACTCAGGGCTGATTTCTTTGAGAATGGATAGGTTTGATCTTCTTGCAGTCCATGGGACTCTCAAGAGTCTCCTCCAGCACCATAATTCAAAAGCATCAATTCTTCGGCGATCAGCCTTCTTTATGGTCCAGCTCTCACTTCCGTACATTACTACTGGGAAAACCATAGCTTTAACTATACGGACCTTTGTCGGCAAGGTGATGTCTCTGCTTTTTAAGATGCTGTCTAGGTTTGTCATTGCTTTTCTCCCAAGAAGCAGGTGTCTTCTAATTTCGTGACTGCTGTCACCATCTGCAGTGATCATGGAACCCAAGAAAGTGAAATCTCTCACTGCCTCCATTTCTTCCCCTTCTATTTGCCAGGAGGTGATGGGACCAGTGGCCATGATCTTAGTTTTTTTGATGTTGAGCTTCAGACCATATCTCTGGTTGCATGCTCATAACTCTGACATTTACTGGGTGGAGGAACACAAGGTTATGTAAGGGGTGACACCATACCCACAGAATCTTTCCCCGTAGATAGTAGGCACAACCTACTATTAGTTTGGAAAATCCCACACTCGCTCTCTAGTAACAGTGACAGGTGACGAAATGTGCAGGGTATCAGCTACAAAGATCAGACATCAACTGTATCACTGTAAATAGTAAGTGCTTTCAGTGGCACTTAACTCTCAGGTCAGTGTGTATATAGGATTGCTGCTCACTTCTCCAGGAGTAAGCTCCTTGGGAGTCAATAGACCACACTGTCAGACATTTGTGGGCCTTTTCATGTCCAACAAGAATAACAGAAGCTATTCTTCCAGTTGACAAAGCCTTCTTCAACTTGCTTGGAGGCAATCTGCTGACTGGGCAAGTGGCTATTTGCAAGCCTTAACTAGCACACAAGGGTGTGTTTTCCAAGCACAGACATGGGGAAGCCCTCATATTTTGTTGGTGGACAATACAAGTTCAGTATCAGCTTGTTCATTGCACTTTCAGCCCATCTGCCTCCATCAGGCAGCATCCATTAATTGAGAATCTTGAAAAGAAATGGATGAAGATAAACATTATTTTTTATTTTTATTTTTTAAAAGCTAATTCTAGTTAGTTAAACTTTTGGCCCTGAAGGCAGTGCAAGAGAGGCTGTTTGCAAACCTAATGGCATGTGACCCGCGGGTATAAGGCAATATAATAATAATAATAATAATAATAATAATAATAATAATGAAAATAGATCTAATAATGTCAGAGTATGGGTGGGCTGGACAATGAACTGTGTGTGTTAGGAAGGTTGTTGCTATACTACGTTGGAATAGAGATTTGTACCAGAATACCTATGACGGATCATGTCATTCCTACATTATAGTGATAATGTTTTGGGTTGTTTGTTTTTTTAAAGGTTGTCATTGTGCAATGCAGCTTTACCTTATCTCGGTAGTGTATAGAGGCTTGTTGGCCAATGCGCCTTTTCCTGCCAAAAGAAAATAAATCGAATCAGCTCACTCATGATAGTGTGCACTCTTCTAACTCAAACTAATTGCTTTCCTAATTGATGTTTGTTGAACTTTCTCCATTTCATTGAGTGATTAGGTACAAAAAGCTAACAGTTGACATCTGTAGGCGCTTAACTGGTGTCTGTAATTACTGTTAATGTTAAATAATTGTTAGTTAATTGGAGTGATAACTGACTGAATGCAATCCAGATTGAGAAGAAGTTTTTAGAAAAGCAACTCCCAAACAAACCCAAGACCTAGTTAAATAAACATACCTCTGTGCTACCAGTAGAGAAAATATATTTCCATGGGGAAAAGAAACAGATCACCTCCCATCCAGATGGGAAAAGCTCCCTCTGTTTATGAGAGAAACTGAAAATAGCTTTGACAGTCACAATCTTTTTCTTAAGCCATGACCATCCACCCAACAAAGCCAGCTCTAGGATAGCTTAGCTGGTAGAGCATGAGACTCTTAATATCAGGGTTGTGGGTTCAAGCTCTACGTTGGGCAAAAGATTCCTGCATTGCAGGACTAGATGATCCCATTGGCCCCTTCCAACTCTACAATTCTATGATTCTATGTAACAACTCAAACAGGCTCACATATGCATACCCTGGCAAGGTGACAATTCAGAGTGATTGAAAATGTCAGATATGGATTGCATCATTAAAATGGCTGTGAGATTTTTCACCCCAATAGGAATATTGCAAGTTGCCTTACACAGGGTCAAACCATTGGTCCATCTTGCTCTCTGTTGTCTCCAATGACTGGCAGTCAGGGTTTCTCAGTCCTATGTTGAAACACTAGCAATTGAATCTGTGACCCTCTGCACGAATAGCAGATGCTCTACTACTAAGCCCATTCCAGGCAATCACATGACTTGGCGCCTCTTCCTTATCTCTACCAACCCTCCAACTGAAATGTGGGGGGTTAGAGACATTGGGGAAAGGTGAAGTACCCTTGTCAGCCGTAGTTGCTGCCATATGACCTTTCTCTCTCTCTGAGCTTCAATGGAGGTATTCAGACTCCTCGAAGCCCCAGCCATGTTGTCTCCTCCACATAAGAGAAGCCCCACTGGGTAAGGATGGAGAAGGCCAAAGACCCTAACGGTCCCATCCAAATTTTAGCCTTTTTTGTGAAAACAGAGATCTGATTATAGATCTTCTGGAACTTGGGTAGTTTGGTCTTGAGTCCATTCGTTGTAAGCAAAGAACACATTTATCGCCTGCTAAGGGTTCTGCATAACTTGGGACTTCGCAAATTGATTTGTCAAACCCCGCAAATGTTGTCTCAGTATCCGGTTTATCTGTTTATTTTGAAATTAGCCTTTATTTTATACCGTGTGGATATGGGATTGGAAGGATAACAGTCTTTGTCTTTGCTTCCCCCTCTTATTATCTTTAAAAAATATTAATATCCTTCCTATGCACCATAGTTGTCATGGTGTCTTCTCCTTGCCAGCTACTTTGAATCCTCTTATCTTACTCGAGCCCACTAATTTGCCATCTGGATTTTTTCAACCCCTTTGCTCATCCCCATCACACCCTGGCATGATCAGCAACCACCTGGGGACCTCATTATACATTGCTGTTGCAGTGTGGGCCAAAAATAGCTTTTGACAAAGTGTGCTGAACCCCCTTCAGCCTCCAGATCTTTGACAAACAAATAATTGGGTGCATCACACCTTCGGCTCCGAGGAGTTTCTGACAAGGACTGTGGGCTTGCCGATCGCAACAGTCAGCTCACTCCTGGTGCGTATCAGGGTGAATTGTTTGAAGAGTTGCTGGTGCTGACATCCCAGAATGACAGCCCTAGAAAACAGGATCCTCATTACAGTACATGCAGAGGCAGGTGTCTCTGGTGACATCTAGGTGTGCAGCTGATTTCCTAGAACAGATGTTGAGCTGGGAGAGTGGGAGCAGTCGTTCCTTTTTACAAATGTGTTAGGCTAAGAATGTAAAGCTTCTCATTTCCCTGGGTTGTTGTTTCTTTAAGGAAAAGACAAGAGAAACAGGTTGCTGTTGTTGCTTACGATTTATATCCCTTCCTTCCCAGGGAAGCAAACACATAGAATAATTGAATGGTAGAGCTGGAAGGAACCCAGGAATCATCTAATCCAACCCCCTGCCATGCAGGGATCTTAAGTAGATCATACATGACAGGTGGCCATCCAGCCTCTGCTGAAAAACCTCCAAGGAAGGAGAGTCCACCACCTCTTGTGGGAGTCCATTCTATTGCTGAACAGCTCTTGCAGTCAGAAAGTGCTTCCTGGTGTTTAGTCGTAATCTCATTTCTTGTAACTTGAATTCATTGGTTTGGATTCTACCCCCTGGAGCAGGAGAAAACAAGTTTCCATCTTTCATATCTAATAAAACTATGAAAATATCTTAGAACAATTCCAATACAGATCCAGACTGGGGAAGATCTCATCTTAAAAGGCTTCTTGGGTCTTCATAGAATCAGTTGGAAGGGACCATGGTCGCCATCTAGTTCAACCCCCTGCAGTGCAGGAATCTTATGCCCAATGTGGGCTCAAACCCACAACTCTGAGATTAAGGGCCATGTGCTCTACCAACCAAGATATTCAGTAGGCACTGAAAAGACAACAGAGATGGCAGCTGTCTTATGTGTAACTGGATGGAGTTACAATTTAGGTCCCTAACTGTTGGATCTGCAAGATGCCTTCACTTGCAGAGCACAGCGATCAACTGGGTATATAAAGGGTGAGGTGATCTTTCAGGTCACTTCCTATGAAACATTTGAAAATGACTTCATAATATAGTAGGAACATATCCAACAGCTGTACCAACTGAGATTAAAAACAAACAAACCCTGCGCTTGTAGAATGTCTTTGCAAGATGCCAAAAAGACAATAGGGAGATGGTGTCTGTCTGATAAATAGCAATTTATAGGTCGCTGTGTAGCTGAAGTTCTCCATGTGGCTTACATATACAAAGGCAAACAACCCAAAACCAAAACAAGAAAGAACCCAAATTCAATTAACACATCACCGTTACAAAACCACAAGTCGCTTTAAAATAGCAGAGGGACGTCAACATACAATGTTAAGGACAGTTATTAGTTATAATTAATGAGATTTTTTGTTTTGTATTGTGGTTATTGTTTTAGGTTTGTTTTTATTGTAGGTATGTTTTTATTGTAGGTTTGTTTGTATTGTTGTGTTGATGTTTGATTGTGTTGTAGTTGTTTTCGCTTTATAAAAACCAATAAATGTTTTTTTTTTTAAAAAAAAAGTAAATAAAATAGCAGAGGGGAAGAAAATCCAGTAATCTAAACTGAATTAAAACTATAACGTAATTTGAAAGGAATGCAACATATTTTTCCGTTCCCTCATCTCCCCGCCATCCTGACTCTGAAAAAGTTATTAACGCAGGCACCAGGAAGGGGGCATTGCCAAAAAGGCACTTTCGTCCATATCAAAGGGCACTTAGAGAGGATGGACTTGGGTCGTGATATGAGTGTTTCGTTAGGTAAATGTGGGAGGAGGCAAAATCTCCTGATATAATGTAAATACATGGACTACATCTCATGTCTTGTGGGCACTACAGAACTTTATCGAGAGGATGTGAAACCATTATTTATTTCTGGAGCTCCTCATTCTCTCTCCCTCTGCCCTCAACCCCACTTTGGGATTATTTGCTCCCTGTTTACATTACTTCAATACAAGGGTTTGATGGGTGTTGGATGGGCGTTGGAATAGTTTTAATTTTATGATTGTTTTATCACTTGTGCAGTTGGCACTCTGGGCTCCTCTAGGAGCAAAGGTGGGATAGAAATTTAATAAATAAAATTAACAAGGAGGGGGGTGGGACTAAGACAATCTCCCTCCTGAGGTTGCAGATGTTTGATGATGATATGACGTTTAAGCTTGGTGGCAGCGGCCAAGATCAGCAGTGGCGCTTAGTGCCATCTTGCCTTATCTCCATGTGTGGGGCTTGGCATCTTCTTGGAGCCATCCTACGCACCTTCAGTCTCTTCAAAAAGATTAAGAGCTTTGGCTTGCCAGCCTGACAAGGAGGGAAGTGTGGAGGTGTGAGTGTGCGCTAAACGCAAAGCTAATGTGGCCTTTATGGAGCAGGAGGATTAGGCTGGCAAGTTTATACAAAGCCAAGGAGATCTTTTTGCCGAACGAAATGTGCAGCTGAGAAATATGAGCGGGAGGTCGATTGACACCTGAACAGCCAGGAGGGAATAATTAGGGATTCACTATCTGTAGCTCCCAATGGCCTCTAGCAGCGTGTGGTTTTCGAATCATTAATCTTATTTGGGGTGTCTGTTCGCGTGTGCACCTATGTGGTGGATGTCTTAAACATACATTTGCCATAACTGAGCTGTATCAATGCCTCAACTATAGTCAGGTAGTTGCCTTGCAAGCTTTGACAGTAGAGACCAAGCTTCTAGTCCTGAGTGTTTCAGATGCACTTTATTTATGCAACCCTCTAGCATAGTGTTCTGTAGGTGGCTTACAATAAATAAATAAATATGTATGCACACACACAGAGAGAGAGAGAGAGAGAGAGAGAGAGAGAGAGAGCTAAAATGCAAAGTAAGAAAAATGGATGCTACATGAACATAAGGGGGGAGCATACCCTCAGTTTAAAAACAGATTTATTCATTTTTTAAAAAAACAACAACAATAACAACACAGAGGTCCATACTAAGATTTTATTTAAAGGTCTGGGTAAACAAAAAGGTTTTCGCTTGGTAGGGATGGAAGAATCCAGCCATTTCACCCACTTTGCCAGTTGTAAGTTCATCTCTCCACATTTCCACACCAGTCTGGTTTATTTATTTATTTTTTAAAAAAGTTTATAGAACTCATGGAAATTCACCAGCATTTTAGTATGAAGTTCTCCTAATATACACATGTTTGTATGCAAGTTTGCCTAACACACATTTCGGCAAGTCACTTTCCCCTAATGTGCATTTTTTCTGTGTTATTTTCACTAATATATTCATTTATGCGCACCTTTCACCCTACTGTATGCATTCTTGTGCCCCTTATGTGGCCATAGAGCAGCACAGCAAAATTTGGAGAAGTGCAGATTACAAAGGGCGACTGTGTCTTGGTTCTCGTCTTGTTTCGGAAAGGGTGAATTTGGTAGGTTCGCCTTTTAAATGCAAACCGAATCGGATTTCTCCCCCTTCCCTATCAACCTGGTACCAAAACGATCTTAAAGATGGTGCCAGCTGAATCTCCCCGAGAAGGATGCCCTATAACCAGGATGGCGCTATTGAAAATGACCTCTCCCTAGTAGTTACCCACTTCCCTCCATTTGGCAGAGCAACCCAAGCAGGCACCTCCAAAGGGGATATTAAGGATCAGGTATGGAAGTGAGAGCTGAACCATGAAGAAGACTGATCGCCAAAGAATTGATGCTTTTGAATTATGGTGCTGGAGGAGACTCTTGAGAGTCCCATGGACTGCAAAAAGATCAAACTTATCCATCCTTAAATAAATCAGCCCTGAGTGCTCACTGGAAGGGCAGATCCTGAAGTTGAGGCTCCAGTACTTTGGCCACCTCATGAGAAGAGAAGACTCCCTGGAAAAGACCTTGATGTTGGGAAAGATGGAGGGCAAAAGGAGAAGGGGACGACAGAGGATGAGATGGTTGGACAATGTTCTCGAAGCGACTGGCATGAGTTTGGCCAAACTGCGGGAGGCAGTGGAGGATAGGAGTGCCTGGCATGCTCTGGTCCATGGGGTCACGAAGAGTCGGACACAACTGAACGACTGGACAACAAAAGGAACTTAAGGGAAAAACAGTGCCATTTTTCTAGAAAAAGAGGTGCCAGCCCTCACCATGAACACCTCCCTCCTTCTCTTAGAATGGCAATGGTGCCTACCTGAGAGGTCCTGGAACTGAGTTCCGGTGAGTTTTAGTTGAAAACAAGCACATGAGAGTAGGCAGCATTTTTGGTAATGTGGACCAAAGTCAATTTGAGAGCTTTGAAGGTTAAAACCGGCAGTTTATTTATTTATTTATTTGTAAATAATTTTTATTACATTTTTTAAATAAAAGAACAATAGAACATCAAAAAGAAAAACAAAACATACAAACAAAACACATACATTCCACAAATCATTACATTGAAATTTTCCATTGTATGGTGACTTCCCCCAAGCCCCGCCTATGAGCTTCATTGTGCATTTCTCTCCTGTAGCAGGTTCTTTTTCTAGACATTTAAATTGTAAATAATAATAAAATCAATACTTTGCAAAACATCAAACTATATAAGTTACGGATAACCTAACTGTACTCCTATAAGGGCATTCTATATGTTGCAATATTTCTTCAAATACTCTTTAAATTTCTTCCAATCTTCTACTTTCTCTTCTTTCGGGTCAGGGATCCTTCCAGTCATCTCGGCGAGTTCCATATATTCAAGCATTTTCATTTGTCATTCATTTATCGTAGGAATATCTTGCGTAAAACCAGTTACAGGTAGGTAGCCGTGTTGGTCTGCCATAGTCAAAACAAAATAAAATAAAAAAATTCCTTCCAGTAGCACCTTAGAGACCAACTAAGTTTGTTCTTGGTATGAGCTTTCGTGTGCATGCACACTTCTTCAGATACCAAGTGTGCATGCACACGAAATTTCATACCAAGAACAAACTTAGTTGGTCTCTAAGGTGCTACTGGATGGATTTTTTTATTTTTTATTTTTTATTTTGTTCCAACATCTGGAGTCCATTATCTTATTCACTCCTGATCTAGGTGGGCCCAATCTGACTTGGTAGAAGACAGCATTCTATGCTCCTATATTTAAATCCTGCATTCTCTCTCTTTTCCTTTGAAGTCTTAGTTGGTCTCTAAGGTGCTACTGGAAGGAATTTTTTATTTTATTTTGTTTTGCGTAAAACCGGCAGTTTAAACTGGGCCTGGAAATAGTCTGAGACATAGTTCGGCTGACAAAGCACACACTTAATATGAAAAAGCACACAAGGCTAGTCCTATGGGGCCTGCCCCTCCACTCTCAGACTGCCCTCAACCACCCTCCACCTGCTTGGTTTTTTATTTACAACCAGTCCAGGAGGATGGCACCAGCATTCCTCCTCCTCCTCCTCCTCCTCCTCCTCCTCCTCCTCCTCCTCCTCCTCCTCCGTCTCTGTATTCTGTAGGAATTCTGCGGGAAGGAGGATGGGGACAAAAGCAGAATAATTTGGCTCTGCCATTGGTTCTGTCTCCACCTACTGGGCAGGATTCCTGCATTGCAGGGGGTTGGACTGGATGACCCTTGGGGTCCCTTCCAACTCTACAATTCTATGACCCCTGCCTTCTGCCCCATCAGCCACTGCATTCCTATTGTCTTAGACTTCTCACTAGAAGCCTGGGGGGGGGGGGACACCTCTTCCATATAAGCCTGGGTAAAATGTGCAAACTCTGGGAAATTGTGCAGTTTGAACCTCCTTCAGATGAAATTTTAAACTTCATGCCTTTGGGCTGCTGGAGGAGAGTCAATAGTATGAATGTGAAGGCATTGATTGTTTTGTTTGCTGTCAAGGCATCAGACGTGCTGATCTAGCTCCCCGAAGCAAGTAAACTCTTGCCTTCAGTTACAATGAAGAAGAAATTGATGTCGTGAATGGATGCGACAAGACTCTTCCTAGAAACACCTTTCCAGATCCAAAGATCTTCTTTTGAGGTCTTGTTGGGTGACAACTACCAAATGATGCGATTCAGCTGTCTATGAAGGAGAGAGCTTGCTTGTGGTGACACTTTGCTTATGGAGTTGTCACCCCAGGGAGGCTCACCTGGCACCCTTTTTGTGGCATTTTTCACAACAGGTGAATAGATTTTTATTCCTCCAGACCTTTTGCTGTTTATTAATTTGTTTGCTGGTTTGCTTTTTTGGGATTTATATCCTGTCTTTTTGCCAAGGCACTAAATAGATAGTTTGCATTTTTACAATTTACAGTTTTGCACTTTTCCTACCTCACTCACCAGCAGTTAAAAATATAACACAAACAGCCCCACTACCAGCCTTCTTCCTTCCTTCTCCTGGGGCAGAATGGCATCCATTCACCCATGGCAGGCGGGGGGAGGGGGAACCATCTGAATAATGCAGACCCTGGTGGTGTCTCTATCTGCTTGCCTTGCTATCAAGCAAACTTTTAAACAACCTTGTGTTCCAAATAAACATTGGGCTCTCACTGTTTTAGGTGTTGTTGTTTTAAAGACCATAGGGTGTCTTTAAACATTAAGTTAAAGTCACTTGGTGGTATGTCTCTTGCACTGATGAAATGCTGTTGTGCAAGATTGTAGTGCAACAGATTGCACAACAAGAATCAGCGGGTGTGCAGCAAGTTTCCTCCAGCATAACTGTTTGCTTTTTGCTCTGTAAGTTGTTCAGATAATATTGTTGCTAGTGGCAGCTGTAGAAATTCATGTAGATGTTGTTAACAGCCTTCCAACATCAGATGGGATATCTGCTTTGATCATTACAGGAGTGAAGTGTGTGTGTGTGTGTGTGTGTGTGTGTGTGAAGGGAAACCTGGGAAAAGACCATGAGTGTAATCATCAAATTGTTGCCAGTGAACAGGCTAGCACAGGTGTGAAGCAATGGTGTGTAGTCAGTAGGGCAACTAAGCTAGTCCCTTAAATGTTCCCGGCAATTTAGAGCATTAAAGCTTGGTGCCCCCTTCCCAAAATCCAGTAAGCTTCTGCCTGGTTTAGGGCAGAAGGCCTGATGCTCTGATGGGGTCCAAGAGCCCTCCTGCCACTTTCCCAAAGCCTGCCCAGAATTGGGAAGGAAGCAGCAGGGCTGCAGCATTCTGTCAGAGGCCTGTTACCTCCTTCCCAAAGCCCAGAAAGCTCACATGTACAACATCACATACGCAATGTAGCCCCCCCATTGCCCTCACGAGCTAGCACCTCTGGCCCTAACTGTTCCCCTACAAAAATTTTTACTGCATGCCACTGGTGTGGAGAACCTTGGGCTCTCCAGATGAACAACAGCTCTCATCCCCCTGCCAAACACTCTGCACCCCTAGGGTAAAGCTCAGGAGCAAAACACAGTCTTTGCTTCCTGGACGTTTCTGATTCAGTCCTTGGCACCTCCTGCTAAAAGTGTCTGAAGTCGGCAAAGAACTCATTGACCTAAGACCTTGCAAAGACCTGTTGTGAGTAAGGAAAGGCAAAACTGGGTGCCTCCAGCATCTGAGGCTGCATTCTAGATTCCCTGCAGTTTCCAAACCATCTTCTAAAGCAAAGCTACATACAAAACACTGTAGAGGTTATCACAGCATAGGTTACTGCAGCCAGGCTATCTGTGCTTTGACATATGTTATTTCTTACTTTGCGTATGGGATATTTTGAGAGTTGCTTGTTAGCCTGTGAAGTTGTCCACCTTCCTTTCTCCCTTTTGGATGATTGTGATCATGAATACTTGCTATGCATCAGGGACAGTTGATGTGATGATAGCCAAATGATAGCCACCATTCCTGACCTCTGGTCCTGCTGAGGAGAGGGGGCTGGTGGAAGCTGAAGCCCATGTCTGGAGATGGGAGGCTACGTTTGCTTTTATCTAGCTGTTGAGGGGGTATCAATGGGAGTTGTACTTGAAGGAGACCCCGTGGTCTACCTCTGCTATATAGGATTTTGCACACTAAAAGTCTGTAAGGCAAGCTTGACTTTGAGCTTTTCAACCATAACAGACTCTTCCCCATACAGAAAGTTCTCATTTAGCTTTCTTTTTAGAGGAAGTTATTTCAGAAAACACCAATATCCAATCCTGGATGCTTGCTTTAATACTTTCTGCTTTTAATGTGTGGCTTTCCCGCCCTGAGTTAGTAGCTCCTAGAATTAGAGCTTTGTTTTGTTTTTAAAGTACCACTTTTTGATTTAATAATGCGCTCTGTTTATCTGCATGTGGAGAAATGGCCCCCTTGTGGTTAGGAAACCAGCTGTTTAAAATATAGATTTGTCCAGGGCTCAGACGGTTTATGCCCCTCTTTCCATCTTCTCCCTCCACAGAGTGTCACAAAGAGTTAGGAAGCTAAACCCATACTGCCCATTTACTGTCTATCCCAAATGACAGCTGAACAAATTCAAGAAGGAAACAACAGAGGGGGTATTATGTTCTTGGAAGGATTTGCACTCTAGGGAGCCAGTTTTTAGAGCAGAACTTGGCTGAAGGATGAAAAACACGTTGTTTTATTACCATAATTGATGGAGGCGGTTGCGTGTTTGCATTTCAGCAGAGGCTCCTGCAATGTCGGCAAGCAAAAGCTCATAGATTTTGCCTTCATGTGGCATTTGCAGCACACTTGGAGCCTGTAATCTCATTTCCCATGCTGGGGGGGGGGAAGCGTCTTTGAGTGCTGTGCTGGAGGTGCTTATTATAATTTGGTATTAATCTCCTTTTAAAAACTGCAGTTCCCAGAGATGGCAAAATGGGATGTCTGGGAAGCTCAACAGTAGAGGACATGTTCTGCATGCAAAAGGGGCTCAAGATCGACCCCAGGCTTTTGCCATTTAAGGATTTCAGCCAGTTGTGGTTGGGAAAGACTAACCATTTGGCAGGGTAGTGGGACCAGTGCTCTGACTTGAGTCATGTCCCTACCACACATTTATTTATTTTTTGCCAATAAATTTTATTAAATTTTCAACAATATAACACAACAAAACAATAATGAAATAACAAAAATTATATAAAATACAAAAAAGACGATAAAAAATACAAAAATACACAAAAAACCCAACAACAAACACAACTATAACACTATAATCATTCTCTTCCTTTACATTGTTAATTGACTTCCTCACGTCCCCTCCTTCTGCTTTCATTGTATAACATCGTTAGTAAATTCTTAACATTATATAATCATCAGTCTATCCTAATCTTATTCTAAATCTTAATTTCCTTATCATGCTTCTATCTTTATTTAATCTTATCTATTTTCCATAACTGTAGCCTACTATATCTTCTAGTTCAATTCTTAAATACTAATCTTAGCATAAGTTTTTAAATACTCTTTAAATTTCTTCCAATCTTTCTGTACCGCTTTGTCCCTCTGGTCTTGGAGTTTTCCGGTCAGTTCTGCGAGTTCCATATATTCAATCATTTTCATTTGCCTTTCTTCCACCGTTGGTATCTCTTCGGTTTTCCAGTTTCTAGCTATTAAAATTCTTGTGGCTGTTGTGGCATACATAAACCTACCACACATTTAAAGCACACAGCGTCCCCCAAAGAATACCGTGAGCTGTTGTTTACCCCCTCAAAACTACAATCCCGGACACCACCTTTTGCACTGTTAAGTGGACAATTCAAGAAGGTTCCAACCAATGAACGGATTATATTTGTGTGCAGTTACAACAAAATCTGCTGACCCTGTTCTTCTGTACTGTAATCTGTATAGTGACTGTAGTTCCGCCACCCTCAAAGGCACACTTGGTGGGGACGCAGGGGAGGGCCTTCTTGGTGGCTGCTCCCAGACTTTGGAACTTCCTCCCTAGATAAATTAGACTGTCTCTCTCTCCTTATTGCCCTTCCACTCTTTTATTCCAAGAGTCGTTTCAGAACTGTAATTTTGTTTTTAAAGGAAAAGGCTTTTAATAGTGCTGTGCTGTTTTTACTACCTATATTTTAATAGATCTGTTTATTATATTGGTTCAATTCTACTAGAGTTTAATTAATTTTGAGTGATTATTAGGGCTGGGTGATATCAGCTTTTCAACATTGCGGTATATCGCCAGCCAAACAGCGTTCTGGCACTATGGTGTTGAAAAAACAAGCTGCGTTGGCCTCAGCCTATGAGGCGCCGGGTGAAATTGCCACAGCTGCTAGCAACACTTGCTGGGGGAAGTCACTAGCAAAGGGACTCAGGAGCGATGGCAGTTTCACCAGCGATATACCGCTGAATGAAGCCGACATCACATTCTGCTCCTCATACCGGTCCTGGACGATATATTGCCCAGGCCAAGTGTTTATCCTTTATATTTTTTTTGGTTTTCATATTTTGTCTTTTAATTTGTGTAAGCCAGGCATGTCCAAAGTCTGTTTTGGGGGCATAATCCAGCCCCCTCCCAGCCGATTTTATCCGGCCCCTGTGGCAGTTTATTTATTGGAGTCAAATCCTTTAAAAAGCTCAAGAAGTTCAATACTAAAATAAGCTCAACAACTTTGGGGGTAAAATCGGGGGGGGGGGGAGGTTGGCCCTCACGGATGTTAACTTCACCAAATCTGGCCCTCTTTGAAAAAAGTTTGGGCACCCCTGGTAAGCTGCCTCGAGTCCCAGTGTGGGGAAAGTGTGTGATATTTTTTATTATTATTATTATTATTATTATTATTATTATTATTATTATTATTATTATTTATGAGCCAAATCAAATTTTCCATGAAAGCAGTAAACTACAACTTTTGGCTACAAAAGAATAACATTACCATCAACTAATGGATGCAAGTTGGGATGAATGGGTCGGTCTTTTTCTGCTCCATGTAATTTTCATTTTTCTTTTTTAAATGCTTTATTATTGGTTTAAAAACATAGCAAAACAGAAAACCTCCATGTAATTCTCATGTGGGTTCGTTCATAGGTGTGTTCTGTCTGGTTTCTGCATCATTCTACATTTTAGAAATAAATGCACCGCATGCTCACAACGGCTCCGTTCCCCCTCCCCTGTCCGTGACAGTATGCTCAGTGTCGAAGGAGTCAACACAGGCAAGAGAAAGTACTTCTGTACACAGTAATTGTTTATGGAATTTGCTACCACAAGATGTAGTGATGGCCCCCAACTTAAATGCCTTTAAAAGAAGATTAGGCAGATTCGTACCAATGACTACGAGGTGTGCTGGCTTCCAGAACCAGAGCCATTACGCCTCTGAACACCAGTTGATGGGGAACCCCTGTAGAAGAGACTTGTTGTTGCTGTTGTTCAGTCGTTCAGTCGTGTCCGACTCTTCGTGACCCCATGGACCAGAGCACGCCAGGCACGCCTATCCTTCACTGCCTCTCGCAGTTTGGCCAAACTCATGTTAGTAGCTTCGGGAACACTGTCCAACCATCTCATCCTTTGTCATCCCCTTCTCCTTGTGCCCTCCATCTTTCCCAACATCAGGGTCTTTTCTAGGGAGTCTTCTCTTCTCATGAGGTGGCCAAAGTACTGGAGCCTCAATTTCAGGATATGTCCTTCTAGTGAGCACTCAGGGCTGATTTCTTTAAGAATGGATAGGTTTGATCTTCTTGCAGTCCATGGGACTCTCAAGAGTCTCCTCCAGCACCATAATTCAAAAGCATCAATTCTTCGGCGATCAGCCTTCTTTATGGTCCAGCTCTCACTTCCATACATTAAAGGTAAAGGGACCCCTGACCATCAGGTCCAGTCGTGTCCGACTCTGGGGTTGCGGCGCTCATCTCGCTCTATAGGCCGAGGGAGCCGGCGTTTGTCCGCAGACAGCTTCCGGGTCATGTGGCCAGCATGACAAAGCCGCTTTCTGGCGAACCAGAGCAGCGCACGGAAACGCCGTTTACCTTCCCGCTGGAGCGGTCCCTATTTATCTACTTGCACTTTGACGTGCTTTCGAACTGCTAGGTGGGCAGGAGCTGGGACCAAGCAACGGGAGCTCACCCCGTGGCAGGGATTCGAACCGCCGACCTTCTGATCAGCAAGCCCTAGACTCTGTGGTTTAACCCACAGCGCCACCTGCCCCCATATCCCACTTGTGGGCTTTCCGTAGTAATCTGCTTGATCTCTGTTGAAACAGGATGCTGGACCAGATGGGCCTGATCCAACAGTGCTCGTTATATTGAGGTGGGGGACGAAGCCAACTAAATCCCACTCACAGTAGGCCCATTGAAGCAAATGGATCTCATTTAGTCGTGCCTTTTCATTTCAGTGGGTCTACTCTGAGTAGGGCTAACAATGGGCACAGCTATCTGCCTCTAGAAACAGGAGTTCCCCATGAGAGCAGTCGATGGGGTTTTATTTACCATGTTCTGTTGCATGGTTTTCTTCCATTATTTAGATACTGCGGCTGAAGAAAATTCAGCTGTTTTTAATAAAGTCTGATTTGCTCGTTGAGCAGTGCCTGGCGCTGCCAGCCAAGCTCCCAATTACCAGGGTTTTCCGTAATACAAGGCCTCTGATCCTGCTGAGGCCTGGTGAAAGGGGGTGCGGATGGGGGCTGAGGTCAATGCAGCCTTTCCTGATCCGTAATGAATGTTTACCCAAAACGACAAGCGTAAAATGGAATCTTTGTACGGACTGCCAACCCCCTTCTCATCGCTACGCCTCCCCATTTTTACAGAGCTAATTTGAGTAAAACGAATACAGAGCTTTCCCTCAACATGTCTTCACCAATTTCAGCAGCCAAGATAAGTCACGAGCCTCTGGTAAGGTGACAGGTGGAAGGCCACGCTCCAAGTTTGTCCTCTGGGAAAGGAGCTAGGAAGGCTACAGAAGCAAAACCTTTGTTTAAAAGAACTTTAATAAATGGGCAAAGAAATAACCTGTCTCCAGCATCCAATAATACCCATATAATCTGGTAAAAGGAACCAACGCTGCCGTTCTTACCCCCAGTCAAGTCCTGTTTGATGCTGTGACGCTCTTAAGTTGCTCCTTAATGTTGCAGTTTGGGGCTGCAGTTGAGAATTCTGATGGGAGCTGGAGTGGAAACCGCCAATGTTCACTTATTCGTACCAGAAATCGATCCTGCAAATACAGCTGGCTTTCCCGGTAGTTGTTGCTTTCAGTTTGCAAAGAAAAAAAAAACACGGTTATGTCTCCCCGCCCGCCATTTGCATCGTGTTTCCTCTGCATTGAAACGATTGGGATGGAATAACACAAGGACAATGTAGTTTTTGTACATAACAGCATAAGTTATGTCATTTTGCTGCAGCAGACCGTGCAATGTGGTTTTTGATGGGAGGTGAAGTGCAGTGGAACGGAAGCAGTGCTGCGTGCAACAAAGACGAGCAGAATAAAAAAACGGTGCCTTCTAACACCCCTAGCTGCAGGCTACCAGTTCCCCCTGCACCAGGCACTATTGGAGCAAATAGATTTATATTAAAAATTATAAGCTGTTTTATCATTACCTCAAAGAAGGAAAGCTTCTTCTTCTTCTTCTTTTTAATTGTGTCTGTGTTTCACATTCCTATTCATGAATCAGACAAATATCTGGCATTTGAGAGAGATCAGGCATCTAACACCCAGGTGAAAGTGGACCACTCTGTGTGTCAGGGAGTTCCACTGGAAAATGCTTTGTCCCTTTTTTATGGGGGTGGAGGGAGAAAGTTTATTCACGGGGGATTTCTAACAGGAAGGCATAACTCTCTAATTATTGTGACCTCTCCCCCTCCCTTTCCTTCAACATTACAATTTTTATTTCAGGAAAGGTTCTTGATTACACTATGTACTGGTTGTTGCCCTGTGTGCTTGGCATGGCATCCAGGGAAGTGGGATGCTGGAAGATTCAGGGAAGGCAAAATAAAGTCCTTCTTCACACAGCACATAACCTATGGAAACCAATCCCACAAGAGGCAGTAATGGCCACCAATTTGGATGCCTGTAAAAGAAGATTAGACAAAGTCATGGAGGATAAGGTTATCCAAGATCACAATGCTCTACCTCCACTGTTGGAGGCAGTGGAGCTTCTGAATGCCAATTGCCGGGAACGGCAGGAGGGAAGAGTGCTCTTGTGTTTGGGTCCTGCTTCTGGGCAGTGCTCAAAATTAGCCTGGCACAAGGCACATTTTGCACCTGGCTATTGGCCACTTGCGACCAAGACTGAAGATGCCTGGGCACCAGGATGGTGCCTCAACATCTCCACCATCTGGAGGTGCACGCTGGGGGATTCATGGATCTTGTCTGTTGTTTTCACACACTAACATCCTTTAGAATTCTATCCATGATATTTTATCTGCACAATCAGAACGAATTACAGAAACCCAAAAGATTTATTGAAAAATACCACTGACCCCCAAAAATGGCAAGTAGACATTCTGTTTTGGCAACTGTAACCCTGGTTTAAGGACCCATTTGGTGCCTAGCTTATATATCCAAGTTTCTAACACTGCTTCTGGGCTTTCCTCTGGGAAATCTAGCTGACAACTGTGATAACAAGAAGCTGAGACAAGATGGGACACTGGCCTGATCCATCAAGTTCTTCTTGCACTCTCTTTTCCCTCCAACTACTTTTTTCAGCAGCATCCCCTTCTTCTATCTCTTAGACCCCTTTTCCTTTCTTTCTCTGCAATCCTAAACACACCTACGTGGGAATTAAGCTCATTGGACACACAGTAAGATTTAATTCGGAGTAAACTCACATTGGCAAAAGCAAACAAACAGATAAAGAGGGAAATCCAGGAATCCTGGCATTTTCATTTTGAGCTGCATACTTTCCATTGTGGGTCTAAGAGTAGATGTTGTTTTTTTGGTGGTGATGGTGGGGGAATTAAATCCAGGAAATTGCATTGAGGGAGGAACAGGTTGCCAGCCCCCCCTCCAATTCTTTGATTAAATTCAGACCGGCCACAGCATCCTCAAACATCCAGAGAGCCGATTGTGGACATCTCCTTTCTTTTGGCTCTAAGTGACCTGGGCAGACCAAATTGCATTAACACCCTGTGGTGAAAACAGTGTTACTGGGCAAATCTGGCCATTTTGGTTTCTCTCTGTTACTCATTTTCCCAGTTCAATTTCGCAGATTTCCACAACATTTCGAGAATTACTTTATTTAGAGAAGTCCTACTGAAAACCCATCAGCATTTTAGTGCAGATTTTGCTTAATATGTTCATTTTTGCAAGCAGTTTCCCCTAACATAACATGCATTTTGTATGTTATTTTCACAAATACAGGCATTCTTATCCACAGTTCATTCTAAGTTTGCACATTGTTGTACACATTGCTTGGTTTGAGAATTTCAGTTTGCGTGTTGCTTTCAGTAAGTGCACATTAGGGAGCTTTGCCTTTAAATCCAAACCAAATCAATTTTCTCCCCCATCCCTTCAGCAGATCTCTTTCCACTCAGCTTTACAGCCCTTCATTTCCTTCCTCTTTCCTTCCACTTCTCTCTCACACCGAAATCTGACTGTTTGTGAGTGTTCTATTGCCACCAACTTCATTTTCCTTGAGGGAAGAGAACATAACCTCAGTGCCGCTAGCTGAATGCAGGTAGCGGAAGACTAGTTTCAAGATGTGCTGGAAACCCTGGCTTCAGTTTATGATTTCTTTCGTCATGTAATTTGGCATGGTGTAACCTTAACCCTCCTTTGTGCCATCTCTTCCTGTTTCCAGATACTGACTTAGGAGCTGGCATATTAACGGAAAATGAGGACCAAGATGCCAGGGCGTTGGCAGTCCCCAAAATATCGGGATTAGAACGGAGTCAAGAGAAGAGCCAGGAGGACGGGAGAGATCCGCTGCTTGACCCTGTCACAGCTAAAGAGCTTTCTCCCCAGGTTTCTCAGGCTTGGACCCTGCCTCATTTGGAACCTGCTTCAGAGCCACATTCTCCTAGTCCTGCTGCGATCCAGCCAAAGGAGCCTCATCAGCCATCGCAACCTGAAGCCCCCCAGAGACTGCAGGCCTCGGGAGAGGCTCAGCACTCCACAGGCCCCCCGACTCCCACACAGCGCCCGCCAAGGCCGCCCTCTCCCGGGCAGCCTGCCCGTCAAAACCTGCTGTCTGCCCAGCTCCGCCCTCCCTCCCGCAGCCTCGCCCAGCAGTTGTCGGCGTATAACAGCAGCAGCTTAAGCCTCAACAGTCTGAGGTGAGTCCTCTTGGGTTGCATTTCCCAAGCGTCTGCTGTCGTTGAAGGTGCTACCTAGAGCAGCAGAGGGTGGTCCATTAGGGCAAATGGGGCACTGCCCCACCAATCCAAGGGAGCCTCATGACTGCAAGGAGATTTGAACCCGGATTTCCCAGGTCCTAGTCCAACACTTTAACCACTGCACCACTCTGGCTTCCTAGAGCCCTTCTGCTCAGGGGCAGTTCTATAAATTAAGTAGGTGAATTAATATGGGGAAAACAAAATGACACTTAGACATATTCTCCTTGAAGGCTGCATTTGTTCTATTCTGGGTTTTAAAAAATGTCTCAGTGAGCTTTGAGATTTCTTCTTTAAACTATAAAGTGATATGGAAATGAAAGCAGCAACAACAAATTTCACTGGAGAAGGGTGCCTAGACATTCCATTGTGGTGACTTCAACCCAGGTTTAGGGTGCCGTTTGGCAATTAGCTTACACATCTTGAGCTTCTAACACTGAACTGACACCCACTACCATTGATCTGGAGTACCATGTCCAGTTTTGTGTGGTTTGCTTGAAGAAGTGTATAGATGAAATGAAATAGATTCAGTCAGGAATGCTGAAGGAGCTGGGCATTATTAGGTTAGAGAGAAGGTTGGGGTGTGTGTGATAGCACTGTTCAGGGACTGTCACACAGAGAGGGCAAAGCCTTGTCCTCTGCTACTGGTCTAGAGGAGAGGACAAGATCCAATGGGTTCAGTTTAAAGGAGGGTAGATTTGGGAGGAATTGATTGACAGCAAGAGTAGTCTGACAGTGGAGCCAGCTACTGGGGTGAGGCATGAGGGGAGTGTCGGCATCCAGGGGGTCAAACGGCCAGCTGACTAGCCCCCAGCTGGATCGTCTCCGTCCAGCCATCACACTGCGAAGATCCCTCAACCTCTAGTGCAACATAAATCGGTGACCCAAGTCTGCTGATATGGGCACACTTTACTTAGCAGAGCAAACTGCGCAACCAAAAGAGGCTTGAGGCTTATGAAGACATACTAGCAAACTATGGATTTATTATCAGAAATCAGAAACGAAGAAACATGTCGTCTCTCTCCTTGCCATCTCATCCAAGAGAGAGAGTAAAGCAGAAGCAACAACAACACAATGCAAGTTCCTTCCGCTTGCACCAGCAAACAGTGCTGGAATGTAAACAGTCATGTGACATGTAACAATCCCACGTCTGTAACTAAAGGTGGAATGGAAAATTCCAACAGGGAGCACTGCCACACTGGAGGACTTCAAGCAGAGGCTGGGCAGCTCTCTGTTGGAAGAGGTCCACGCAAACCAGCTTGGGTTCCATGTCAGAAGAAAGATTGGATATAAATGTGTGAATGAAGAAAGCCTAGCTCAGGCCCAGAAACCTTCCTTTCTACCTGTGATCCTGGAAATAGTCTGTGAGTCAGAGTGAACTATGCAAGGTTAGATAGGCTGCTGACCTGGTGGAAGGAAGATCTGCATCTTTTCCAGACTTCTCTATCCTGGTGCAGCTGACCAGATAATAGAGCCACATTGCATCACCATTCCTTGAGATAAAGATCAGGCCATCTGTTGCTTTGGGGCAGGGGGGACAAGGAAGAGGAGGACTTGGTTGCACTTCATGGTACCATGTTGGGTTAGATCAGCCTTTCTTAACCTTGGGTCCCCAGATGTTTTTGGCCTACAACTCCCATGATCCCTAGGTAGCAGGATCAGTGGTCAGGGATGATGGGAGTTGTAGACTAAAAACATATGGGGACCCAAGGTTGAGAAAGGCTGGGTTAGAAGGTTCTCTGTTTTCTTCTTGCTTGGTGATTCTTGCACCTTCCGGGAGCTCTGTTTCCTAACATTTCCTCTCCACCTCTTTTTTTATTTCCTCAAACAGCAGCAGCAGAAGCAGTACTCCTGCCAAGACTCAACCCCCTCCGCATATAGGCCACCATCCCTCAGCATCCCCTTTCCCCCTTTCTTTGCCAAACCACAGCCCGCTCAATACCTTTACCCCCACCCTCCAACCTCCTGCGCACGCCCATCACCCCAATATGTTTGCCCCTCCCACGGCATTGCCCCCTCCTCCTCCTCTGACGTCAGGGACATTGCAAGTTCCAGGTCATCCTGCTGGAAGTGCTTACTCAGGTAAGAATGTGCATATACTTAGATAAAGAATGAGACTCTTAAATCTCAGTGTCGTGAGTTTGAGCCCCACGTTGGGCAAAATATTCCTGCATTGCAGGGTTTGGTCTAGATGACACTTGTGGTGTCTTCCAACTCTGCAGTTCTACAATTCTATACACACACACACACACACACACACACACACACACACACACACACAAATACATACAGGAATAGCACATTCTGGGAGAGAGGGATGGAATGGAATTAGAGAGATGGGGGGGAGTAAGAGGGGAAGGAAGGAGGAACCCATCTCAGCAATGGAAGCTGATTCATAAGGATAAATGGAGTTCCAGCCCCCAAATCATGAGTCTCCCCACAGCCTGCTGCCACCTGCCAGCCTTCTTACTTACAAACAACCCAGTGTGTGGTCTTGGCTCTCTGCATCCTCCTCCTAAGTCTCAGTGTTGTCCTTGGAGAATTCAGAAGAGAGGAAGAAGATGGAGACAAACCTGGAATAAGTTGGTTCTGCCTGCCATTGGCTTTAGCTACAGTTACTGATGATCCTACCAGTCCAGGTGGGCACCAGCCACCACTGCTTATTCTGGCTGGGAGATCTTAGAATCGATCTGACAAGCCAGAAGTCTGTCCACACCCACAATACGTACCCTTCTTAAATTTGGGTTTGGACATGTTTTATACAAGCAGCTTGTACCAAATTTCAGAAGGAGGATTTAAAACAGAAAAGCAAGCTATTCTGTTCTTCCTTTAGCACAGGGTTTCCCAAACTTGGGTCTCAAGTTGTTTGGGGACAACAGTTCCCATCATCCCTGACCACTGGTCCTGCTAGCTAGGGATGGTGGGAGTTGTAGTCCAAAAACAGCTGGAGTCACAAGTTTGGGAAACCATACTTTGGCACAAGGCTGAGGAATCTGTGGCCCTCCAGATGTTGCTGTCCAGCAAAATCCATGACCATTGCCCATGCCGGTGGCTGCCGTTTCATGTGGGAGTCTATCAGCACATAGAGGCCCACAGGTTCCCCATCCTCATGCTGGCACTAATGGAGGAACAGAGATGAAGGAAAACATCCATCTATTAACAAAGATCAATTGTACATTGTGAAAGTGTGATTCCGAAAAAAGGAAGAAGCAGGAAAAAGGAAAGACTGAGTGGTATTTAAACGAGAAGGATAAAACCTCATGTTGCCATTGTCTTGGTTTTCAGAGCAAGATCTTCTCCGCCAGGAGCTGAACACCCGATTTCTGGCTTCGCAGAGTGCCGACCGCGGCGCCTCGCTGGGCCCACCGCCTTACCTGAGGACGGAGTTCCACCAGCACCAACACCAGCACCAGCACACCCACCAACATACGCACCAGCACACTTTCACACCTTTCCCCCACGCAATCCCGCCCACCGCCATCATGCCAACGCCGGCACCTCCCATGGTGCGTACCCCAGGCAGAAATGTGAGGATAAGTAGAGCACAACTCTCTTTGGATATTTTTTTTCCTTTCCTATTGCAAAATGGTGATAAAATTGTGTCGGTGGGGGAAGATGTCCGGGTGAAGGAAGAGATTCTGGGAGAAAGCATGCTCCTCCCGCCTTGCAACTCGGGGAATTCGGAAAGCGAGAAACATTCAATATTTCTGGGAATTTCCGCGTCAGAATGTAGAGGCTCCCATGCAAGCAGCTCTCCGCCCCTCGCCCCTTGTTTCCAAAAAATGTGGTGCAGGTTGAAAGTGAGAACTTAAAGCTAAACCCTCCTTTCTAACATAATTGCTTTCTATGTTTTGGCATGGAAGGCAGTACTGATAATGTGGCACAGTGAGAGAGACATGGGCCCAGAGGGCTCATGGCCAGCTGGTTGACTGGCATCCAAGTTTTACTTCAAACTGGCAGTGGGGCAGTGTCCTCCACTAAAATCAAAGGCAACAGAAACACTTAGAGGGTGTGAGGCAGGCTGCCCCCCTCCCCCACCGCATTTACTGGTTGGTGCCTACTAACAGAATTTAATAGAGCTCTGAAGATGTTTCAGAACACAGGTACCTTCATTGTGGAGCAATCTTAAACTCCTGGGGAAGGGCCACAGAGCAGAAGTAGAACATAATTAAGTTCCCAGGTTCAATCCCTGGCATCTTCCAGTTCCCCACCCCTTTGGCATCTTCCCACCATGCCAAGCCCCACATCATGTTGGAGACACCATGCTCTAGCTGCAGTGAAAAAGGAAGCAGTGAATCTGCAGAACAGGAAGCTTTCAGTTAAAAGCACATTAACTCTGCCATGTCTTGATTATTTCACTCTGCTGTTCCACAATGGACATTGTGATTACATTTTATTGCCAAAATAAAAGGTCAGAAAGCAGGCTTGGGGGAGGGGGAGGATGAGAAGAAGACATTGATATAGAGCGATTTGGTAATGGCATGTGCATTCTTCCTAAAGGGTGAGTGAGGAAATGATGATATTTCAGAGGGTGGAGGGACTAGTGTGGAATGAACCTTAGCCTGCTGGTATCACTGCTTTGTTTGCCTAATTAAAGAGGTGAAAAAGAGGTGTACGGGCCTCAGGAACCCATGACCTTTCCCCCTCTGATATCAAGCTCAAGTGGTGAGTGTTGGTGGACATGGAGTCCAAATGGACTCGCTGAGAAACATGAAGGAGCTCTCAGTATGCTCAGGGAACTGCAGAGTTTGTGAACAGCCCCACCTCCCCAGTGTAAAAAAAAGAAAAAAAAAAGATGCAGGCAAAGGGGTGACAGATTGGAAAGAAAAACCTTAAATGGAAAATGGAACAGGGTGGGGAGAGGACCCAGGGAAAATGTCCTCCTTGCAGAGAATGGCTGGCTGGAACACTGGTCAGGAGCAGTCCTGTTATGCGGGGAATATATTGTAATATTATCTTGTTGTTCCCAATCATTCTACTTAATTTGCACCTGGAATTTTTGTTATCTAAATTGCTCCTGATCTCTTCCTGCTCTCCCTACTGAACATACTTTCATCTCTGAACACCTGCCATTTTAAAGTATATCCTCCCCTTTCGCCACATCTCCATTGATTGCCAATTTTTTCCACCACTTAGTCTTCCCATCCATTGACTGAATCAAATAAATGTATGCCCCATTAGAAAGACAACATAATGAGTTTGTGTTTTGATCCTCTTTGCAGTTCGACAAATACCCTACAAAAGTTGACCCTTTCTACCGACACAGTGTGAGTTCTTCTTACTGCCTTAAAATGTATTAATTTGCTTCTTTTCCCATTGGTGGGCTGAGATCACCACTCAGATCAGTGGCAGAACATCCCATTTTCTGTTTCCCTCCCTCTCCCTTTCTGTCCATCACTCTAAAATGTCCATCATCGATATTGTCATTTGCTTTAGCTTTTCGTCTTGTGAAAGATGTGATATCTCTCAAAAAGAAAAAGCAAACTCTGAAGCTATGCCTAAATCTAGCTCTTTAATTGGGGACGGGAGACCACAAAGGTGTCCAGATTCTCTCTGCTACTGCTGGCTACTCTGATCATTTCAGTGGTGCAAGCAGATCTTTGTGACCATTTCTCTAGCTTCCAATGTGGTAATGAAGATATGAAGTCCTGGGTCGATGAGGGATTGGTTTGCATTTGAATGAGAAACTACCTAATTCACATTTCTTCAACTAATATGCAAACCTTTGAAATTCACAATTCTCTGAATTTTGCAATGCAGTTTTCCAACAAAGCAACATGTACAAGAATACATATAATATGGGGAAAGTATTATAAAAAGGTCTGTATTACTGAAAATAGCCTACAAAATGCAATTTATTGGGGTAAGTTGCACGTAAAAATGTCAAAACTGCATGGAAAAAATGTTTCTTAGGAGAAAAACACACTAAAATATTGGTTTTAAATAGCATTTTTTGTAATTTTGCTATGAAAGATTTGTTAAATTTATATGGCCTCCCATTAGAAAAAAATTATCTGGGCAGCATGCAAAAATTCATAAAGAAAAATCCAAAATGCAATAATGAAAACTAATGAAATAAAGTTAACAGCAGCAAAACTTTCCTTCTAACAAAGACCACATAAAAATATTTGCAGCTTACCTTAACACCACACTGAAATAGCAAAGGCCTAGTGTTATGTACTGAGTTGAATAGGATCCAAAATGCAGCAGTCTGATTGGTCCTAGAACAATAGGATTCAGAATGCAGCAGTCTGATTGGTCCTAGAACAATAGGATTCAGAATGCAGCAGTCTGATTGGTCCGCAGGAGCCACCCAATCCAGCTCCAGGTGGAAGTGAATCCACAACTCGATTGGCATACAGGAGTATCCCGGAATTAGTCAATCACGTGGGGCCCATTGTGTAAATAGTGTATATAAAGCAGACGTTTTGGAGGAACTGCATTCCTCATGACTATGAGCTGAATAAAGAACATGAAATTCACCTATATTTCACCTAGGGTTGATTTTCTGTAGGAATGTCCTTGCCCTGATATGAAGGTAAAAAGGTAAAGGACCCCTGGACGGTTAAGTCCAGTCAAAGGAAACTATGCGGTTGTGGCACTCATCTCACTTTCAGGCCGAGGGAGCCGGCATTTGTCCACAGACAGCTTTCCAGGTTATGTGGCCAGCATGACTAAACCGCTTCTGGCGCAACAGACCACTGTGACGGACACTGTTTACATTCCCACCACAGCAGTACCTATTTATCTACTTGCACTGGCGTGCTTTCGAACTGCTAGGTTGGCAGGAGCTGGGACAGAGCAAGGGGAGCTCACCCCATCGTGGGGATATGAACCGTCACCCTTTAGACCACACCACCACCAAGCCCCAAATGAATTGATTCATTCAGCCCTTATGTTCTCCCTCCACTCAGAGGAATAGAGCACCTCCAGGCACATGCAAGATCCTTGTGCAGGCCTGAAGAGGCACAGATATCCACCTTGGGGCATTTGTGCCAAAGGAACCTTACGGAATTGACAGCACCCAGAAAGCCAAGCTTTATGGTTGATCCAAAGGGTTATACACCCTCCCATTCTCCAATAGGTGAGAAATCACAGAAAGAATCCAAATGAGTGTTAGGTCATTTGTGTTTCTGTTTCATTGCCTCAGATGTATCTAACCTGATGGCTTGTTCCATTTCAATGGTTAACAGAGGTTAAAAGCTACAAGATTAAAGCACTGAAACTTTTAACTGGCATATTATTAAAAATGTATTAACCAGTGCATTTCACTTAATCGGCCAGATCAAAAGGTATTATAGTCTAAATTTGTAGGCAAAGTAGAACTGCTCATTTTTCTTCCTTTCTTAAAACATTTGTCGGGGTTTTACCTTCGGTTCGGAATGTGCTTTCTTAACACAAGATGGTGAAAGTGTGATTTGGGGAACCGTACGGCATCTGTATGTGTGTGTGTGTGTTTGTGTGTGTTTATATATATCTCACTATGGTTATTATGTTATTTCATTTAAAGAATGCTTTCCCCCCCTTTTGCTGCATAATTTAAATTTATTAAATTTGCAGCCTGCCCTTCCTCCCAAAGGAGCCCAGAGTGGCAAATGTCAAAATATTAAAACAATATTAAAAAAAACCATGTTGAGAACAATTAAAAACATAAAAAAACAGTTAGGAACAATCTACAAAACGAGACCATTTAAAAATGTGGTTGGTTAATAATAATAACTAATAATAATAATAATAATAATACCCCACCCATCTGGCTGGGTTTCCCCAGCTACTCTGGGTGGCTCCCAACAGAATTAAAAGCATAATAGAACATCAAACATTAAAAGCATTCCTAAACAGGGCTGCCTTCAGATGTCTTCTAAAAGGCAGATAGTTTATTTCCTTGACATCTGATGGGAGGGCGTTCCAAAGGGCGGACGCCACTACTGAGAAGGCCCTCTGCCTGGTTCCCTGTAGCTTCACTTATTGCAGGGAGGGAACCGCCAGAAGGCCCTCGGAGCTGGACCTCAGTGTCCGGCCTGAACCATGGGGGTGGAGACTCTCCTTCAAGTATTACTAATGTACCCTGAAATGTGGCTTAAAATACTTTAATAAATACTTTAATAAATAATTAAAAGTAAAAGTAAACCTGAAATAAAAGGTTGTCTACCAGGAAAACTAAAAACCTGCTAAACTATTAAAGTCTTTGTCACCCCTTGGAAGGCAATTGTGGTGGTGGGAACAAGCTTCATAGGGCAAGGAATCTGGCCACATCTGGAGGGCCACAGTTTCTCCAATCCTGCTTCAGAGGGGGGGGGGGTGATGTGGATTTTAAAGGATTAAACTAGCTACTGACAGGTAAAGCAGTTCTGCAGGTAACAACTCAACTAGTTGCTATCGGCTACCAGGAGTTCTATGCAGGCAGGCTGCAGAGGAACAGATCTTGCTATCCTTGGTCCACCGGATCATAGGGTGAAGCCTTTTTACTAGAATGCCAAGGAGAGGCAATTCAGACTCAGAAACTGAGACTGAACTGGCCGCCAGCCCACGAGGGACAGCACCTTAAATGGCAGGTAGAAACCTGTTCACATGAGGACACGTTCCAGTTTTCGGGAAGAGACTCCTCAGGAGTCAAGGTCTCCTCACAAGTGAGGTCCTCTTCATGATGACACCTCTCTTTTGACAACAGAAGGTGGAGTTCAGCTGCACCCTGGCAGTTCCAGTTAAAGAGCCTCAGGACCAGGCTAGAAAAGCTGTTGGATGTATTTGTACGTCCGTTGCATCAAACTTTCTGCCTACCTGCAAGTGGACCTTGGGCTGCCATTCAACTTTTCTCTTATCTGAGCCCTCACTTGAACCCCAGTTTGCCTGGGATGGGATCTTGGACTGGCTTTGGCTGTTGGTGCTTCCTGAACCTACAGAAGCTGTGTTACTTAAAACCTGTCCTGCAACTTGGGGCCCAGCTAAGATGGGACATTGATAGCTCTCTACTTTTGTTGACAAGATGGGAATCCAAGCCTTCAAGCAGCAGTGGCAGTTCCAAGACACCCTGAAAGGTCTCCATCCTTTCCCACCATCTATATGTTAACAACCAGCATACAGTGAAATTTCTAACATCCCTTGGAGGCTAGAGTCTTTAACATGCTCATTTTCAGTATTAAAAAGTGATTGCAGCCCAATATGCTTGCCTGCCTAATGGGTTCTTGAGAGCTCCACTATTCAATATCAGCTAATCTTGGAAACGTTTTCTGCGCCATTGGAAGTTCACGTTGAAGCGAAATAGAATTAAAAGACGGCAATGATCTATGAAAGGAGTGGGGAGAGGAACTGGGCCAGGTGGTTGCGTGAAAGCCTTAAAATTATTGCATTTTTTAATGGTGTTAATTGCCAAAAAAAGGAGAGAGAAATGCTTCAGTGTGCTTGAGTGCACCTCATGGAACAATACAATGAAACAAACTATTGTAGTGCATTTTTAGATCTTTGGCTCAGGCAGGAATCATGAGCCGGTGGAATACATTTGCAAGGAAATTGCACTGACATTTTGTAGGAAAAGGCCTCATCTGTTGGCCAAAAGCTTTCCCCAAGCCAAACTGCTGTAGGGCAATTCAGGAAAATTGACAGGGGCACAAGGGCTCTGGGATGCTGCCAGAGCCTTCATACTACCTTCTCACAGCTGGGTAAGCTCATGACTGCAGCTTTGCACAGATCGGGGGGTGGGAAATAAGTAAATGGAGAATGAGTTTACTCTACTCTCCATTTATTTATTTATTCCCCCCATGCAAAGCTGCAATTGGGTAAGTAAAATAAGCATAAGATGCAAACTACTTGTGTGTATGTGAATTTGTGTGTGTGTGAAGTTTGTAAAGGTGGGCGGTAGGTTGTGCCCTCTGGGTGCACCCACTTTTGTTTTGACCACACCACTATTGGCATGTATCCCGCATTGGATTCTGTTGACGTCCTACTTATGCCTTGTGGTGTATGTTGGGTAGGGCCACCACTCAGTGGTTGAACACATAAGTTGCATGCAGGTGGTCCCAGGCTGAATCTCTAGCATCTCCAGACAGAGCTGGGAAAGGCTTCAGTGCGAGACCCTGGAGCTCGATAGAGCCAAGGGTTTGACCAGAAAAGGGCAATCGAAATGATCAAGGGGAGGGAGCAACTGCCCTCTGAGGAAAGATTGCAACATTAGGGGCAACTTAATTTAGAGTAAGAGGAGACATGATATAAGTTTATAAAATTATTCTCTCTCTTAGAACACTAGAACTCATGGACAACCAAATAAAGTTGGAAGACTCAAACCAGATAACAAATTACTTCTTCACACAGTTGAGTTGTGGAATCTGCTCCCACAAGAGTCGGTGGTGGCCATCAACTTTGATGGTTTTGAAAGAGGATTAGACCAATTCATAGAGGCCCATGCTGTCTGTGGCTCCACTGTTGAAGGCTGAATTCCAGTTGCTGGAAACCACAGATGGGGAAAGTGCTATTGCACTCAGGTCATTCTTGCTTACCCCAGAGGCATTTTATTGGCCACTGTGAGAACTGGCCTGATCCAACAGGCTCTTCTTACAGTCTTATGACTCAATATTAAGGCAGCTTCCTTTGTTCCTGTTGTTTAACTGCTACAACTAATGCAATTGACAATGAGATCACGTTTCTGCTCCAGTTCCTTCCCATTGCATCCTCTCTTTTTTCTGTAATGCAGTATTACAATACAGTATAATAATAACCCTCATTATAAAAATCCATTCTGAGACAGCTCTCTACCCCTTACGCTTTCAAATAATCTGTTCTTCCCACACAAATTTGTTCATCTTGTCATCTAACATTTTGTGAATGTCCGTTATATCCCTTATTCATTGCTGTTGTCAGATGCCTTTGTCTTTTTCCTAGGCTTATCGCCACCTCCTTTACCAAGTACCCAACATCAGTGGTCCAGCATTGATTTTTATGCAGTTGGATCACTGACTGATTAACAGCAGCAATCATGTGAACTGCATAATTCATAAACTGCCTCCGTGTCTCTTTTGCTTTCTTCTGAGTTGGAATTGCATGATGTGCAATTAGAAAATGTGTGTGGGGTCCTTTGCTGATGTTATCTTCCTTTTGTCACAGTTATTCCACTCGTACCCTCCTGCTGTATCAGGGATCCCTCCAATGATTCCTCCAACTGGTCCTTTTGGCTCACTACAAGGGGCGTTTCAACCCAAGGTAAATTGTAAATATGTTTTGTGTGTGTTATGTAGACTCTTTCCAAATATGGACATTTGTTTTGTGGCTTTTGTGGCCTCTTGCAGTTGCAGGTGTATTCGTGAGGAGCAGCGCTTTTATTTGTCTTGGGCCTGCATGGGGAACCAGTGACCCTCTAGATGCTGCTGGACTTCAACTCCCATCACCCCTCACTGTTGCCTATGCAGGCTGAGGCTTCTGGGAGCTGTAGTCCAGCTGTAGCCTGGAGGTCCAAATGTTCCCCATCTTTGGTTTTGGAGATGGCTCAGCTGGGAGAGATGAATGAGTCTACAGGAAGGCATTTCCTCCCTAGGTCAATGTGGGGCACAAAATCCCAGAGTTTCCTTTGAGCTTGACTGGGACTCAAACTCTCTTGGGGATGATGGGCAAATCAGATGAAAAGAGCTCTGTATGAACCTTCATCATGTGTTCCCTTGATTCACTCTCATTTACTGAGGCGGCAGGGGAGGCAGGGGCGGGGTGGGGAGAGAGATGTGGGCTGTTGATACTTGCTTTCCAGTAGGCTTCCAGGTGCTGGTTCTTGCTTTTAAAGCCATATATCAGAGGTGTGGTGTAGTACCTACTGGATTGCAGTCACCATAATCCCTAGCCATTAGCTATGTTGGCTGGGGATGGTGGGACTTGGTTTCCAAGAACATCTGGATACTCACAGGTTTCCCCACTGATTGGCAAAGCCTCAACAAAACATACCTTAGAAAGTCTACACTTCTTGGTGATGTTGGCCCAGTTAGAAAAAAAAACACTATTGGGCTATTTTGCCATTACATTTTCAATGTGATCACTAATTGAACTAGCTAGGTTTGCACAGAAGAACCAAAATCTGGTAGAGTGGGGGCATACATGGGCTGAAGTAGCCGCCTAGAATTAACAGTAAACAAAAGTAGGCAGTAAAACTTCCCTGGGGGCATTTTAGGAGCCCCGAAAAAGCATCTTTTCATCTGAAAATGTTCACTTATGAACATTTGATGCAATCTTCGATTCTTTCATTTTATATCTTGCCTTTCTTCTACCATGGAACTCAAGGTATTCAGGGATGTTCTATCTAAACTGTTTGTTTCTGCTCTTTTATACCAGGTATTGTATTTCTCAGCTCAGGGGTAGACTGACGTCAGTCTTGTGCGTTCTGCTTAAAGAACTGCAATCCTCATTGTTCACCAGTGTATTTTAAATTTAATCTTTTGAGGCTAGATGTTGAGCTGTGTTTGTCCAATCTGAAAACTATCCCCGCTCCACCACTCAAGCTTCTTAAATATGTAGATTGTGGTTCATTAGCAAAGGTCCTCATATGTATGATAATTAGGCTATTAAGAATCCATTTGAGCTTAACCATCTACTAGTATGTGGCTGCGTGTATGGTTGTTGTTTTTTAAATGTTGTGTGGGGCTCTTCGCAAGTAAGGTTTTTTTACATTCTCATGACTACATTATAAATCTCTATTCCGGAAAAATGGTTTTGGTGATTCTTACTTTGTGAATGGAGACATCTGCCTCTACTGATGTCAAAATCAACAGTTTGGGATTGATGGACTATGTGTTCCTTTTGTTTCAAACCCTTATCCACGTTCTCAGTCAGATTGCCAAGACCTTCAGCCATTTTCTGGGAGAGGACAGTTGACATCTTGTTGGCCACTGTGATCACAGGATGCCAGGCTAGATGGGCCTTTGGTCTGATCCAGCAGGGCTCATTGTCTTATTTTTCCCTTTCATTGGATCTCAATATGCCAACTTTCTGCTATTTCCCAACACTTGAAGTTATTTCAGTACCCACGACTACAGGCAGCTGTCTAGATACGAGCTGCTTCCCCTTCTCTCTGACCCCCTTTATTGGTGCAAACCTAAATTGTTCACTGTTCAGCTCCTGTTCCTCACACAGTTCCTCTCTAGCTTGGATTTTTTATCCCAGCAATATTCCATTTGACTCCCCTTTCCCAACCCCCACCTCCAGCTTGGCATTCCCTCCCTTCTCACCTGCTCTCCTGTCTGCACTATCAGTGAGCCTGTTATTATTATTATTATTATTATTATTATTATTATTATTATTATTATTATTATTCTCCTTCTGTGTGAATGGAAGTCCATCAGCTCTGGTTGGACTCCACTTCCCATCCTTCTGGATGGCTATAGGGTTGCCATACATCCGGGAAATTTGGATGGAATACCCCGAATACCACAGCAGTGTCTGAGCGGAATTTGGCAAAATGTCCGGGAAAATCCATACATGTGGCAGCCCATATTGGCAGTTTTGTTTTTGCCAATTTTCCTCAGAAATAGCTAAGAAAGGTTCCACTTCTTTGCAATTTTGCAAAGGAAAGCTCCACAACTTTGGCCAAAAAACTCTAGGATGGGAGGTACTGTGGTAGGTGATGCTGGAAGTTGTGGCTCAGCTGTCAGAAGCTACACTCAGAGTGCTTCCAGGGGAACCCTAGTGGTGCACGGGTATATTTACTGTCGGACCTGGAAAATAAATAAGCAAGGCACAGTGTGAATGGTTTTGAAGTGTGTGTGTTGAAGTGGGTACTCTGCAGCATGCATTAGCACCTCAACAGAGGGAGGAGGCTTGTCTCCAACAACAACAACTGTGAGCCCTTTGCAGAAGCAACACCTGAGAATTGAAAACCTGTGAACACAACATAGTTTGTTTGTGGGGTTAGAAAAGAAGAAACTGGTAGAAGACATGTGTGCATCTTATTAGCTTGCTTTGTGCAACTGTGAGAGAGTGATGGGTTTTTCACCAGTTAAGGCTGTTCAATGGCGTCTTGCAACACAGGGGAAAAAAACAGATTTGAATACTCACAACTGTAACAGGAAAACATGGTGAAACTCAAGAGAGCCGAGATCTCATTTTCTAAAGCTAAACAGATCTATGGCTCATTTTAAGAGGTCGGGAAATTCTAAGCCAGTCTTTAACCTAGGACAGAAATTATGACTCTGTGTGCACCAAGGCAAGGCACTCTAGAAATGACATTTCAGAGTATGCAAAACTGTAGTCCAAAGGTTTGGAACTTTGACCCTCCAGATATTTCAGGACTCCCATCATTCCTGACCATTGTCCATACTGGCAGAGGCTGATGGGAGTTGTAGTCCCTATATCTGGAGGGCACCAGGTTTCCATCTCTGCTGTAACTAAATGAATAGATGGATAAATGATCTTCAGTTCCTTTCTTTTTTATGGAGACCCTCACTTACTGCCTAACTAATTCTTTTGGGGTCTTCTAAAAGTTTAAAAGTTTGCAAATTAAAAGTTTGCACATAAATTTACACTGCTGTTGTTTCTGTGTATGTGGCATTTGTAGACTTCGAATCCTATTGATGTTGCAGCAAGACCTGGAGCTGTTCCACACACCCTACTGCAGAAAGATCCCAGGGTAAGTTCTAAAATGTTACAGCCCCTTCAAACCAAGGGCCATTCAAGCATTGCGTAATGAATGAAGCTGAGGTCATCATCCTAACGCTGCCCTTTATTGCTATTTGATCTGAGCTTAAATTGAGAAAGTGTGGAATTTGGAAACCATAAAGCACATAATCTTACTTTCATGGCCCTTAAGTGGGCTGGCTGTGAGTGGGCATGCACAGGGTGTGGCAGATAACCTGAGGGTGCCAGAGAGCATAAGACTATAGTATCAGGACCACACGCAGGGTGTTGTGATTACTTCTAGAGCTCAGCCGAGGTGTTTCATTGCTCTTGGACCAGTCTTCACCTCCAAGACTCCACCCACATCCAGAATTAAGGTGTAGACTTCTGACCTAGAGGCTCTTACTTCTCAACCTTCTGCGTTTCTTTCAAAGGTTTGCAGGCTTTGAAAAGCGTAATGCTCTTGGGAGACTCTGTCTTATGGGTTTCTGCCTCCAGGGGTTTCTGCTTTAGGGAGAGGGTCAAGGTTGACACACTTCAGCTCAGGTTCAGTGTTGAGGCCTGGGTTTAGGTTCAGCACTTCCACAAATGACACTTTTTGTCCTCCAGACGTCTTCAAGTCAGGGTCAGGATGATGACGTTAGCCATCTGCGATGTGGAGCACCTGACCATGTATGGTCTTGGGAAGACACCTTGACACCTCCAATTAAATGATGTTTCAGGTAGCAGGGTTAGGAAAGGCCTCTTCTTGTGACCCAAGAGGAGCGCTCCCATTCAGCATGGGTTTGAATGGATTTGAGGGGGTGGGAAGGGAGTCAAGAAGTATTTTTGTATGAATCCTTTTTATCCACATTTGTTCCAGTGTGAAAATCTGCACCACAGAGCAACCAGTCTATACCAGTCTGTATCATTTGACTTGCTTTTTATAATTGGGTGACTTGGAGCTGGTTTTAAAAGAGATGGGGTATGTGCAGTCCAGCATTAACCAAAGTGGAGTCCTCCAGGTGTTGCTGAGTGAAGGTTCCTATAATGTGCATAAATGATGGAAGCTGAGGTCCAACAATTGTGGTTCACTCAAACTCCTATCAGACCCCTCATAATGTTCAGAAATGATGGTCCAACAAAATTGGGTGTGTGGGTGTGGGTGTTGGCTCCTCCTGGTGTAATAGTTACTGAATTTTTTCTGTTAGCAATTGTGTATGGACAAGTAAGCCTCTTCCAAAATACTGCCCTCCTCTGTATCTTCAAACAAGTCCATCAAAAGGTCACTTTAAAAAATATTACTGCACTGTTTCCCATTTTACAGTGCTAAATTGAGTGAATTAGCAGGCAACCTCCAGGTCAGAATGCCTCTTGGGGGCCATGTTTGGTAGGTTGTCGACACTTGAAAGCATAAATCCTGCAGAGCAGAGAGGGGGAATCTGTGTCCTTCCAGATCTTGTTGGACTCCTAACTCCCATCAGTACCAGCCAGCATGACTTAATGGTCATGGATGGTGGGAGTTGTTGTTTACAACAGGGAGGAGCAGAGATGGAAAAGAGTGAATGTGGGTGTAATTTACCCTTAAGATCAGGTGTGGGGGACCTGCAGCCCTCCAGAAGTTGCAGAAGTACAACTCCCATCAATCCCATTGACCAGGGATGGTGGGAGGTACAATTCTGCAACATCTGGAGAGTACAAAACATCCCCACACCTGGTCAAGATGAAGCAACATGCCTGCTAATACTTTGAAAGAGACTACAAATGAAATGAAAATGCTAATATTTTAATTTCCACTCTCCCAAGTGAAGCAGAGCAGATTAGATGAGCAACTGTTTGAGTGGCAAGCTTTCCTTTACTGTACTGACTTTCCCTCTTTCTTTCTCTTTGCAGTTGACAGATCCCTTCAGACCTATGCTGAGGGTAAGAAGGCCACTATGTGTTGGTTGACCTCTGTCTGTCTATCTTTCCCATCATTCCTGACCACTGGTCCTGCTGGCTAGGGATGATGGGAGTTGTAGTCCCAAACCCTGCCATAGGTGCTGGGGAGTGACTGTTGCCTTCATATCTTGCTTCTTGGCTTCCAAGAGGCATCCCGTTGACCACAGTGAAAAGCAATATGTAGGACTAGATAGGCTTTTGGTCAAATCTGGTAGGACTCGTATTATGTCCAGCTTATAACAGCCTCATAAGGACAGAGGTTGCATGTGGAAGGTGAGAGTGAAACTTGGAATAAAGAGAGCTGCTTGGTTATTAGGCCATTTTGAAGGTTGTATATCCAGTTGGAAAGAACTGATGACATGCATAGAAACATGCATACGTATTTTTATTTGTATTCCAAATTTCCATTGTTAAAACCGTGCTCAAGGTGGTTTACAGCATGAAAAAAATGCATAGTTACAACGTAACAAATGTAGTCATAAATAATAAATAAAACATCCAAAAATACACAATCAATTTGAACCATTTCCACATAAATCACAATAAGATCTAAAGATTAAAGATACAAAAAAATTAATATCTATGTCAGCAACAACCCCCTTCCAACAATCCCCCAACCCAAGGGTCTGTTCAGCAGCCTCAGCTTTTGTAGATGGAGTCAGTCAGGAACCTGCCCTCCCAGGTGGGAAAAGGCCTGCAAGACAGGGAACAGGTCTTCCAGGACTCATAGTTAAGATTATGAGAACTTGAGCTTGCCTTTCTCAAGGGTACACTGAGTAGAATTGCAATGTCAGGATATGGAACATGAACGTGTCACATTTCTGGAAAAGGCAGAAATGTGCAGATGCACACTATTCACAAAATTCACATTTTTGCCAAGTCCTTTTAAAAGTGTGCTTATTGCATCCCCACAACAAAATGTTTAACTACTGAAGACTTGGATTGTGCATTCAAACAACATTTGCCACATTGATACAGTAAAGTCATCTCACTGGGACTTCAATGAGTATATGTGGAATGCCGTTTAGGATAGGGTTCCCTCTTATAAAGCAAACATGAGATGAATGCAGCCATAGAAGCACCAATCATATGCAGCATTCAGACACATCGGAAAGTGATTTTTTACTGTGTTGTGTAGGGGCATAATATAATTAACCTCACAAAGTAGTCAGATTCCACTTTCCCACTTACCAGTAAATCAGTAGGAGCTTTACAGCAAGGATCTACTGTAGACCAGTGACACTTCAGATGTGGTTGAACTTTGATCCTCATCGTCATTGACCATTGCTAGCTAGATATAATGAGAGCTGGAATCCCACAACAGCTGGAGGCTACAGATTTCTCATTCCTGGTTTGCAGAGTACCACTCTATGCTCACTTCTAATGTCTGAATTGTCTCCTTCACCAGCTCAGTCTGTTTCATTATTTTCTTAGTGCATGGCTTTGAAGGTGCTTGACATAGCACAACTGAAGCAAAGCAGGTCATGGTTAGGCTAGGGCTTGGATTGGACGACAACCACGAGAGTGCAATGAGAGATTCTACAACCATGAGAGATTTTACAACCACGAGATTTTTACCATTTTAAGATTCATAATGGAAGAAAGGCAGGGCATTTAATGTAAAAAGTAATGACTGTTAAATGAGAAGAGGCTCAGATCTTACTGTTATGGCTAAACGGTGTCATTTTCATAGCCTCTTGTGTTTTTGCTTCTTTTACAGAAACCAGGAAAATGGTGCGCTATGCACGTCCATATCGCTTGGCAAATATACCATCATCAACAGAAAGTGAAGGTGAGTCCCTTTGGGCAAGTGGAACCTTCCTAAGTGAATACAAAGGAGCATGTTTAGGGGGAGGGGCCAAAGCTACACAGCCAGAGCATGTGTTTTGTATAGAGAAGGCACAATGTTCAGTCCGTGGCATCTCAACTTAGAAAGATCGCATAGCAGATGATGAAGAAGACCCTTTGCTTCCCAACAACCACTGCTAGTTAGAGTAGAGCTAGGTAGTCTGACCTAGTCTAAGGTAGCTCTTTATGTTCCCCTGTATTTTGCTCATTATTAATTTATTTATTAAAAAAATATTTGTATGATACTATTTAAAAAAATCAAGGCAGTTTACAGCAAACGTACATAGAATAAAAGCCACGTAAAAAAAATAAAATCAAAGATCAACTCTTACCCACAGATATTTTCTTAATTCCACACATAAACTTGGTGGCATGGAAAAGTTTTCAGCATATGTTTCAAGACTGAAACCAAAGCTATCTGCTTAATCTCTGTTGGCAGAGCATTCCACTGGGCTGGGCCAATGTCTTGTTCATCATTGTGGTTTGTTTCCTGTTTGCTTTTCCTAATACAGAAACAGATGCAATCAGATCCCCATAAACTGGATTTTGGCCTGAAACCTGAATTTCTGAGTCGGCCACCAGGTCCTAGTCTCTTTGGGGCCATCCACCATCCCCATGACTTAGCTCGGCCCTCCACTCTCTTCTCTGCAGCCAGTGAGTATGCATATCACTGATCCATTATTGAAGAACATAGTACAAGCCTGATGGATCAGGCCAAAGACCCACCTAGTCCTGCATCCTGAGGTGGCCAACCTGATGCCTGTGAGGAAACTCACAAGCAGGACCCAATCACAAGAGCCCTCTGCCCTCATGCAGTTTCCAGCAACTGGTATTCAGAAGCATTGCTGCATCTAACAGTGAAGGCAGAACGTAGCCATCATGGCTAGTGGCCTTTGTTAGTCTTTTCCTCCGTGAATTTGTCTAATCCTATTTTAATGCTGTCGAAGTTGGTAGTTGTCAATGCCTCCTTCGGGAGCAATCTCTGTGTGAAGAAATCAAAGGTAGGAACAGGCAAGTAAGGGATGTGGCCAGTCTTCTCAGAGCAATTCTGAAGGAAAAGCTAAAACATGCATAGGAATAATCTGTCCTGACTATGAGTCCCTGGTGATGCCTGAAGCTGTCTTAGTCAGGGAGGTAAACAAACAAACCCCTGTGTTGCAAAATGTGAGTCAGCGACACGATGACCAGAAACAAATACAATATGAAAAACTTTATGGAATGATTCAAAACATCAGAACTAACAAACTGAAGTCTCTGAAAGTCCTTAAATGAATCACGGTGCCAGACTTTACCCGGCGGAGAACAAGCTGTGAAGTTTTGTATAATCAGCAAATGTCCAGTACTGATGTCCAACTCTGAACAGTGTTTCCGGATAACAAGTACTGTTTCATTGAATTCTTCATCAGTGAACTAACCAATCTTTTTTCGAATGCAGTGATTACATAATTGCATGAGCCCTGTTCCAGAGTATTCCCCCCCAATGTATATTATATCTATTTGAAAAAAGATTGGTTAATGAAGAAATTACATATCTTTCTACTAATGAGTGTTGAACTAATTCGCTGATGAAGAATTCAACGAAACAGTAGTTGTTATCCGGAAACACTGTCCAGAGTTGGACATCAGTATTGGACATTTGCTGATTATACAAAGCTTCACAGCTTGTTCTCCGCTGGGTAAAGTGTGGCACCGTGATTCATTTCAGGACTTTCGGAGACTTTCAGAGACTTCAGTTTGTTAGTTATGATGTTTTGATTCATTCCATAAAGTTTTTCATATTGTATTTGTTTCTGGTCATTGTGTTCCTTTTGATATTGCTTAGTCAGGAAGGTGGCAGGGAGGGCCAGGCTGGAATTTCAGGACCCTGGATAGCTCCAAACAGGCAAATATTTCCAGTGATTCGCTGCTCCCCTCCACTTCCAATTAGAATCAAGTGTGGGTGAGAGTGGGCCCACACCCTTAGACTCAACCCTTTCTGCTGAGCCTCACCACCCTCTACGTGTGGGGAGCTGGATGTCTGCCGCAAGGAGCCTTCCAAACTTGTTCAGACTCCCCATGCAATTTCAGAACCGTGCATAATCATGGCTTTAAAGCTGGTTGTCCCAGGATCTACAATGTGCAATGCTACTGCAGCATCCCTGGCAGAGAGCAGTCCAGCCTCTGCTTAAATACTTCCAGCAAAGGAGTCTCCTGAAAGCCTTCTGTAGAGTGACATGCTGGAAGTGTCCTAGTGATAAATCTGCATGGAATCGGGTGATAAAGACCAACACAGCATCTGGGTGACCCAAATTTGGAATGCAATCCTAGTTTTGCCAGAAGCACCCGTGTATAACGTCCAGTGAAAAGAAGCACGTTCGTCAGCAAGTTTTCATCAAACCGTTTACTGGGCTACAAGGGAAGGTCTCGATGTGCAGTATACCCCTCAGTTCTAGAAGACAGGGTCCGCATGCAGCATTGTGATACGTTGGCGCTGTGCATCTTCTCTGAACCCGCTATTCAAGTGTTGTTTTATTTTTGCTTTTGAATTTGTCCTGATAGGTGCTGCCCACCCAGCCGCACCCCCTTTTGGCCCTCACCCCCATCACAGCAACTTCCTCAACCCTGCTGCTCATTTAGGTAAGTAGGCATTCCCAACTTGTAATAAGCTGCCAAGCAACTGTGTCGATGGGCCCATCACCCTTGAGAGCATTTTTTTAAAAAACCATTTTTTTAGTGCAGAAGGAGCCCAACACAAAGCCCTCTGGATGTTGCTGTACATTAGCTATGCCGACTGGGACCGAAGGGAGCCAGGGTGCATCAGGATGCCACAACATGGGCTCCCTCTAAGACCCCATCTGCACTATATATTTAAAGCAACATCGTGCCACTTTAAACAGGCATGCCTTCCCCCCAAGAACCCTGGGAGTTGTAGTTTAAGGGTGCTGAGAGTCGTTAGGAGACCCTTATTCACATCACAGAGCTACAACTCCCAAAGTGGTTTATCAATCAGACACTCCAACTCCCCACCTCTATTTAAATGCCAACAGTGAAGGAGATCTCACCATCTCCAGAGGCCATCAGTTCTCATCAAATAGCTCTTATAATTAGGAAATTTGTATGAGTGTCCACCTATTTCCCTGCAATCCTAGTCCTGGAAATTCTGCTTTGTCTTCTGCATTTCAGCCCTGCAGATACACTTTATAGGGGCGGGGGCATCGAGCAACATTCACATATTCAGGAGTGCTATTATATGTATATTATTTTCACGTCGTTCTTCAATTCACAGTCATTTGGGCAGCACCTTAAAGAAGGGAGTGAAACAAAATGCACTTTTTAAAAAAGAGCCAAAGGGGGGGGGGAATACAAAGCAGGGAAATATGAATGAAAGGCCAAAGGTTCCCTGCAGCTGCTGTACTACAATTGCCCTCTTTGAGGAAGAAAAAAATCATGCGTTTTGCCGGTTGAATCAATAGGAGAACCTTTGCCTGGTTTAAACGATCCCTGGAATTCCCCCCTTCCTCCCCCTGCTCTGTAATAAGGGCTGAAATGGATTTTTGGGAGCATGTAGGTGGAGGAGGAGAGGGGAGAAGGTTCTGTTGTGCAAGAGTAAATCCTCATGCTAATGGAATGAGTGCACTGGAAACTGCCCGGGGTTTATTCCTGACTGTAGCTTATTGTTATGTTTGAACGAGGCCTTTGCTATTTAGTGAGAGTGCACACACATATTCCACTTTTGACATTTCAAAATCTGCAGTTCCTCCTGGGAAACAAGCAGAGTGGAACTCAAGGGATATAAGCATTATGAGACAATATTGGGTAGAACTGGGGAGAGGCCACTTCTTTCTTATATTGGGGGGTTATGAGGCAGGACACTGGGATGAAAATAGGGCATCCACCCTAAAGGAATCACCTACCCAAATTATCCATGGGTGACCCTGGGAAGAATGCTGTATCCACCTAAATTTTACTTGGAATAGACCCATTGACCTATATTAGCCATGTCCATTAATGTCAATGGGTCTATTCTTGATTCGAGCTAGCATTGGATAGATCATCGGGTTTTCTTTGCAACACACATGTAGCCATAAATGCTCCATCATAGGTAATGCCCTTCCCATTAGTCTCTTTCCATTTGGTTTCAGAGACATTTAATCGGCCCACGACGTTCACCAGCCTTGCAGCCGTGAGCGGCAATGCCTTCGGGGGACTTGGGAACCCTGCCGTTAGTGAGTAAATTCTCCCAGCTGTGGCTGTGTTTGGTTTGCATTATCATCAAGGATGCTAAACCATGGCTAATTGGTGCCCCCCCAAAAAAGAGGACTGCCTCTGTTTCTCAAAACCCTTGAGCCTCCTGAAACCCTTTTCTGTGGCCTAGTTCTCACAGGTATGGAGAACCTGAGTCTAGGGCAGGTTTGAGGATCTTAATGGCCCTACAGGCAGCACTGGACTCCCAACATCCTTGACCACCCTCTTGACCATGCTGGGTGAGCTGGTAGGAGTTGGGAGTCCAAGAAGTTATAGAGGGACACAGGTTCCTCACTCCTGCAGCACTTCAGCCTATATATGGAGGGCTCAACATGCATGCATGCTCCTCTACACATAAGCAAGAGGTCCCCTGCACATGGTAAACCGGCATGTTGTCCTTTCACTTGATATACTAGCTTTCTGTATGCAAGGAGCATTCATTGATGTGATGCCTTGCCTGCAGTTTGAAGTAGTGAAATTCAAAGTTGTATTGCTTATATAACAACAACAACAGCAGGAGGAGGAGGAGCAGTAGCAGCAATTGAAACTGGATATACACATGAGACTCATAAAATTTAAAAGAACTCACCATGTGCATTGGGGGAGCCATCACACCATGAAATCCCTTCCTCAATAGTGTTGGCAAGCAGTGGTCCCCAATTCCCGTGGTGAGTTGTACTAAATGTTAACAGGGGTAGGCTGGGCTTATTTATTTAAAGAAAATTCACCATAAAGAGAATTTTCAGAAGGGACGTTACCCAAGGTAGGCTCTTTTCAGACACTGAAACGCACAGTTGAGTCCAACCAAGGCCTACTCAGAGTAGACTCACTGACTTCAAGGACAGCCCCAAGTAGAGTGTGTTGAAGTAGCCCAGGAAAACAACTGAGGCCAAGCTATTCTGATCTAGGATATACACCTCACTCAGTTTTGCATGCCAACCCCAGTCTACCAAAAGGTGTTGTTGTTTTTTTCAAAGAAGGGGTAATCCCATTCTGGAGAAGAATTTATGTACTTTGGATGCTCTTGCATTATTTCTGGTGAGCTGCTATATCTTGTTTTCAGGCTTGATCCAGTCAAATTTCACCTACATCCCCAGTCCCCTAAATTTAAAGGTTCAAATAATATATCATATATAGCACTCCTGCTTTTATGAATGTTTTGTAAATCGTGGAAAGTTCTGATACATTTGCAAGCTACTAAATTAAAAAGTGGTCATATTTAAAAAGGGCTTTTGTACAACGGGATTTGCTTGCAAATCATGCCAACCAACAGAGAAATACACAACTTTTGAAAAATGGGCTTTCGTGTTTCTGAAAATTATGAGATGAGACTGGAGGGTTGTTTCCATTGTAGGCCATCGACAGGGCCTACTCCCTTGAGTTGGAAAACAAATTCTAGCAAGTGGTTGACCACATTGGTCTTGGATACAGCGTGGGCAAAAGAAACAGCTAGCTGAGAGAACCCAAAATCAAGGAACAGGTGTTAAATTGGCTCATCTTTAACTCTGAAGAGACTCTGGATTTGGGTTTATACAAGGCCCCATCTGCACTATACATTTCAAGCAGTGTCATACCAGAATAATAATAATAATAATAATAATAATAATAATAATAATAATTATTATTATTATTATTATTATTATTATTATTATTATTATTATTTATACCCCACCCATCTGGCTGGGTCTTCCCGGCCAGTCTGGGCGGCCTCCAACAAATATTAAAATACAATACAAAGTCACAAATTAAAAACTTCCCTAAACAGGGCTGCCTTCAGGTATTTTCTAAATGACAGATAGCTGTTTATCTCTCTGACCCCTGATGGGAGGGAGTTCCACAGGGCGGGTGCCACCACCGAGAAGGCCCTCTGCCTGGTTCCCTGTAGCTTTGCTTCTCGCAGTGAGGGAACTGCCAGAAGGCCCTCGGTGCTGGATCTCAGTGTCCGGGCTGAATGGTGGGGGTGGAGACGCTCCTTCAGGTATACTTGAATCAACCATAGTTACCCCCCCCCCCCAAAAAAAAAATAACCATGGGAACTTTAGTCTGTTAACCATGCTGAGAGTTGTTAGGAGACTCCTATTCCCCCCACAAAACTGTATTTCCCAGAGTTCCCTAGGAAAAGGGATTGATTTTCAGCCATTCTGGAAATTGTAGCTCTATGAAGGGAATAGAGGTCTCCTAACAAGTATCAGCACCTGTAATAGACTACAATTCTCAGTTTTCCTTGCGGGGAGCCATGGCTGGCCCAATCTTGTTCCTAGTTTTCCACTATCTTGTTTTCGTTTTTGTCCTGATGGGCCTTTGCCTTGTATTACTGTGTTTGTGTCCTTTTTTCTGCCACTGCAGAGGTTTTTGCGATGAATGACAATTATGCTTGCTTATTTCTTAATGTATTTATTCCTTTGGTTTTCTCTAGTTGTGTCAGCTGCTCACTGTGAACAGAAAGGCCACAGTATAAGTGGCTTAAAACAAAGCAGGGTTCTAGCCAATGTTAATCCAACTCAGAGTAGACCCATTGAAAATATTGGGTATTGCTAACTTGGATCTACTCTGAATGAAACTTAGTTGACTTGGCTGTGTCCACTGCAAGTCATGCACAGAGCAGAACCTTTGAAATTAATGACTAACCTAGCTCCATTCATTTCAGTGGAGCAGAAGTTAGTTGAGACAGCTCAGCTGGTAGAACATGAGACTCTTAATCTCAGGACCATGGGTTCAAGCCCCATGTTGGGTGAAAGATTCCTGCACTGCAGGAGGTTGGACTATATAATCCTCATGGTCCCTTCCAACTCTACAATTCTGTGATTCTGAATACACCCCAAATATTCCAACTGTACCAAATTATCAGAGGCCATCTTTGGTTTCCAGTATTTGTGTCACTAGTAAGTGAGGATGTCAGAGAATTCCAAGAAAAGCAAAAATTGCTGGTATTCACTTGTCCAGTCCCAGTGGAATTAATGGACATGACTAGCTTCAAGTCCATTAAGTCCTGTGGGTCTGAGTAGAACTTGATTAGGTACAACCCAATATGAAATCTGAAGACTGAAATGACCCAACCAGCCAAAATGATGGAGTATCAGTTCAAATACTGGGCAAATAAGGCATCCTTAATGGATACAGGGCCAATACCCATCTTACCTCCTTTAGGGTTAGGGTATTCCAAAGCTGATGTGCCACTCTCAAAAAGGCAGTCTCTTTCACAGATGCATAATGCACAAATAAGATTGAATGGCTAGTTGCCTTCCGAATGTGAGGATTACCCAATGCTAATGCTTATCTGTTAATCTCCTTTCCTTTTTCCAGCTCCCCAATATATGTATTCATTTTAAACTCTGAGTGCTGTAAAAATAAAAAAAAGGTTGGGTTTGATTGGTAAGTACCATCGACTGAGCATATTGCTTCTTCTTTTTTTCCTTTCCCCCCTTCACCATTTCAGCGCCCAACACTATGTTCGGCCACAAGGATTGCCCCAGTATGCAGAGCTTTAGCAACCCACACGAGCCCTGGAATCGCCTGCACCGAACTCCTCCTTCGTTCCCGACCCCTCCGCCCTGGCTCAAGCCAGGTGAGCTGGAACGCAGTTCGTCTGCTGCAGCTCATGAGCGAGATAGAGATGTAGATAAAGGAGACTCTTCTCTTAGTAAAGATGACAAAGACAGGTATGAAAGAACGCTTTTCTGAGCATCGTTGAGCGCAACGCCGGGGCAAGGAGCCGAGAGGCTTGTCATTCCTACTTATGCAACTACCAGGTCTTCCCAGAGTTTGTTGGGCTCCCTAATCATCGGCCAAGCTGACTGGCTCTTCAGACATAGAACAGAACTGCAGCCATAGTATTGGCCCCCTTGATTGGCAGGCTCTGCGAGAAAACTCCGGATCAGTGGCGGCTGGTCCAAGAGGGCAAATAGGGCACTGTCCCAACAAGCTCAGTCTGCTCTGAGCCAGCTCCAACCTGCCTGCCCAACTACTTAAAACCATCCCAGGTGGTGATACTGCCATTCTCTCATAATCACCTCTCGCATGGGCATGTTTGATAGGGGTGCAGGAGAGGGCATTCTCAGTAGCTGTTGCTAGGCTTACTAGAGGCATGCTCCTGCTTGTTGTAGGTGAAGACTGTTCCTTCAGGCTTTAGGGAACCAACTGCTTTTAAAAATATATATACTATCTGCTTTTTATTAGATTTGTTTTGGCATTGTTTTAATTCCATTATAGTTTAATTACTTTTATCTATTATCTCCTGGGATGGTGGAAGAGGTAGGAGATGTAGATAGATAGATAGATAGATAGATAGATAGATAGACAGATGATAGATAGATAGATAGATATGCTCATTTGTAGAGCATCTGCTTTGCATGCAGAAGGCCACAAGTTCAGTCTCTAGCATCTCCACTGAGAAAGACACCCTATCTGAATGCCTGGAGAGCTTTTTGCAGTCACTGTATAGACTATGCTGGGCTAAATGGACCCACCATATGACTCAGTTGAAAGGCAGCTTTCTATGTTCACAGTTAGTGTCCCACTGAAAACTTGTTACTGGGAAACATGTCAGATGGTTGACACCTGCTAGTTGAACTTGTGAGAAAGTATCTGACTGGATACTTTTGAAAACAGGATCCTGGACTAGATAGAGATTTTATCTTACACAGTAGGGCTCTTCTTATAGAAAATATTGTTGTCGTCCTGGGACACAACAAAGTGTGTGTTGCCATCCTAACTCGCTGTAACTCATTTGGACTTCTGAGTTGTCAACTCTACTGAAATTAAAGAGACTTCAGTGTACAGTAGGTGTGATGACAACTGATCCTTCAGATGTTGCTGAGCTACAGCTCCCATCAGCCCTAGCAAGCATGGCCAATGGCCATGGATGATGGAAGTTGTAGTTCACCAATACCCGGAGGGCCAAAGGTTCTCCACACCGAGTGTATGCTGTTAAGCAATGAGTTGCAAGCTTTGGGTTTAGACCTCTACTTTTTGTAGTGTCCTGCAACAGATAACTGTTGTGCTTTCCTTCATCTAGGGAGAGTATAGAGAAAAGACACTCCAGCCATCCTTCTCCTGCACCAGTCCATTCTGTGAGCTCGCTTGGACATGGCCGTAGCTCAGCTGAGCAGATAAGAAGCCACCTGAACCCAGAGATACGGGAAAAAGATAAACCCAAAGAGCGTGAGAGGGATCACTCCGAACCTCGGAAAGATGTTAACGTTGATGAGCACAAAGCAAAGGACAACTATATTTCAGACAAAGAAGGTCTAACCCATGAGAGCAGACCACTGGAAGAGTCTAAGCAATCATCTCGGGTACCTTCACCCTATACCAGGCCTGCTGTTGTGGAGAACACCAGACCTAACAGCACCTCTAGCCGAGATGCCGAGAAAAAGAGTGAGCCTGCATATGAGAGTCTGAAGAAATCCAGCGAAGTTAAAGTGAAGGAGGAAAGGAAGGAGGATCATGACATCCCACCTGAAGCGCCACAGACACACAGGCCATCTGAACCACCACCACCACCTCCAATGCCCACCTCCAATGTTCATCCAGGCCCTTTGGTGTCAATGCCCATGTCTGTGGGTGTCACCGGCATCCATCCTATGAACAGTATCAGCGGTCTAGACAGGACTCGCATGATGACACCTTTTATGGGGATCAGCCCAATTCCAGGCAGCGAACGATTCCCTTACCCTTCCTTCCATTGGGACCCAATGAGGGATCCATTGAGAGATCCCTACCGAGACTTGGATATCCACCGGAGAGACCCTTTGGGCAGAGAGTTTCTCCTGAGGAATGACCCGTTGCACCGTCTTTCTGCACCGAGGTTATATGACGCAGAGAGGTCGTTCAGGGACAGGGAGCCACATGACTACAGTCACCACCACCACCACCCACTTTCGGTCGACCATCGCCGTGAGCACGAGAGGGGGGCCCACCTGGACGAGAGGGAGAGGTTGCACATGCTCAGAGAGGACTATGAGCATGTACGGCTTCACTCTGTTCACCCTGCAGCTCTGGACGGCCATTTGCCTCACCCTAGCTTAATCACCCCAGGACTTCCAAGCATGCACTATCCCAGGGTCAGCCCCTCCTCAGGACTTCAGAATGGGATCCTCAACAAAAGCCCCCCGACGGCGGCTCTAAGTGCCCCTCCCCCTCTCATTTCTACCCTGGGACCTAGACCTAGCTCCCCGCGCAGGACTACCCCTTTGTCGTCAGAAATGCGGGAGAGGCCACCCTCACACACACTCAAGGACATAGAAGCACGATAAGGCAGACAGAATCAGACCAGGAGAGGACATTTTGTAAAATGGAATGTCAGTGCAGATCTTCTTACTCAACAAATGTAGACTTTGGTTATGACCCAACTGTATAAAAAAAATAATGTATAGACTCAATTGTGCAAATATATTTGTTGGTTTTTTGTTTTTTTTAATGATGATGACGTTGGGTTGTATATTATATGTTTTCAGAAACTTTAGACAAAAAAGTTAATGCATTTTCTTTATGCTCCCTAATCCTTTTCTATTGTTTTGAACCCCCACCCCACCCCCCCAGCAGGGGTAAGATGCTGCAAGTCGGTATCTTGGCTCTAAACAAGCAAAGTGCTCCCTCTCTCTCTCCCCCAATGCTAAAATGAAGAAAACTGTAGATCTTTCTTTTCCTCCCCACCCCCAATATTACTTCATGGGTTAATGGGTCATTTATGCAAAATGGGTAAGACGAAAGCTTTACTTTGTAAATATGTAAATAGAAAGAAAGCTAAGTAACATAATACATTAATACTTCTTAAACTGTGCTCTTTGCAGACTTTTAATGGCGTGCAAGGCCACTGCTAAGTCGCCTGCAGCACTTCTGTTGTTATAAGACAGCTAAACCCCTTCAGCTATGCAATGAATTCTAGGGCTTTTCACAAAAGCCTCTTTTAAACTCAAAGGAGCCTTGTCAACAAACTCAACCACCCACTTAGAAGTCATACTTTCCCTGAATCTCACCTGCTTGCCACCTTTTTTGATGAAAAAAAGTAAGCCATCCAAACTTCAGCAAACAGAACTTTAGTATCAGCTGCTGCTGCTGCTTATTCCCACTTTTGTCTTGTGCTTTTCAGTTGCAAAGTGTTGTACAGTATTTGATCACGTCCGTCCTCCTTGTTGTAGCCCTGCCGGGTTACTAGGATTCACATTTTGCAAATCAGGAACTTGAGTCTGAGGCAAGGACTTGCTCAAAGCAACTTAATGAATGAATCCTTAGCCAGGCCAGGCCTGAACTCGTGTCTCCAAGAGCCAAAACCAAATTTCTGTCCTTGGTTTTATATTTTCTCTCTTTCACTAATGCCCTGTTTCTTGCCTGGGGAGTCTCAAAAATGATGGTGCCTGCTTGTGTAAGGGTGCTACATCATGGCTCAGCTGTATGTGCAGTGATCTCTTAATTGAGGCCAATGGGCAACTCCTCCAGTCCCTGATGTCACCTTCAAATTTCTGGTCCAACTATAGGGTTGCCAGAACTCTGGGGCTAACCTAACTCCATTCAGCAAATGAGGCATTTGACTACATAGAGTGGTGCTGAGCAGTGACTACCTGTATATCCCACTGGCTGGTTTCTAATCACCTCCTGCTGTTCCCTGCCTGCCACTGCCTCTCCCAGATGGATGAAGCCATTTCCCAAAGGTGCTAAATTGCCGAGCAACTCATGAGTTGCTGGGAAAAGGGAGGGGTGTGCTTCTTAACCACCACCAGTTGAACTTGAAGGAGCGTTGAGACGGAGGGAATAGGAAAGAGATGTCTCAGATGTACCAAGATATTGGGCCTTGTCCTGGTGTCTCCATCCATTTCCTGAAATTAGCCGCACCTAGACTATAGTGATGACAAAGCACACCCACATTGGATCTTGCTCCCCAAAATGTGATGGTTTTAACCAGTGCTATTTTTATAGAAAAAGAGGTGCCATAACTCACCATGAACACCTCCCTCATTCTCTTAGAATGGCAATGGCACCCACTTGAGAGGTGCCGGAACTGAGTTCCTGTGAGTCTGTCTGTCCCCCCCAAAAAGCCCTGGTTTTAACAGTGTCCCAGGAACAAGCTGTACAGAAAATAAACAATGGAACTAAGGTGTTCTTGTTTCCTTTTGTTATATATTGTTACTTCTGGAAGCTCGTGGGCTCATTCTGTAGAGTGGCAGGCCATGAATAGGCACCATAGTAACATTGATCCAATTTATTTCCAAATGCAGGGTGTTGTGAACCTGCCACTTCTAGGGATATGCACAGTATAATTTTTAACGCAGCTCTTCTTGGAAATGTCTGGTTATTCTGGATTTCATTGGTGTTGTGGAGACTGAGGGGGGGCGGCCATTCATGCCTCTTGTTTTGGGTTGGATGCATATTTCCTCTCTTCCCATTTCCCCTGGTCAGCAGAAATCTGCTTCATTAAACAAGACATTTAGGCTGCAATGGTATATATGCTTACCTGGGAGTCCACCCCATTGAATTCAATGGGACTCACTTCAGAGTAGGCCTGTATGGATTGCACTGGCTTTTCAGAAACAATTGCACTGTATGTTGATACTTTTTTTCTTGCACAATCAATTATTGGATTAGTTTATTCCTTTCATTTTTGGTTGTAATTTCTGCTATTAGCTCAGCATGTTCTAACCACAGTGGCAATGGAATCACAAGATAAAAGATAAATATATATTAATTTTAAAGAATGGAAATTGTTTTAGCCTTTTTGAAAACCCCTGTTTTCATAAGTTTTATTTTTTACGTTGTGTTCTGTTTCGAAATAATTTGGAGAGAATATGACTTTATCAGGAAGCTTACAATATCTTGTCTACTACTGGACTGTAAAAAAATATATATGTATGGAATAAAAAAAAATAGTTCCATTGGTCTTCTAGTGTATTAAAGTGGTATCTCAAGTTGTTTTCCTGTTTGACAAAAAAAGAAAAAGAGAAGTCTAATTACAGACAGCTGTTTCTAATGATCAGAATTCTATTTTAGTAGTCAACTAAAAAAGTTTTAGTTGTAAACTTCAGATTTTGTGAACTCCAGATGTTGTGCAGTGTTTTATAAAGAACAAGACAAAACGGACAAAAAAAAAAAAGACGTAAGGAAATCCTGGGGCGGGGGGATGTACACTGGCACTGTAGTGATAGCTTTCAGTATTGTAAAGAAATTGTTATATACAAATCTTTTTGCTGTTTCTCCTGTATGTAATAAAGTCCTTTCTAGATCCTATGTGAAAAGGAAACAAAAAAATACAAAAAACCCTGAAGCGACATTCAATCCACAGCATGTTCCCTCATGAGCAAAGACTTGTGTAATGTAAATCTGTGCCATGTTATTAAAAAATGTGAACTAAACTGGTAGGCGCTTCTTTGTTTGGAGTGACCCTCAAGAGGAGGCCTAGGAAGGTTGGTGGGAGCCCATAGGATCTACTGACTCCACCCATTCCCAGCTGTGGCTCCGCCCACTCCCAGTAGGCAGCTCCTGCCAGAACGTGACCATCAACAGAACTGAATTCTCTCACTCCTGCTAGAGTGGTGTATTCAGACATGGGGAATAGTTGTTTGCTAGCATTCCTTTCACTCTGCAGTACCTGTTGTGTTATGGAACAGGCTTCTTGACTAATATATCGGCATGTTAAGCTTTAATGTCCTTCTTTTTCTGCTTTTTTAATAAAAAAATGCTTTATTGATTTTAAAAACAAAACACAAAACAATCAAAAGAGGGGGGAAATCAATCCAAAATTGATACTTGTTATAAGTAACAAAATTATGATTAATTTCCACATGACTTCCAGTCCCCTCGTTGTGGTTCCTAAGTTACATTTATTAACTACACACTTAACTTATCTCTCCTAAGTTGTTTCAGTTATATTAATTTCATAAAGTTCTCTTATTTCATGCAGAAAGTCAATCCAGGCCTGTCAGAGAATTTATATTTTTACAATGTTCTTTTAGATAAAGCGTGTATACGTCCCACTCTCTGTTAAATATTTGGTCAGTGTCATCTCGGAGTCTTGCTGGTAGTCTTGCTAATTCTGCGTATTCTCGCATTTTGTTCTGCCAATCTAATTTGGATGGAGTGAAGTCTCCACCCCTTTGTGATTTGAATTCTAGCTGCTGCTATTGTGTACATAAAAATTCCTATATTTCTCTGGAATTTCATTGCTCAGTATGCTTAGTAGGAAGGCTTCAGGCTTCATAGGAAAATAACATTTAAACATTATTATTTTTTAAGTTGTTATATATTGCTTCCCAAAATTCCCTGATATTTTTTTTGGCAGTTCCACCACATGTGGATCATAGTGCCTTCCACCTCCCTGCATCTCCAACAAATGTCTGACCTAGATTTATACATTTTGGCCAGTTTTACAGGTGTTAGGTACCATCTGTAGAGCATTTTCATGAAATTCTCTTTTAAATCATAGCATGCAGTGAATTTCAGATCTGGCATGTCATGCTTCAATGTCTTTCACTCCAGTGAGTGTGGCATGACAAAGTCATGAACATTGGTACACAATGTTGCTACTTGCCCATCCCTTCCACACAGGCATTCACCAATAACTCAGCCATGAAAATGGCAGGGAAGAAATGTATGCTGGCAGAGCACTCCCCTCCACTTCACTCCCACGATTTCCCAAGTGAATGGGGCTGCAAACGAATTATTTCCAGAATCAACTCGACGTGGAAACTGAGTCAACAGTGTGATGCAGCAGCTAAAAAAGCCAATGCAATTCTGGGCTGCATCAATAGGAGTATAGCATCTAGATCAAGGGAAGTAATAGTACCACTGTATTCCACTCTGGTCAGACCTCACCTGGAATACTGTGTCCAGTTCTGGGCACCACAGTTCAAGAAGGATACTGACAAGCTGGAACGTGTCCAGTGGAGTGCAACCAAAATGGTCAAAGGCCTGGAAACGATGCCTTATGAGGAATGGTTTAGGGAGCTGGGTATGTTTAGCCTGGAGAAGAGAAGGTTAAGGGGTAATATGATAGCCATGTTCAAATATATAAAAGGATGTCATATAGAGGAGGGTGAAAGGTTGTTTTCTGCTGCTCCAGAGAAGCAGACACGGAGCAATGGATTCAAACTACAAGAAAGAAGATTCCACCTAAACATTAGGAAGAACTTCCTGACAGTAAGAGCTGTTTGACAGTGGAATTTGCTGCCAAGGAGTGTGGTGGAGTCTCCTTCTTTGGGGGTCTTTAAGCGGAGGCTTGACAGCCATCTGTCAGGAATGCTTTGATGGTGTTTCCTGCTTGGCAGGGGGTTGGACTGGATGGCCCTTGTGGTCTCTTCCAACTCTATGATTCTATGATTGCCAAACTTCCAATATATTGCGCTAGATTTCCGGAAGTAGCTTCTATACGGTGCGACAGCCCAAATACACAGGTAATGTGAAAGCTAACCGTGGAAGAATGGGGAAATGGAACAAACGCCTGCCATACTCTTGTTTTCATAGCAGAAAATACGGTACTTGCTTATATTCTGGATGAGTGGTTTTTAATCAGTTCTCCATTTTCATCTCAAGCTTTGGTGATGCTGAGGAAACGTCACATTCATCAGAGTACCTGCCAGTTTGGTAAGTGATTGCTTCATGCATCCCTGCTGTCCCTCTTTGATCTCTGACATTTTAAGCAGTGTCGAGCCACTTAAAACAGACCTAACCAAGGTTGCCGGCTCCACAATGTTCATAGGGCATCCGTGTGCCATGTCAGGATATTGAGTGGGCCTTCTCAATACTCTGGAGAAGGTGGTGCCTCTAGCCCTGGCTTTCCTCCAAATAATCTTCAGAACTGTAGTATGTGAAAGGTGCCGGCTTGTTAGCAGCCCCCTGTGCCCCCTCCGAGAGCTCCAATTCCCAGAGTTCCATGAGGGAATGCTTCTTAAACCACTCTGAGGAATTGGAGCCATGTGAGGGGAAGACAGAGGTCTCCTAACAACACTCAGCAGGAAGGACAGGATACAAATTTCATTAATTTAATTTAATTAATGTTTCTGCAACTTCTCCACGCAGAGAAACTCCTATTTGTTCTTCCTCTTGTGTCAAACATGGCTGAAGAAACCGTTAAAGAATTACCTTTCTCTCACTCAAGCCTGAGCTCATTTTGAGCTTTGGCCAGCCTTGGTTTTCTTCCTGCAACTGCTGGCTATTCAACAGAAATAAAGAAGCAAGAAATTAGAAAGATGAATGCAAGCAGAGGCAAGGGAAGGACGACATCTGACTCAAACACAGGTTGCAAGCAGATTGTTCCCTTAATGTTTAGAATCTTTGCTTTTACGAGGATAATAATGGTAAGTTATTCCGCTGTCGCTCCAAAGATAAAACAACCATGTGCTCTTGGTATTGCTTAAAATTGCATATCGTCATGTGGAAAGAAGTTGACGTCCTGGGAATTCCTCATCAAAGCAATAGCGTTATTTGGCTCAGACTGGGGAGACAGCTCCATTGACAGGGAAGTTCATGCTGATGGTTTAATTGTTGTGGGAGCAAGAGAAGGGAGAGGGAGAAATGGTGAACCATGCTGCAGCCACTAGGGAACAGACTTTCTAAATTAAAGACATTTTCTGAAAGGGAGCGGTCTTTCTCTAAAATAAGCAAATAAATAAATGGCTTGGGAGGACAGTGAAATCTCCATTGCTGGTGCTCAGAGATACATTACTAACCACTGCCATGATTGTCAGCGTTGTGCTTCATACTTCCAAAAGCCACTGCAGGTGTACATTTGAATGCAGAGTTGACATATCGGGCTCTGATGACTTACCATCTCTCTTGTGTTTCTTCAGTATTCTTCTGTCCACATTCTGCTTTCACAGAGTCCCATCGATATGTGGGTTGAAAGAGAAACAATGTGGTGCAGTGGTTGGAGTGTTGAACAAGGACTGGGGAGACCCAGTATCAAATAAATTTAGCATGGGAAGAGACCTCAAAGGTCCAATACAGGTAGCCCATTGCTGCTCTGGAATCCCTGGTGGTTGGCTTAACAAAGGACAGCCCAGTAATTCCTGAAGTTCAAATCTCAACTCAGTCATGAAGCTCTCTTAGTGACCTTGGCAGAATAGCAGCTATATTCAATGTTCTCTGTTCACTGGTGCAAGAGCTCTTGTACTAGAAAATGGCAGTTGTTTAAAGGATGTGCAACAACGAAGTATAATGCAACTGTTGTGCTAGCAGAAACTTCTTGTGCGACAACTGGTTCTTGCTGTGCAATCTGTTGAACGACAATATATTTTGTGAGTGGAGCCTATGACATCTCCTCAAAATTCATAATGTGCCCACAGGCCCCAAAATGTTGGTGACCCCTGGATTGAACCATTATGGTTGTGTCCAATTGACAGGAGCAAGCCAGCAGCAAATCACGCCATGCACGACGAAGGGAACTCTTTATTTGCAAGAACAGACTTGGCAGAGTGTTAGACCAAATGAGTTCAGGAACTCACCCCCAGGAGGTCATGCCCTCATAGATTAGCTACTGAGACTAAAGGTCCCTGCCTCCCCACAGCTGTCTTATGTCTCCTCCTCTCCCCCCCCCCCGCCACCACCCCAGCAAGCAGAGACTGCACCTGCATGACTGTCTTTACTTCACCTGCTTCATGCCTCTCCTGATTCTGGGAGACAAACAGGGAGGGGAGCTTGTCACAGCAGAGGAAGACTCCTATGCCTCTTCACAACCCTGACCCATCCCTTCTCTTGGCCTCCCTCTTCTCCTCTCCTCCTTTGTTTAGATTGAGAGAAGGCACATAGATCACCTCGCAACACTCCTTAATACCCATTGCAAGGGGTTAAATGTCCCTTTATGAAATCAAAGCTCCTTCCTGAAGAGGTGCAACATGCAGATTTATTATTATTATCATCACCATCATTACTATTTACTAATTACCCACCCTTAACATTAATATTCCAGGATGGGACATGTGTGTGAGAGTGAGAGAGAAATCCCCTCAATAACCAATAAACTCTTAACTACCTATACTTAAATGAATTGTTTAAATGTTTACAACTGCACTAGGACCCATGAAATCAAATTAAAACCCAGCTTCCTCTGACACACTTATGCATCGAAAAGCACCTCATAGGCAAACACACAAACAATTAAACTGTTCATAGAGAAATGCCTAAAATAAAATAGGTGTGTTAAAGAATAATGACCTCAAGCTGATTTCTGAGGAGAATATTAAAAAAGAGTGCAGCCAGTTGGCTTCTAATATCCCACCAAATATTGCCAGGTGACTCTTAATTCATCACGAGCCCCAGACCACCTGAATGTGGGCCAACCACTTAAGGAACCCTAGGCAAGAGTTTCAGGTGAGCCAAACATTAAGCTCTCCCTTGCTCACCTGCACCCTCCTGTTTCAATACAAAGTTGCCTTCTGCCATCTCAGACCATTTGTCCATCAGCTTTAGCATAAGCTACACTCACTTCCTGAGAAGACTCCCTGGAAAAGACCCTAATGTTGGGAAAGATGGAGGGCACAAGGAGAAGGGGACGACAGAGGATGAGATGGTTGGACAGTGTTCTCGAAGCTACTAACATGAGTTTGGCCAAACTGCGAGAGGCAGTGAAGGATAGGCGTGCCTGGCGTGCTCTGGTCCATGGGGTCACGAAGAGTCGGACACGACTGAACGACTGAACAACAACAACACTTACTTCCAGCAGCTCCCCAGGATGGACGGCTGCAACATTTCCCATCACCCATTCCTTCATAGCCAGCGGTGGCTCGTGACCGTTAGGACTTGTACAGCCGACTGCAGGGAGTCCAATGGTAGGTGGAATTTGTGCCAGTTAATTCTAGTCTCCATGGCTGAGTTCTGCAAGGGCAACATGGCAGACGGAGGAGGAGGAGGAAGTTGGCAGGCTAGACCAGTTGCAAGGAGGAAGGCGGGCAGGTGAGGGCTGGCTTGGGGGCAAACTGAATCTGGTGGGGCAATTGCCTTAAAGGAGCAGCCTCCGTTGCTAATGGCAATATGATACATGTATCTTTCAGCCACAATTTCTAAGGTAAGGGTGCCACAAACTGTTTTATTTCTCTTTACAGAAATGAACTGCTATGCTTTAGTGAAGCCGCTAGATGGTGGTGGAGCAAAGATTTCAAATGCTAGCATGCAAGGTGTTTAATTTGAGAAGGGGAAAGGAGTGGAGTTATGCCCAGTGGGTTCAAGTGCAGTGCTCACTTAAGCTAAATTGCAATACAAGTCTGATAGTTAATTGGAACAGTTTGGGAAACCCCATTTGGGGGGTGAGGGTTCTAGAGTTGCTCCCTTTCTGTTTTAACAGGTGCAAAAGAGCAAGGACAAATATTTGCATCTCTACTTCAGGGAATAATTCTGTCCAGTGCTTTTAATGGTACAGATTTGGAGGCAAAGGCCCTCTCCCTCTCCCTCTCCCTCTCCTTGCTGTTGATCTGTGCTTTGTGGGTGAACTGCATTCCACCATCTCATTAATGCAAAAGGGGTTCATTGCATTGACATCAGTCCAGTTATTCTGGTGCACATAGAAACATTTTAATGTACACTCAATGGTACATTAATGGTACAGTGGTACCTCGGTTTACGAACTTAATCCATTCTGGAAGTCCGTTCTTAAACCGAAACCGTTCTTAAACCGAGGCACGCTTTCCCTATTGAGGCCTCCTGGTGCAGGTGCCCTTCCACTGTTTCAGATTCCGTTCTTAGACTGAGGTAAAGTTCACAAACCGGGACACTGCTTCCGGTTTTGCAGAGTTTGTAAACCAGATACAGTCATACCTCGGGTTACGGCCGCTTCAGGTTGCGCGATTTCGGGTTGCTGTAAGTCAATGCAGGAAGGTACACTGGTCAGACTCAGTGGAGCCTGAGCCATTAGGGTGAATGAGAGATTGACCTATCAACCTCAGCCTACAACCACTTGTGAAAGAAACCCAAACTCTGCCTTTTCAGACTCCTTTTTAAAAATGAATTTGCATCTCTCACATCTATTTTATTGATGGTAAGGTTTGCACAGTGAAATGGTCGCCAGGTGGTGCTAGAGGCATGGAAATGTGTGCAGAGCCTAAGAGTCTTACCATAAGCACTCAATGAGCTTAATTCTGCGAACTACGTTGCTGTGAAGTTCCTCCTCTGTAACAGAGGTGAACCCATCACCAAGTTATTCCCCAGAATTAATGGAGCAACTTGCCTATGTGGAGGGGTTACAGTATTTGGGGCTGTTTAGTTTAGAGAAAAGGCTAGCAAGAGACTTGCATAAAATCATGCATTGTGTCGAGTAAGTGGCTAGAGAAAAGACTTCCCTCCTTTTCTGTGTTAGAACTTGCAATGAAGTTAAATGTTGGAAGATTCACAACAAAGGGAACGACTTTTTCACACAGTGCATAGCTTAACTCTGAGATTTGCTTACCCAGGAGGCAGGGGTGGCCACCGACTTGAATGGTTTTGAAATAGGATTGGACAAATTATGGAGGAGAAGACTATCCATGTCTAGCTGCCATGATGGATAGGTTCTGTCTCCATTGTTGGATGCTGAATTCCAGTTGCTGGAAACTACAGAAGGGGAGACTGCTGTCGTGCTCAGGTCCTGATTGTGGGCTTCTCACAGGCATCTGGTTGTCCATTATGAGAACAGGATGATATGGGAGTCAGAAACCAAGGTAGGAGGCAGTGACGTAGCAAGGTAAATTGGTACCCGGGTGCAAAAAAATTTTGTCACGTAATATAAATGTTTAAAATGGTGGGAGCCAATATATATCATTTATATATATTGTTTTAAAGCCTTCAATCATACCTCCATTTCGAACAACTTTGGCCCTCATTTTGCTATAGAATATAATATAATATTGCTATATAATTCTTGAATCGATAGCAAAAGTCTGCAGTCTGTGTTGGAACTTGATAATTTCTCCCACTGTTTCGATTTGTAGAGTCAAAAGCAGCAGAAAGATCAAGAAAGGCTGCACAGAGATTATTCTTAAAATTCTTAAGTGTGGTGGTTTTTTAAAAATGTTTTTTAGAGTAAGGCATTGATCCATAGTGCTATATCCTCTCCTAAATTCCGCCTGTTCTTCGTGAATGATGCGGTTAGTTTGCAACCAGTCTAATAATTTTTGTAGAAGATGCTGAGCTTAAAGCTTGGAGGAAATATCTAGGAAGCTAATCGGCTAATACCTTGGGTTACAGACGCTTCATGTTACATACGCTTCAGGTTACAGACTCCGCTAACCCAGAAGTAACACTTCAGGTTAAGAACTTTGCTTCAGGATAAGAACAGAAATCGTGCTCTGGTGGCGCAGCGGCAGCAGGAGGTCCCATTAGCTAAAGTGGTGCTTCAGGTTAAGAACAGTTTCAGGTTAAGAACAGACCTCCGGAACGAATTAAGTACGTAATCACAGGTATCACTGTAGTTATGAGGGTCGTTCCTGTCCCCCTTCTTAAAAAATGGAAAAATTGTGCTCCTTTTCCATCTGGGAGGCATTTGTCCTGTGCTATTTATGGCAGGAAGTAAGACAGCCAGGATCAATGTCCACCAGTCTACAGGATATATTCATTATATTGCTCAGGGTAGGAGAAACTGGTCAGTGGAAACAGGCACTGATCAGGCAGAACAACCACTATTCTCTGGTGGATTGTGGATATTTATTGAGACCTTTCATGGCCCATAAGGTCCCCAAAGGTGCCCAAAGGTCCCTGCCATGCACACGTCCCTGTAAGTCCCATTGAATTCAGATGGGTGCATTTCTGGGTAGGCTGGCCTAGGATTGCACCACTACAAAAACACACAAAAGCAGACAAATGCCAGTGGCCAGCCTGTATAGAAGGCAAAGGTTGTTAAAGCCCATCTAAGCATTTTATCCTTGTGACAATCCTGTGGGTAGCATCGCACCCTTCAGGTCCTCTGCAGCTGGGGTGGTTGATATGTTAAATCTCCTCTTCCTCTTCTTGACTGTTCGTGCTGCTCTTTTGGTTGAGAAATATCCAAATTTTAATGGATTATTGAGTTGCTCTTGTTTTTTTATTATGTATTTTGTGTTTTTATATTGTGATTTTATGTTGTGAACTGCCCTGAGACTTGCAGGTATAGGGTGGTATGCAAATTTGATTTAAAAAAATTAAAAATACAATAATAATAAGTTAGGCTCAGAGACTGTGACTTGCCCAAGGCTACCCAATAAGCAAAGTTTTGAGCCCTTGACTCCCAGGTCCTAGTCCAACACACTCTAAGCACTACACCACACTGGGTAGATTTCTGGGTTTGCATGAGAACATAGAAAACGTTGCCTAGCTAGAACACCCATTAGCAGGCATACTGTATAATCAAATCTCTTACTTAAAAGGCTTTGAGGGTTTGTCCTAAGGCTTTTTTTAGGGGGGAAGGGGGTGGGACCCTATTTGCTATTGTTGGCAAAACCCCTGCTTCAAGTTAATGTAATTTGTATTGAAGATCGATGCTGTAGCTTTCAACTGCTATGCACACACACCTCATTCTGAGGTTGCCTCTGCTGGGATTCAATACTGCCTCCATCCCGGCTTTCATATTTAATGGATGCAGAACTGTAGTGCCAAAATGCTTTTTGATCAGCGTTTGAACTGCAAATTTTTAAATTGATTTTTTCCATATTACATCATAATATAAATACAAATACATCACAATACATCCGTACCAAAACCGTCACCACATCCTTCCCATCCCTACCCATAATTGTTGTTGTTGTTCAGTCGTTCAGTCGTGTCCGACTCTTCGTGACCCCATGGACCAGAGCACGCCAGGCACGCCTATCCTTCACTGCCTCTTGCAGTTTGGCCAAACTCATGCCAGTCGCTTCGAGAACACTGTCCAACCATCTCATCCTCTGCCGTCCCCTTCTCCTTGTGCCCTCCATCTTTCCCAACATCAGGGTCTTTTCCAGGGCGTCTTCTCTTCTCATGAGGTGGCCAAAGTACTGGAGCCTCAACTTCAGGATCTGCCCTTCCAGTGAGCACTCAGGGCTGATTTCTTTAAGGGTGGATAAGTTTGATCTTTTTGCAGTCCATGGGACTCTCAAGAGTCTCCTCCAGCACCATAATTCAAAAGCATCAATTCTTCGGCGATCAGCCTTCTTTATGGTCCAGCTCTCACTTCCATACATTACTACTGGAAAAAACATAGCTTTAACTATACGGACCTTTGTCGGCAAGGTGATGTCTTTGCTTTTTAAGATGCTGTCTAGGTTTGTCATCGCTTTCCTCCCAAGAAGCAGGCGTCTTTTAATTTCGTGACTGCTGTCGCCATCTGCAGTGATCATGGAGCCCAAGAAAGTAAAATCTCTCACTGCCTCCATTTCTTCCCCATTATTGTATTTATCATTTAACTCATCAATCCAGCATAATATTCTTTTGTCCCTCCCCCCACTTCCCTCCACCCCCACACAATTTCCTCTACATTCTGAAATTACATTAATCTTTGCATTCTACAATCCTCTCATATTTTCTATATACTCTTACTATCTTTCCTTACTAATTTTACTTCCCTCGGTTACTTTACATTTTAGTCTAGGCATATTAGCATATCTTTTTTTGAGCAATATTTTACCATATATTCATCAAAACATTTCCACTCCTTTCTAAATTTTTGATTCGATTGATTTCTTATAATAGCTGTTAGTTTTGCCAAAACTAAATATTCATTTAATTTACAGATCCATTCCTCCCTTGAGGGTATAATTTGTGACTTTCACTTAGCAGCAATCACTATTCTAGCTGCTGTACTTGCATATAGGAAAATTCTCTCTCCCCCCCCCCGCCCCGGTATTTCTTCCCCTATCAATCCAAGGAGATATGACTCTGTTGAACCGCAAATTTGAGGCATTTTTGGACAGAATTTGTGAAAGCGTTCTTGAGAGTAGGGGATGCTTCGGAGATTCTCCCCATCCAATTTTCTCCTTCAATGGATTTAAGGCAGACTCACCGACCTATTTGTGAGCTGGTGGGCTCCTTTAGCGCTGGGGTCTCCAGTCACAAAATGGCTGCTGTCATGTGTGTTAGGCCTGGGCAATGTATGGATACATTGTCCATGACTGATTTGAGGGCCAGTGTGTGATGGCGCCTTCACCTGGTGGTATATCACAAATGGCGCCTTACCTTATCTTCTCCGGCTGCCTCCTTCCTCCCTGCACCAATAGTGATGGCAATTTGGCTTCACCCTGGTGCTTCATGACAAGGCCAATGTGCCTCCCTCCTCCCTCTGTGCATTGGTTTTTTTTTTTTAGTTGTTTAGTTGTGTCCGACTCTTCGTGACCCCACGGACCAGAGCACGCCAGGTACTCCTGTCTTCCACTGCCTCCCGCAGTTTGGTCAGACTCATGTTGGTAGCTTCGAGAACACTGTCCAACCATCTCGTCCTCTGTTGTCCGCTTCTCCTTGTGCCCTCAATCTTTCCCAACATCAGGGAGTCTTCTCTTCTCATGAGGTGGCCAAAGTATTGGAGCCTCAGCTTCAGGATCTGCCCTTCCAGTGAGCACTCAGGGCTGATTTCCTTCAGAATGGATAGGTTTGATCTGAACACTGGTTGGTGAAACAAGTCATCCTTATTGAGAGTATATGGGTAAAAATTGTAGGAGAGGGAAATAACAGTGACCTTACTGTGGGAGTCGGCTATGGACTTCTGAGCTGGAATGAAGACTTGGACGGTGCCTTCCTAGAGCACATTCCCCAACGTATAATAAGGAGAGATATAATAATCATGGGAGACTACTCTGGTATCCGTTGGGACTTAATCTCTGCCAGGAATGTGACATCCAACAGATTTCCTCAATTGCCTCACCGACAGTTTGGTTTCGCAGAACGTGGAAGAAGCAAAAAGGAGGTCAGCTATCTTTGACCTTATCCTCAGCAACAAGGAGGAACAGATCACTGCCCTCTCTTTTTTGTCATTGTGTAGTCCCCAAACATTTTGGTCCTCGGTAAGCAATTCTTCTTTATTTAACATGTTTTTGTAAAGCAGTTTCCTCAACTTTTTGTGTGCTCCTCTCCATTAATGTTTCAGTTCACATTTTATTCTGTTACATGCATTTTTATACACACTACTTGACTGGAGAAATTCAGAGATGTGTGAATACTGAAGGATGGCTTTGTCTCGGCTCCAGGATTGTTTCAGGAAGTGTGAATGGGGTCAGTTTGTATTAGAATTCCACCTGAATTGAATTTCTCCCCAGCCATCCTTATGAGTGCATATCTAGTACCTGTTTGCTTTCATGGGTATGCTATTCATCATAGTTATGCTCCCCACCCACTCATATTGGTTTCAGAGTTCCCTCTTCCAATGCAATCTTATTCTTTCTTCCTCCCTCCCCAGGATGAAGTCCTATTTACACTTTTTGCTCTGTGGCGTCTCTAGGCAACCACCCCACATTTCTTCCTTCCAGATGTCTCAACATGCTTAACTACCTGAGGTACCGGTAATTGGGTTGACAGAACTCCGTACTACTTGTTGCTGAAATAAACAGTGAAATAAATCTTGGGGGCAGGCATATTGAATAGTTCGATCCTTATCATGGAATGAGGATAGAGGCACCTTTGGATGTAGCTATTACTCGTCCTCCTCCACACACACACACACACACACACACACACACAATGTAAAAGATAATAAATCAAACTGGTATTCACGGAAGGCTGTAAGAAAGTAATTTTCTTTTATGACATGCAAATGTGTTCTGCGTTGTGTGAGGAAAGAAAAATAACGATCCGGATCAGATGGCTGCCCTTTTTCTTTACCTCTTGTCTCATAAATTGGCTTCCTTATTTCATTCATATATATATATATATATATATATATATATATATATATATATAAAATTTGTGTTTAGTATTTTAAGCGACTCTGTAGAGGTATGACTTCACAAAGTGGCATACAATGAGAGAGAAAGGTTTTAAATTAAAATAAAGGACTGAAGCGTCTGCCTTGGATGTAGAAGGTCCCTGGGTTCAATCCCCAATGGCATCTTTGTCTGGAACCCTGGAGAGCCGCTCCCAGTCAGTGTAGGAAATACTGAGCTAGATAGACCTAGCAGGTGATGCAGTATAAGGCACTTTCCTGTGTCCTTATGAGAAAAAGCAGCCACAGCAGAACACATTGTACAGATTAAATTGGGAGGCTGCTTTGGAGACACCAAGTATTTGTGGTATTAAAAGCAGCTGGGAAGAGGAAGGCCTCTAAGGCCTGCTTAAATCATGCCAGAGATGAAGGGGCGAAGTGTAACTTTACTGGAGAGGAATTCATAGTTCTGGAGCCGCCCACTGTGATGGCTCTGGCTCCTATGCATACCAACCTGTCAGGAAACCCCCTTCACCACTGTTGGTAGGATCGTGGGAGCGTTTGCAGTATAGAGAACCCCCAGCGCTATTCACCAGCTCGTCTTCCCCCTCCTCCGCCGGAAGCGGCAATTCCTCCAGTGAGGAGGGGGCTGTGGAGGCAGGAAGGCGGTGCAGGGGCTCTGACAGGATCGCAGAGCCTCAGCGCTGAGGGGATAGTGGGGGGTCAGCTTCCCACGCTCCGAGGGGGCAGGCAGGAAGAACGTGGAAGGGTCAGGCGGGGGTTAAGAATCCCGCGCCTTTTTTGCTGGACAAAGAACCGGAAGGGTTCATTCCTGGACTCTGCGGAGGGATAAGATGGACGTTTGAACTTTTGCTCCACTGTATATAGCTTTGCACAATAAAGAACTTAGTTTTTAGAAGTTCTGCGTTTGGCGCTTTACTCATGAGCAACCACTGAACGTCCTTACACAACCCAACAGATAAAGGTGTGCGGCAGAGAAGGATCCCTGAAGTAGATCTCGGCGTATGGACAGAATAGACTGAGATGGTCCTTCAAATAACCTGAACCCAATATCAGGTTTCTGTCCCTAAACGCAACAACAGTGGTTCTCACTTGAGAGTATGGACAGGATTCAGGCTCATAACAACATAGGCTCAGCTGTAAGCCAAGCTTCCAGGATGCATGTGCAAGGCAAGTGGCTCATAACTGGAGCGATGAAGATGTCCCGAGAAGACAACGTTCTTTATTGGTCTAAGCTGCTTGCCAGACGAACTCAGAGGCTGTTAAAAATAAATGAAGGATTAAATCAGATTGTTTTATTGGAACTACCTGGACTAATTAAGAGAAGCAGCATAAATGTGAGATCATCATCAGCCCCCGAACCTCAGAGCATGGGAAGCCAACCAAAGACTTATAATTTGGCATAAAATTTGGATCGTTTGATTATTTTATAATTTGGAATGTTATTAATGTGGTTTCTATTGGATTGTTAAAATGGGAAACTTAAGGAATATTATTATATAAAAAAAGAAGACAACATTTTTTACAACTCCACATCTCCCTGGTGTGCTGTCTCCACCTGTACATGAAGGGATGGATTATCCAATTAGATCTTACAAGTGTACAAATTGTGGGGCATATTTATGTATGCAACAACTGCAGCCCATGTTTCGTTAGCCCCCAAAATGGAAAATGAGCGAGGTCCCAGACTTAACACATAGAACAAGAGAACAAGAATAACATACATTTAAAGAAGATTGGAAAACGTTTGTTGAATATATGGGAAAGAATTGTGTACATCTGAAAATGCTGACAGCATTAAGATAAATTCAACAGTTTTGATGGATGCAGTAATGGAAAACTGATTGGTATAGCTTATGTAAAATATACAGGGATTTAAGATATGTAAAATGAACCATGGAAAGAGAAGAAGGAGAGCCATTGATATCTTAAGGATGTAAAATGAGTATTTGAAACTGTAAAACAAAATTTAATTAAAATTATTTTTTAAAAAACCCACAAAATTGTGGGACTGATTCCCTGATTAAATCAACCACACAGTTGTGCATGCACAGAGATGCCATTTGGATGATTTCCCCCCATGTGAACAGGCAGAAGTGGAAGAAGTGGAGACACAGCATACATGGGAGGAGATAAGCTTTGTGCTCACATGTTGGGTCAGTTGGGGTGACTATCTTCTGAACCAGCCCAATATCTCTCGCTGCCTCATATTTTAATTTCATGTGTAAAAACTAGTAAATCTCCATGCAACCTGAATACCACAGAGCATATAATGGTCTAGGCCAGGCACGTCCAACAGGTAGATCGTGATCTACTGGTAGCTTACTGGACATCTGTGGTAGATCACTGGCTCCCCTCAACAACTTTTGCTTCCCTATAAAAAGCTCAACAACTTTCACCTGAACCCCCCCCCCCAAGGGCTTTCCTTCCTAAAGAAGCACAGCAACTTTTACTTGAACCCCTAAAAATGGGGCTTTCTTCCTCCCTAAAAAAGCTCAGTAACTTTGACCTGAACCCCCCAAAAGGGGGTAGATCACTGCCAGTTTTTAACTCTGTGAGTAGACCGCAGTCTCTTGGGAGTTGGCTACCCCTCATCTAGGCTATTGGCCTAGTCCAGCTTTTCCTAACCTGGTGCCCTCTAAACTTTTTGGGTGATGGCTTTCATCACACCTGACCGTTGGCCATGCTGGCTGAGGCTGATAGGAGCTGGAGTCCAAAATGAATGTAAGACATCAGGTAGGAGAAAGCTGGGTTGGGCATATGATTCTCACTTAGGGTATGAGAAGCCCTGGTTTCATATTCCTGACAAGCCCTGTTGCAGGCCAAGTTCATTGTATATTTTAGGAGTGGGCCATAGCTCAACGAGTAGAACACATGTTTTGCTTCAATCTTAAGCATCTTCAGTTAAATGGATCTGGAAGCAGGTGATGTGAAAGAACCTCTGCTGGACAGCCAATTACAGTCTGAGTTGATAGTAATGGACTAAATGAGGAAATAGTTTGACCTAGTATAAGGCAGCTTCCTATGATGTAGTGCAGGGCTGGGGAACAAAATCCCTTGCACACCTTGGCAAGTCTCCCCTATCCTGTGAACTGCCAATCTTTGAGGTTTAAAAGGGGATTGTGGGGAGACTTGCAAAGACTTTAAGTAAGCCCCCACACTCCCATCTAAGGCTCTGGAACAGACTGAAATGGGAGCAGGGAGGGAGGCTGTCTCAAAGCCCTTTGCAAAAGCACTCTTTGAAGAAGCTCTGCTTCCCCTTTATGCAGGCGGTAGGAGTGGGGTGAGGGAGTACCCTGCTCATCTGCCACCATCATAAGGGAGAAGTGCAAGTGGCTTTTCTTTACACTCATCGGCTGATGAGCAGGGATTAAATACTGCTGCCTGGGATGCCTGATCCATACTGGGAATAGGGTGCACAGCCAATGTCCTTCCATCCATCAATGGACATTGCTGGTGACAACAGCTGATGGGCAGGTTGGAGTGGTTTGGTGGGTCCAGAGGTTCCCTAACACTAATGTAAAGGTAAAGGTAAAGGGACCCCTGACCATTAGGTCCAGTCGTGTCTGACTCTGGGGTTGCGGCGCTCATCTCACGTTACTGGCCAAGGGAGCCGGTGTACAGCTTGCGGGTCAAGTGGCCAGCATGACTAAGCCGCTTCTGGCGAACCAGAGCAGCGCACGGAAATGCCGTTTACCTTCCCGCCAGAGCGGTACCTATTTATCTACTTGCACTTTGACGTGCTTTCAAACTGCTAGGTTGGCAGGAGCTGGGACCGAGCAACGGGAACTCACCCCGTCGTGGGGATTCGAACCGCCAACCTTCTGATCAGCAAGCCCTAGGCGCTGTGGTTTAACCCACAGTGCCACCCACGTCCCAACACTAATGTAGTATTAGTGTTAATATTCTCATCTGAACCTAGAAACTGATTTAACCTTTATATGATTTTTAAATCAGTCAGAGCAGATAGGAGTTGAAGCCTCATAGCATTGTGGAGCACAGGTTCCCCATCCTTGGCTTAGAGGAAAAGTTTAGACAGCATGAAAATAGTCAGCCAGTTCAAGATAAAAACATGAAGTAGATGAATGTCTTTAATTTTAGGTGAGGCAGAGAGATGAACAGTTTACCTCCCTAATACAATTAAAGACCATAAGAGCAGGAAGGTATTTTGGATCACAGTGTGTCTTAACTGAACAATTGAGTACATCTATTTCAAGGTGTGGGGGCAAGTTTGACAGGTGGGGGGTTTACATGCCTCTCAATCACCTGTCAGCACAATAATGTCAGCTGACACATTTTATTTGCTTGCACGTGTCGAAATCAAACAGTGTGGGCAAACGCACAGCCCACAAAGTGCTGATGACCCTTCAGAACATACGGAGGGACTTGATAGGTGGCTGATTGCCAGGTCTTGCAGAACACTTTGCAAGGGGCTTTGAAAGACCTGACAATCATAGAATCATAAAGTTGGAAGGGACCCAAGGCTCATCTAGTCCAACTCCCTGCAACTCAGGAATCTCAGCTAAAGCATCCATGACAGATGCCCATCCATCAACCCGTTTTGGTGACACCATATAAAACCTCAAGTATGGGACAGGTGGGCATGGCTTGGCCAATATGGCTACCCCTGGTCCATTGGTTTGAGGATCCAACAGATTTGATTCCAACCTAAAAAAGTTGCACTTGTGTCCTGTTGAATCAATGATACTTAAGTGAGCTTTATACTTTAGGTTGGTCTGTGATGTTTTGTGGGGTGGGGGAGAGATGGGATCAAGGGTTCAGTTTATTGAAGGTCCCTGTTTTGTGTTTAGGAAGTAGAAGTAGATGGTATTAGGCTCTCCTCTGATTGTATTACCTACCAGAAAAAGACCCTGTCAGACAACTTAAACAGAATGCACAGGTGAAGACTTTCCCCCTCCCCTCTTCCAGTTTTTGAAACATTTCACAAAAGCCTTTGTCAGTGCTCTCCTGTTATTAAAACTTGCCCACACAAGGTGTGTGTGTGGGGGGGGGGGAATCATAGTAACACGACTGGATTTTGTAACTCTCTAGGACAAATGCACTGCAAAAAGCTCACATTTCACCCAGTCGTATACATGCAGGTAGCTGTGTGTGCATGTGTGGGTTGAGACCGCATAGACACTCTCATTATTCCAATCTAGTGTGCAGATGATACAAAAACAGCAGAGAGTGATGGTGCAAAGGAGGCTGTCATAATATGATAGGTTGTTGTTGTTTCCAAACTGAAAATCTGCAAACAAAACCACGAAGAGTGTTACAGCGAAAATAGGAAACTGGAAATGGTACGCTACTTACTGCTGGGCTGCTGAGATCCCAGATTCTGCTCAGCTCCCCTACAATATGTTAATGGAGAGGCATCAGGGACGATAAAAGCTGCAAATATGTTTGTTTTTCCACTTAACAGATTTTTATAAAAAAAAAAAATATCACCATTTCAGGGAATGTACTTTCCCAAAATAGCTTACAAAGCAAACAACGGGGTTTTGATCCAATGTTTGCCACACTCCGAGTAGACCTATTGGTTAATTGGCATGATTAACTCCTTTCTAGTAATTTCAGTGGGTCTGCTCTGATTAAAATCTCACTGGCCACAACCCAATGAAACCCAAGATGGCAACTCATTAAAACAATAAAATAAAATAAGCCAGCAGCAGCACTGAGTGAATAAAATCACCCCAAAGCAGACTGGAAGGGCCAGCAGCTCAGAAGCAGAGTATCTACCTTGCATGCAGAAGGTCCCAGGTTCAATCCCTGGGTGGGGGGTTGAACATGGGACCTCAGGCAGGGGTGGGGAGACCTCTGCCTGAAACCCCGGAGAGCCTCTGCTATTGTGGCAGATAGACCAATGGTCTGTTTCAGTATGAGGCAGCTTTGTACGTTCCTATGGAATACAAAATGTAAGTGGTGGCAATTACAGCCTGAACACGAAAGAGATGCTCTGAAATTAATGAGCATGGCCAACTTAGGTCCACTGCTGGAGATAGTATGGCTCAGAATACCAGTTTCTGGGAATCACAAGTGGGGCTCATTTCTTGCTTGGAGGCTTCCTAGCAGATTTCTGAAAATAGAATGCTGGACGAAATGGGCAATTGACTTGATGCAAAAGGGCTCTTCTTATGTATTCACAGCCTTGGAGGAACCTCATCATTTGCAGTATCTTAGGTGGACTCTTTTGGATTACCCCCTGAAATCTGCTAATTGGCTCTGATGCCAATTGTGCATACAGAAACCCCCTAACTCCACCCCAATGCCTTGTAAGAGTGAACTTCACCAACAATCTGCATGGCAAATGATCCATGCTAACATCCTATCAGCTAATGTTTACGTACTTGTGCAAGCTGTAAGACCCTTGCTACTTTCTGAAGCTCCACTTTCCATTTGACGATTGGCCAGATGGGTAGGACCAATACTCAACTGATGAGTTTACACAGTGATAGGACTAGCCTCTGTTCAGTTTCTCACAGCAGTGAGCCATCCTCCCAGGGCTTTGTTTACCTGGCACATGTGGATCATGCTCACATTTCCCAGAAACGGCCTCCCTCCGATCTCTGATAGCTCCTTGGCTTTAAATATTTATCAAGGCAGTGAGAGCTGTGTTGGAGTGAGTCAGCTCTGTGTTCCTCTTGTGCCTGCTGAACAGAAGGAATGCCAAGAGTGTAAGCAGCTTGTTTTGTCCCCTGGTGTGATTACAAGCTATTTTTGTTGTTGCTGTTGTTGTTGTTGAAAAAGTAGGTTTTCCTTGCAACGTTTGGTGGATCTGTTTTCGTATCCCAGTATTCTCTGCATTCAATTAGGGTAAAGAAATAATTCAGAATATGGCTTCCCGCCCTAGGCCTTGTGAAGCAGAAGCCGATATGACATCATTAGCATTTTGCTTAACCAAGGGACATTTCCAAAATGAAAACGGGACATGCTTGTGAGAGCAAGTGTAATGCCGTGGTTAGAGTGGTAAACCTAGGAACTGGGAAACAAGAAATCACCACTTGGCCACACAGGCATGGCATGGGTGGGACGAGAGGGGCAGTTGCCTCAGGCATATATATATATTTTTAGGGTGCATTTTGCTCATCATACTGTCCCTGCCAACCCCGTGCTGCTTTGCGAGTCTGATCCCACACCCCAGCCTCACAAAGCAGCATGGAGCTAGCAGAGCATCAGGAGGACGCAACAGGCATGCACCCTTCCAATCAGCCCGATCTGGGCATTTGGATTGGCATTTGGCCCTCAGAAGCTTGTCCAGAAAGAAATGTGGCCCTTGAGCTGAAGAAGGTTCCCAACCCCTGGTTTTCACCAAGGATAACTGCACAATAATTGCACTTTCCCAACATGCTATTGCTTGTTGCTGAAAGCTACAGTAAGCACAATTTTTTCTGCATTGCTGCATGGTGGGCACAAGGGTTAGGACCTTTTCCATGATTGACTTGTGGCTGTGGAACATAACTTCACTCCTTTCCTTGCTAACATTCATTTGGGCTCTAAATGTTTCCCTTCCCAATTGCTTTTAGTGGGGGCGTTTAAAAGGTAAGCCTCTCTATTTTCATTAGGACAGCTGGCTGACGGAATTGGATTAGAAGAAGTGAAGTGTTTTGCTGCTGCTATTATTACCAGTGTGTTGCTTTTATACAGTTTTAAACTTCTTATATGTTGTGTAAGTTGCCATGGGAAGATAATATATTTTGAACAGTGACCCAAAGTTGAAATAAATAAAGGAACGGATGAATTTGGTTGCCAGTCTTCCACTGATTGTAAAAACCGTCAGTTTGTGTGTTCTTGTTAAAGATTCAAATCGGTCAAGTATGCTCTGGAAGCCCCCACTGTAGAAGGCTCCTTGGTGATAGGTGACAGCAGGATGAAATGGTTACCTTTTAGTATTTCCTACTGTCGTTATCCCTGCATCTGGATCCCAGCATGCCCCTGAGGTGGCTCCATAGTTGGACGAATTACAGATCATTCTGCTCATGGGAAAATCCTTGACACTCCATTTTACATTCTCCCATGCCTGAGAATGTGGTTCTCCCATCATCCTTCAAGTCTGGGGGTGACTCCCTCATAGCTTTCCCTCCTCCAAAGCCATGCAGGAGCTTGTAATTGCCAAATCAGTTATGGGCCCATTAAGGGACCTTCCAGGGGGTGGAACTACTTAAGATTGGATCCTGCAAGCCATTTTAAAACTTCTTATGATTCTGGTCCTTTGCTGAAGCAACATCTTTACACAGCTGGAGCTATCCATGGTACTGATTGCTGCCAAGACTAAGGCAATAGTGTTAGCTTTGTAATACCTAGACTTACCTATACCTAGACTTACTGAAGCCTGGCTAACTTTTACCACATCTGCTTAACTGGACCGGAGTTGATCCCACTTGAATCTGCTCTGCTCAGCCTACTTCTTTCTTTAAAGGTCCCAACAACATCCCTTGAGGTAGGATCACCAATTGGAGCACTAGTTCTCAGACAGGGCCCAGGGAGGGCATGCAGTCTACCATGGGCACTGCTGGGGCTCCATGCCCTAACTCACATATATTTCTGGGCTTCTGATTGCAGAAGATGAGGGTATTGCTTTTGTTTCATATTATGGCATGTATTTTCTGTGTTTTTATATTGTAAATCCATCCTGTGATCTTCAGATGAATGGCAGTATAGAAATTTGACTACTACTACTAATTTAATTACTTCCCAATCCCTGTTGGACAAACATACTCCAACTTTAGTTTTTCTATCTGATTTGATGTGATCCTGGTTTTAAAATATGGCTCTTCCAGCATCACATCCAGTTTGGCTCTACCAATGTAACATGTGACGAGGCCCTAGTTTATTTACTGTTCAAGGCCCGTTACAGTTTTATGTGCATATTTCAGGGATAAATGAAAGTGAGAGGAAAGCAGTGCAGACCAAAATACCAATACAAAAACATGTCAAATCTCATTCCAACATCTTTCCACCCACTTAACGTGGGTTTGCAAATAAATTCCAAATATTTTAGAGCTTTCAAACACTCTACCACCACTAATCAAATTCTGTGCTGCTTTTGATTTAAGCAAGAATAGCTTCTCTGAAGGTGATTGGCCCGGTATTAGTTTTTCACCCACCACTGCAGCAAGCATTTTGCAGTCCTGTGGTGCAATAAAATTTATGAGGAGTTTTACAAGCTTTCTTAAGCATTTTCTTCCTTGGGTTGCTGTGGGGGGGGCAGTTAAAGACAGAATGCAGCTCCACAATCTTTTCATCTGATGTTGCTTTGTTGTTTCAAGTGAGGTACTCTTAGCAACTGATGAAGCAAAGACCAGGAGTTGCATTAGAAGCACCTGTTGTCTGTGGACTTACAGGTACATGTTCACCAGCATTCTGTTATGTCCCAGGGCTAGTTAGGAGACTCATCTCACAGCAGGTCCAGAGAATACTGCCTTGCAAACAAAATTCTTAATTTATTTCCAACACAGCAGTTCTCTTCAACAGGAGAAAATAAGAATTAAACATGGGAACTATGTTTTTAATGCACTCGGGTCCTGCATGCATGCTTCCTTTTGAGATCTGGTTGGCCACCATGAGAACAGAATGCTTTATGATATAGGTCAGTAGCACGATCCAACCAGACAGGATCTTCTGTTCTCAAAGGACTCCTGTTCCTCTCTTTCTTACTTTGACCAGTGTTGGATGCAGACATGCCTCTGCTTGCTCCAGCTTTAGGAACATACCTGAAGGTGGTTATACTGTAAATATACGTATTTTGCCTTCATAGCTTTTACTGCTGCCATTACAGTGAACCAATGCATGATTATAAAGTAAGTAAATATTCTTTTAAAATTTACTTTGCAAGTTGTTGCCTGATTCTTTCTTAAGTGGGGGAAGCAGGGGGAAGCCAGCTTCCTTCGCTAGGAGGACTTGCTCAAAATAAAGCTTTATAGTCTAATTCCCATGCTTTTAATATTGCTGCAAACAGGAAAAAAATTCCGCAAAGCAATGGAAGTCTGGTCCGAGGCCTCACAAGACCTTGGAGATGCTGTCTGAAGCCTTGCAAGACCTCGGAACCCACCAGAAGTCAGGTTCCAAGGTCGCTTGACTTGTGACATCATGGTGCATACGCTGGGCACCCATAACCTGGGCCCAAGTCGGCGCCCCTGTTGCAGGGGGCTGGACTAGATAATCCTTGTGGCCCCTTCCAATTTGATGATTCTAACTGGTTGTCTGATGCCGGCATATTAACTACAAGCAGCATACTGTGTGTTTTTTTTCGACTGCGAAGAAACTGCAAATAAATTTCAGAGAGAGGGTTTAAAGATGGTTATAAAAAATTAAAGAAGCCAGCAACACAGCAAAAAACAAACAAAGAAAGAAAAAACATGGCACATTTTGAAGACAGATAAGTAGGTCAAGAAACAGGAGGAAATGTGTTTATTCTGCATGGAAGAGTTATAGAACACCTGCTTTTGTTTTCTTTGATGCCATCATCTATGTGGGTGGGCATTTTAGAACATGGGTGATGACCTGGTATCTGGGTTTAATGGTAGGGAGTTATTGACACACACACCCCGGTTAATTTTATGTGCAGTGTGTAAAATGCTGTAATGAACAGCTCACTTTCCTCCTGTCTTCTCTTGTGCAATGAACCACGTTTGGGGCTTGTTTTTTGTGGGGGGGGGAGTGGGAGGTGACTGCTTGAAATGTAGAATGCTAAAGTGAGTGGGAGCAGTGGGGGCTGGTGGGGAACATCCAGCCTATGGGCCAACTTTTGCCCACAATACCATTTCCCCTAATGCCACTGAATGGACTCTGTTTTTTCTAGTGTGTTTCCTATGGGGAGGAAGTGGCAAAACAGACCTCTGCAGCCAACAGGATTGAACCCCCCTACCCTTCTGCCGAGGAGAGGGTTCAATCCTGCTTAGTATGGCTGTGTGCACCTGCTGGGAATGGGCATGTGGAGCCAAACTGCAGTGTGGGGCTCTTTGAAAGCCCCTTTGCAAATATCACTGCACTGATGTTTAAACCTCAATAAACTGTGGAGTTTTAAAGAGCAGTGTGGAGCTCTTTGCAAAAGGGCTTTCAAACAGCCCTGTGCTGTGCTTTGCAGTTTCAACAGCCAGGGCTTCAAAATGCAACATGAAATGTTGTCACTATGATGTTAGGTGATAGACAGGTTGGGGGCTTTGCCCACCTGTCAAATTTGGCCCTCCAAGACTGGAGAGAAAGGAATCCGGCCAACTGGACAGAAAGGATTTCTCTCCCCTCTTGCAGAACTGGTAGCGCAGAATACTGGAAAGCCAACTTGGGTAAAGTTTTTCGTGGAATTATACACATGAATGAAAATAACCTACAAAACCCCCATCATTTTAAAGGAAAATGCTTTGCAAATATGTGCAAATTAGGAAAAATTCCCACTGAAATGCTGATGAAATTTCATGACGACTTAAATTCAGTTCCAGCATTTATTTGTTTATTTTAAAAAATTGGAATAATATGAAACTAGGGTTGCCATGTGTCCTCTTTTTCAGTGGTACAAAATGAGACAAATTGCACTTATTTGCTTTGAATGACCATCATAGCATTCTCCTTTTTTGCTCCTCAAAATTTGGCAACCCTAACTAAGAGAAACTGAAATTGAGATATTTGCCCACCCCTATTTGTGAGTTCTTTGATTCTGTTCACTGCAGGGTAGAAACAATAATATCTATGGGAAGCCATTCCTCCTCATCATCCCATTCCAGATTTAAGGGAAATGTACAGGTGAAACTTGAAAAATTAGAATATTGTGGAAAAGTCAATTTATCTAAGCAATTGTTTTCATTAGCTACTGGAGTTTAATATATGACATAGACTCATGACATGCAAAGCGAGATATGTCAAGCCTTTGTTCATAATAATTGTGATGATTATGGCGTACAGCTGATGAAAACCCCAAATTTGAAATTGTTAATTTGGGGTTCTTATCAGCTGTATGCCATAATCAACACAATTATAACAAATAAAGGCTTGACATATCTCGCTTTGCATGTCATGAGTCTATCTCATATATTAGTTTCACCTTTTAAGTTGAATTACTGAAAGAAATGAACCTTTCCACGATATTCTAATTTTTCGAGTTTCACCTGTAGAAACCCATCAGAGCAATACCTGGAGAGACAGGTACAAAACAATAAGCTCTATCTCTCTCCTGTGGACTCTTAACTGTGCAAGGGCTGTGATTCTCCACAGCCATTGCTCTCCCTAACAAAGAAATGGAGGATTTAAAGAGAAACAGGAGACCGGGAACATCTGCAAGCAGTTGGGATTTGCTAAGGGGGTATTTGTTACAAAGGCCCTGCATGGTTTTAAAGCCCAAGGGACGTCTGCTTTTTGTAAGCTCTGATACTTTTAGGAGGCACAAGTGCCTTGGAAAGTCGAAAACGAATCAGACAAAATATGAGCCTTCAGTATTAGGCAAAATACAGCTACTTTTGGAAGAGCGTACAAGACAACCAGGATCGTGAAGCGCCTCTGAATATCAAGTCCTATGAGGAATGCTTGAAAGAGCTGGCTATGTTTAGCTGAGAGAAGAGAAGATTGAGGGAAGGCAGGATAACGGCCTTCAAATATCTGAAGAGCTGTCATTCAAAGGATGGAGCGGGCTTGTTCTCTGTTTGTTTCTTCGGCTCTTTCGGCCTTGCAGGCCAAATTCGACAGGTGGGAGGGGACACCCACCTGTCAGTCTCCTGGTATCACAATAGCATCAAATGCAAGGATTTCAAGGCATCTCGAAAGGGGCTGCTAAAACGAAAGGTATCCCCCCCTCTATTTTAGCAGGGCTTTCAACGCGAATGCCGTGGGGTTTGCCTCAGAAGCTTTGCTAAAGACATGAGGAACAACCTTCATTTTAGCAAGGGATTGCAACGCAAATCCCTTCCTGAATCAGAGAGGGCTTTGCATGGGATCTGGCTGAACTGAGAAGGACTTAAACCCCCACTGCCTCATCAGCTAGCAAGTGGGGGTTAAATCCTGCTGCTTTGGCTGTGTGTCCATGTTCCTGCTCAGAACAAAATTGTGCAGCCCCTGCAGGATTTAACCCTGCCCTCCTGCCCATCAGATGACATAACGAGAGATGTTAGCAGATGAGCAGGTGGAAGTTATTTGGTGAAAATGGCCTCAGGATGGCTTGGTGGCGCAGGATTGTCCCATGGGCCTGAGGTCCATTGTCCTCCCAAACACACACACTAGAGGGCAGGATTAGAACCAATGGGTTGAAACTGTGTGGGAGCAAGATTTCAGCTAATTATTAGGTCCTGATGGTAGCTTCCTGATGGTAAGAGCTTTTCAGCAGTGGAGCAAACAGACTTGGGAGGTGCTGGGCTCTTCTTTGCTGTACATATTTTAAGCAGAGGCTGCACAGTGATTTGGCAGAGGTGCTGTAATTCAAGTGTTGCCAATCTGTCCATCATCAGTATCCCCCATGGCATCCACAGAAGACCTCACTAAATACTTCCTCAAAAATCTACAATGCAAGAGAGACTGTTTTGGACTTCCTGCTCAACTCCTATTGGCTCAGGCTCTCCTCTGTTGAACTCACCCTCTTAAACATGCCATATTTCACTGGATGCCAAGATTGGCCATCTTCTCTGAGAGGTGCAAAGAGCTTCTCTCTGGGAACAAATACGACCATGGCTTTTGCCCCACACCCAGAATGAAGGCTCAACAGCAGGTATCGAGAGCCAGTGTGGTGTAGTGGTTAAGAGCGGTAGACTCGTTATCTGGGGAACCGGGTTCGCGTCTCCACTCCTCCACATGCAGCTGCTGGGTGACCTTGGGCTAGTCACACTTCTCTCAGCCCCACTCACCCCACAGAGTGTTTGTTGTGGGGGAGGAAGGGAAAGGAGAATGTTAGCCGCTTTGAGACTCCTTCAGGTAGTGAAAAGCGGGATATCAAATCCAAACTCTTCTTCTTCTATTGGTCAAAAGATTGGTATTTATTAAAATGTAACAAGGAAAGCTTGCACTCATCTCAAAACACAGATGTTGGCAGGCAACCTAAATGGGCAGTCACCAAAGTAGCCTAGACGAACTCCATCACCCAGTTCTTCACTTTTAAGAGGAAGTTACGCAATCCTCCACTGGGGTGGAATATACCTATCTCCAGCTGATTGTTTTGTGTGGTTTATTTCTCATTTATGTCAGGGGGTATTGATGGTGGTGTGCCAGCCGTACTTTGTGATCCTTTCTCGCTTTCAGATGTGGCAGCCATTCTGTTAGGTTGCACAATGACAGCAGCTGTTTTGTGGTTGGCACCCATGGTATCCCCCCCAAAAAAAAATCTGAATGTGCCCACTGTTGGTGGAACTTGTTGTGGTTGTGTCCTGCATTGTAGCTCCTGCATTGAGCAGGAGCTCGGACTGGATGACCTCCAAGTTCTGTGCCAACTCTTAACATTCTAGGATTCTAAGTCAGAGAGGGATTTGGTTCTAGGGAAGAGAGGGAGCTGGCAAACTTTTTCCTGGCAAGGTTCCTCTACTTGTTTAGGTGACAGGTATCATTGTATCCCTGCAAGAAGCAGGTTTTATAGAGGACTTTGTACTCCAAGAAGTTTTAAGCGTTGTTTTTTTTAACTGATTGCGTTTAAAACAGTGTGTATATTTATTTGTGTTTTATGTGCGCGCCAATAGGCATTTTACTGCATTTGCAATGGCCCATGCCTACAGGCAATCAATATTGATTGGATCAGACTGAACGACTGCTCGAGAAAGCTGAAGATCTAGCAAGTGGAGCTTTACCTGGTGGATTTCTATCTGTCACAATCTGCTAAATAGGCCAGGAGTCTTGGCTGTGGTTTGTGTGTGTGTGGAGTTGGCAAATCTAGGACAGTGCAGACGCCATCTGGAAGAATGAGAATTTTTGTTATTACTTATTCCATTTATAGAATGTGTTGTGTCACTTTGGTGCCGTGAAAAGTATGCATGCACACGGTGGAGAAAGCCACCCCATCCGAGAAAAGGTGGCAACAGAAATGCTGGATCCATATATGGCAAAGCCATCCAACTTCAACAGTTTTTCTTTCCTTTTCTTTTCCATATGGAAGTTTCAGAGGCTTGCTCTTTTCTGTTCTCCCCTCTCCCCCCACCCCAGAAATTCCATGCAGTTAAAAATATGCTAGAGACTCGCATTGTCCCCCAGTGCTTTGACTGCCACGTGGCTGCTCTTGTGAGATAAACAAGTCTGGATGTGATTAGAACAGTTTTAAGCTCATTTTACTGCAGCAGACTTGAGTTGGGGCTGACAGTTCTGGAAGCTGAAGTCATTTTTATATCCACATTTCAAGCATTTTTGTTCTAAAAGTAGCTTTGGTATTCTTCCTCCAACATTAACCGCCCCGCTCCCCCCCCCCCCCAAAAAAAGCACCAGTGCTCAAATCCCAAAGAATTCACTTGATTCTTGGTCACTTACCAGTACCTTTCTTTTAACCCTGTTGGGCAGTGATGGAGAATCTGTAACTCTCCAAATGTTGGACTCCAGTTTCCATCGGCTGCAGCCAGCATGTTCAGGGATGGCGGCGGGGGACGGCTTTTGACTTCATGTCGTCTTTTGGCCAGAGGTGCTGTCCTGAATGGGTTATTGATCCACTTTCATGAGAATGGTTTGGTCAAAGGGATGGGCCTCATAAAGTTCAGGAGGAGTTGCAGCAGCTATCGTCCTGGGTGCCAAGAGTTCGTAATTGTCTGGTCTGAGATATTACAGATGGGGCTCAGGAAAGGTCTTCTTTGTTGGTTAATAGTGGATCTTATTTCGCACATTACAGAATTTGACCGTCTACTCCAACTCCTCCTGAACTTTATGAGGCCCATCCCTTTGACCAAATCATTCTCATGAAAGTGGATCAATAATTGTTTGCGATTTGAGCACTGATGCTTTTTAAGTCAGCACGTGAGCAGAGTCATATTTAAGCACATAGCTCCCCCCCCCAGAGAATCCTGGGAATTTTTGTTGTTAAGGGTGCTGGGGATTGTAGCTCTGTTGGGCAGGAAACTACAGTGCCCAGGATTCTCTTGGAGGGGGGGAGCTGTGTGGTTCAAATGTAAGGTATGCAGCCTAACTGAGTTTATGCTCAAAACAAAACAAAACAAAAAATTCCTTCTAGTAGCACCTTAGAGACCAACTAAGTTTGTTCTTGGTATGAGCTTTTGTCTGCATGCACACTTCTTCAGACCAACACGGCTACCTGCCTACCTGTAACTGAGTTTATGCTGACTCCTTTGTGGGCAGGGCAGTCGATGGGTCAGGTTGGCTGCCTTGGTGAGCAATCAAGGACACAAGCACAGTGAATGTAGATTCAGACTTCCCATTCATTGCTGATTGGTTCAAGGAGAAACAGGAGGGGGAGCCAGGAGTTTCAACCCCCCCCCCCAAACACTGATCAATGGGGGAGATGTAGCTCTTGAAGGCTCCCCCTCCACCAAATTTGGTAAGTGAACAGGAAGTTCAGTGAAAGACACTGTTTTCCTCTACTGAATGTGTATAAAGGCTAGTGAACATTGATTGTGCTCCAATAATCATGACGATTATGCCGACTTGGGTGAAGCCCATTTAAACATGTGTTGTTCATCAGTGCTCAGATTGTTGGAAGAAAGTTTGCAGAGGCCATAAATTAAATCCATAAACTCTGTCCCTAGATTCCCTGCTGGTTAACCAATTCATACCACTTAGGCGTTCAGAACATTAGAGAAAGCAGCTCTTCTGCCCCACCCACTTCTGGAATTCAGACTCTCTCTTTTTTCTTTTTTTTTGAGGAAACTGTCTATTTTAGGGAAAGGCCACTTTTAAATGGGTTTGTATTTCAGTCATGTCTTTATTTTACTATGCATACCTACAGTGTCATAAAAATGTATCAACACAGTGTACAACTTATTAGAATATAATCAGCAAAGAGCACCACCAAAGGCAAACAATATAATAAATATAATATATAGTATAGTATAGTATAGTATAGTATAGTATAGTATAGTATAGTATAGTATAGTATAGTATAGTATAGTATAATAATAAAGGCCCTATAAATTATATCCATATATTATATGGATTTCTGCACCACTTGGGAAGTGTGTAATATACAATATATATAATATAATAATATATATAATGTAAGTCGTTTTAACCTTTTTTAAGAAAAGAAACTTTTTTTCTTTTTTCATGAAAAAAATTAAATATGATGGCAGAGGTCTCTCTTCTCCCATCACTCTGCTCACTTGTGGTGCTTGTGTAGGTGAATATGTGTAAATATGTCTGAACGAGTGTTTATCACAGTGGATATGACTATCAAGGTCTAATATCACTGCCAGCTATGCTCTGTCTCAACTGTTGGAGGCAGCCCGCGCTTCTACATTCCAGTTACTGCAGGAGCAGAGAGAGCTGTTGCGCTCAGGTCCTGCTTGAGGGTTTCCTAGATCTGGTTGACCGCTGTAACAACAGGATGCTGGACTAGATGGGATCCCATTGGCCTGATGCAGCAGGCACTTCTTTTGTAAATTACCTCCAGGATCAGAGTCAGGATGCCTATAAGTTGCAGAGGAACCTAATTGGGGAGGGCATGGCTGCCCTCCTGTCCCGCTTGTGGGCACTGTGAGAAGAGGATGCTGGACTAAATGCAAGAGCCGCCTTTCCCATAGGGCTTAGTGGTGCGTCGTGCCAGGGCGCCAGCAAGTGGGGGAGCTGCGCAGCTTTGCCAGCAGCCTCCCCTTTCCCTGCACTCCCGCCAGCTGCACCCTGCCAACAATATGGCTGACGGACGTGCAGCTTGCCTCCCAAACCTCCTTGGGAGGAGGGCGATCCCTGCAGAGGCTTAGGCTGGAAGCTACACCCCGCCAACCATATGACTGGCAGGCGCGCAGGTTCCCTTCCAAACCTCTGCGGGGATTGCTCTCCCGCAGCAGCATGGGGGAGAGTTGCTCCCCTCCCCGATGGCTGGCAGTGCGCAGCTTCGGCCCCCCCCCCCATCCGTGGTAGTTTGGGGGTGCTGGGTGCACCCCGGCGCAGCATCTGCTAATGACAGCCCTGACTAAATGGGCCACTGGCCAGCAGGATCTTCTTCTGGCTCCACTCAACTTTGGTTTTTGCTCCATCCTCTTTGTGCCTTGGCAGTACCTACCACTGGTGAGCACCCAACTCCCATGCAGTGGCAAAGCATGCTTTAATGGTGCCCAGGGCTCACACGTGCCAGGGGGCGGGCGCAGAGCAGAGGGTGAAAGGAGCCCGTTGCATTGGTCAGCCCAGCCCTGCCCTTGCCACCGACATCACTGGAGCGACGCTAGACCTGAGCTGCTTTGCAAGGCTGGAACGTTCCCAGCTTCACAAAGCACCACCAGGCCCTGCACCACTTTGCAGACCGCACTTTCATTCATATATATATATATATATATATATATATATATATATATATATATATACACACACACACACACACACACACACACACACACAGCAAGGCAGTATACAGCACAGAACACTGCAATTAAAAGCACCGGTGAAAGATTCAGTAAATATTGGTTGCTTTAAAAAGAAATTCGCACTGCGGAGGCCTGTCTGTATCACAAAGTTTTTAGGAGCCGTCTGAAAGGAGGTGTTGAATGACCTCCCCTGGCAAGGAGTTCCACAGGGCAGAGCTTGCCACACCAAAAGGCTGGGTGTCCCCTAGCAGGAGAGATTGGATCGCTGCAAAGCAGCGGGGGAAGCTTTCGTCACCATCTCAGGGTTTGTTTATTTTTTAAAAAACAACCTGGGTATTTGCAGATAAAGCTGTTCTTAAGAGGAAAGCTGCCGGGACTGGTTTAAAAGTTGGCAACCCTCAGGGGTGGGCGAATAAGCAAAAACTGGTGTGCGCCTGTGTGTCGAGGTGCGGGTGGGGGGCGGGTTAAACCTCCTCCATAGAACCCCTCTCTTTCTGCCTGCATGCAGCGTTTGAGAGCATCATTTCAAGCCCGGCCTCCAATCGCGAACCGGTGGCCAATTCCCCTTCTTTTCCCCAGCCCAGGTTTTCTTTGCAACGCCTCCTTTGAGCCATGCAAGGGGGATTTTGTTCTCCCCCTTTCCTCCGAGCACAGTGAAAGCGGACGACTCCAACGGCGGCTGCGATGGGAAGCTGCGGCCGGGGAGCGCAACGCAGGACCATCAAGCGCGCAGGCACCGCCGCGATCAGCACCATCGCTGCTGCTGCTGCTGCTGCTTCCTCCTCTTCTTCTTCCTCCTCGCTCGGGCCCCGGAAGATCCCTCGGAAAAGCTTCGTGGAGGCCACGATGACCTGATTTCCCGGGGTACCGCCCCCCCATCCTCCTCTTCCTACACATCCTCTTCTCCAGCCTCGCCACCATTTAGATATACATCCTTTGCGCACCGGAGGCGAGCTGCGGGGTGGGGTGGGGGGTAGCCGCAGCACCGAACCCCCCTCGGCGGGAGAGGGAATGCGCGTCTGGCGAGCCTGCGAGGGGCTGCGACCGGGGAGGGGAGAGCGAAGGCGAAGAAAGGCGGCGGAGGGTCCTATTATTAGCAACACCTGCTTCCGCCTCCCCCCCCCCTTCCCGCGATGTCGCTTTCACATCCAGAGCGCAGGCGATTCCCATTCTAGCTGCGGGCGCTGCGCCCTAAAGACCAATTAAAAGCATCTCAGAAGGGGGTCCAAGCGGAATGGGAACGCGGGGCTGCTGCCTTTTGCTTCCATATTTTGCCTCCTTTTATCCGTATCTTTGTTAAAGTCACTTTCTCTCCTCTTCTGTCTCTCTGCAGCTTCTCCCTCCCCCTCCTTACGAAGTCTTTTGTCACTGTCTGTCTGCACGTTTCCTCCCTCTCCCCCCCCCTCCGCATTGCCTAACAATTAGATTTTTGAGCCCGTAATTCCCCCCCCCCCATCTTAAAGTATTGGGAAAGAGAAGCGAAGAGACGTGTGTTTGTTTGCTCTGTGCGCCCCTGTCTACCCCCCCCCCCCCGTTGTTGGAGAAGCAGGATACAACCTTTCTTGGGGGAATGTCATCCCTCACACCACCTGGTCCCCATCATAAAGTCTGAAAGCGTCCCAGTAACCCCACTTAGGCTTCCCCCCCTCTCCCCCCTCTGTGTCTCCCCCTCCCTGTGAAAGTTATACTGTCACTTGCCATTCTTCCCTGTTTCCTATCTTGTTTTTCCTGCAACCTTTGAGTCTCTTGCGAACTGAGCCGATGCTGTATTGGATAAGGTTCTTCCTTGTCCAACTATTGCTTTATTTTAAAGGAACCTCAAGGGTTGACCCACAATCCTGGGGCTTCCTTCCTTGGTCACTTGGATCTTCTGCTGCCGCCAAGTAAATTCAATTTCGAAGACCACGGGAGGAGTACAAAGCTTCTGCAAGGAAGTGGAATCGTTTCCTTCTGCAAGAGTTTTCATGCAAGTCTGAGCTGTTTGCCATTCCGAAATCCAGTAGCTTCAAGGGGCTCTTGCTGGCAAGTGGGTGTGTGTGTGTGTGCAGCTGCTGAAGAGGTCTTCCAGTATCTCCTTCCAATAGGGATTGGAAACTCAAAGGACATTTTCAAAACCTCCCTCCTTCACTGGGACCTGCAGAGAGCAATGTTTGGCTTTCTTTACAGGAGCAGGTGCACCTATTTCTGGAGTGGCAGAGCTGATCTGAGCTGCCTTTCAAGATTATCGCCACCTGCAAACATTTGTCGCTTCCCCTTGCTGTGAATAGCCCAGCTGTGCAAGCTGGAAAAAAAGGAGGGAGCCTTCCCACAAGGACAAGCTGATGGGGAAATGTGTTCTTACCTCCACCCTCCCTCCTTCTCCTCCACCTCCTCTTGCTCCTAGTGAAAGCAGCCAGAGAGCAGGTCATCCGGGTTCTGCTTCCACCCTTCTCCTTTGGTTATTGCCCAAGTAGTCACCTGAGTTGCATCTCCCACTTTGGGCAGTTCTTTGATGGCTTCTCTGAGGAGAGTGAAAGTCCTGCTGGTCTTAAACTTGATTGCAGTCGCTGGGTTCGTCCTCTTCCTGGCCAAGTGCAGGCCCATCGTCGTGAAGGGTGGGGACTCCTTCCACGAAATCCACCCCAGGGCAGAAGTGTCCAACTTGACTGCCCGTGCTGGAAACCCCATTCAGGATGCAGTTTTGAAAAGGCTGTCACTTCTCGAAGACATTGTCTACAGACAGCTCAATGGTAGGTGTGCACCTCCTTTTTTCTCCTTCTAATCTTGCTTTCTTTCATCTGTACCTCTGCTATGGTTAGACCTGCTTTAGGCTGCAGTGCAAAGAAACTGCTGGATGATGTGGGATGAGTTGGGAAGATAATATAACTAAAGGCCAGTGTGTAAGAGATGTATGAATGGGCCTCCAGGTTCCACCCCGGTACCAGCTGCTTGAAAGATCAGATAGCAAGTGATGGGACAAGTTCCTATCTCCTCAGCTGCTTCCAGTCAGAGTAAACATTACTGGGGCTATATAGACTAATAGTCCTAATGCTATAAATGGTTAGGACAACTATAAGGCATCATGGTGCATAGTTAAATTATGGAATTTGCTCCTACAAGTAGCAGTGATGGCCACCAACTTGAATGGCTTTAAAAAAAAGTATCAGACAAATTCATATAGGAGAAAGTGATCAGTGGTTGTTATTTCTGATGGGTATGTTCTACTTTCACACTCAGAGACAGAATCATAGAATAGCAGTGCTGGAAGGGACCCCAAGATTGATATAGTCCATCTCCCTGCAATGTAGGAATATGCAGTTGTCCCATATGGGAATCGAACTTGCAACCTTAGCATTATCAGTGCCACACTCTAACCAACTGAGCTATCCACTCAGATAGCTGTTGCCTGTGGGCCTTCCATGGGCATTTGGTTGGGCACTGTGAGAACAGGATGAGGAACTAGGTGGACCCCCTTTGACCTGATCCTGCAGGTTCATCTTAGGTTCTTAATTTCCAATGTTTTGAGAAGAGGCTGCAGCCCAATCATAGAGCACGTGTGTTGCTTGCAAATGTTCCCAGTTCTGCCCTTGGCATATTCAGATTCATACTTGCATCTAAATCCCTGGAGAGACATTGGGAGTCGGTGTACATCAAAAAGTGTGGAAGCTATGGCCTTCCAATGATGCTGGACTGCAAACCCCCAACAGCCCCTGGAACCATGACAAATAGTCAGAGAGGATGGGAGCTATAATCCAACATTAGTTCCTTTAGGACTAATTGCAGTCGTTAACAGTCATCAACAGGTTTTCCACACCCATCAGCCAATCACCCATTCCCACCACCCTTCTGAATAATACCCTTCCTCACTCTCTCACTATATATAAGGGTCTGGTGACTTCTGTTTCAGTATATCTGAAGAAGTGTGCATGCACACGAAAGCTCATACCAAGAACAAACTTAGTTGGTCTCTAAGGTGCTACTGGAAGGATTTTTATTTTTATTTTTTATTTTGTTCCAACATCTGGAGTCCATTATCTTATTCACTCCTGATCTAGGTGGGCCCAATGATCTGACTTGGTAGAAGACAGCATTCTACGCTCCTATATGTTAAATCCTGCACTCTCTCTCTTTTCCTTTGAAGTCTGGTGAGGTCTCCCAGATGCTAACAAAGCATTCCAAGCTTGAAATGAGCAGGACATTTTCCATGAGCTGAAGATGTGTGCTCTTAAGTGTGGTGGCTGCTTTCCACGTATGTTTTTGTAGATACCTACTGCCTTCACTGGGACGCTGGTGGCGCTGTGGGTTAAACCACAGAGCCTAGGGCTTGCTGACCGGAAGGTCGGCGGTTCGAACCCCATGACAGGGTGAGCTCCCGTTGCTCGGTCCCAGCTCCTGCCCACCTAGCAGTTCGAAAGCACATCAAAATGCAAGTAGATAAATAGGTACCACTCCGGCGGGAAAGGTAAATGGCGTTTCCGTGCACTGCTGTGGTTCGCCAGAAGCGGCTTTGTCATGCTGGCCACATGACCTGGAAGCTGTACGCTGGCTCCCATGGCCAGTAATGCGAGATGAGCGCCACAACCCCAGAGTCGGACACAACTGGACCTCATGGTCAGGGGTCCCTTTAAATTACCTTATTGCCTTCACTACAGTCCTCTTCCCCTCCCCCACTCAAAATCATCTTTGGGAGGGGGATAATCTGTACACACAGTGGTTTCAACATGTGTTCTCTCTCTCTCTCTCTCTGTGAAAACCCAGCACAATTGCCTACTTCTGAAGCACAGAAAGCTTTAGAGAACCTCACCAAGCTTTCAACTGCAGCCATTGTGCGTTTGCTTTTTTGATGCGGACTCCCTACAGGCAAAGTTAATGCTCACTCTTTGTTGCGTCTGTTGGTAGCAAAAGGGGGGGGGGGAATCTGCCAGGAGGCAACTATGTTCTATCACTTCAGCAACTTGGCAATAGAAAGGAAGCCACCCTTGAGTAAAACAGATTTTCCTACCCTGGAGTAATGGCTTCCAGCATGTGTTCCTCTTCCCCAGTCCTGATAAGATAATCACTCAGGTGTGATTTATGGAGCACTTCTTTGAAATGCCTGGGGCCACAGCCCTATGCACACTTAAGGAGTGGGGGTTAATCCTGAGTAAACATGTACAAGTTCTGCCTTCACTGTCGAGGCAGTTTGCCTCTGAGTACTAGTTGCAGGGAATTGCAACTGAGGAGGAATGGGTGGTGCTGTGGTCTAAAGCACTGAGCGTCTTGGGCTTGCCGATCAGAAGGTCGGCGGTTCGAATCCCCACGATGGGGATGAGCTCCTGTTGCTCTGTCCCAGCTCCTGCCAACCTAGCAGTTCGAAAGCACACCAGTGCAAGTAGGTAAATAGGTACCGCTGCGGCGGGAAGGTAAACGGCATTTCCGTGCACTCTGGTTACAGTCACGGTGTCCCTTTGCGCCAGAAGCAGTTTAGTCATGCTGGGCACATGACCCAGAAAGCTGTCTGTGGACAAACACCAGCTCCAGTGCCACAACCCTATAGTCGCCTTTGACTGTACTTAACTGTCCAGGGGTCCTTTACCTTTACCTTTTACCTGCTTGTGGGCTTCGCATGGGCGTGTCTAGTTGACCACTGTGCGAACAACATGTTGGAGTAGATGGGCCTTTGGTTTGATCCAGCAGGCTCATCTTCTCTTAGTGATTTTATGACCTTAACCATATGCTAAGTATTTCCCCCCTGTGTGTGTGTGTGAATCCTGGGATAGTTGTGTTCCTCTCTTGGCTCCCATCCATTTCCTTTGAAACCCTCAACAAATGTCTCTGTATTAGAAAGCTGCATATGAATAATGAGGCTTTACCTCAGAAAGGGCGGGGGGGGGACGGTCTTGCCTTAAGCCTGTCACTTTCCCACTTGGTAATAATGTAAATAGGATTGCCCACATTTTCAGACTAAAGTATTAAGACAGGGATGATGGCGGCACTATTTCTCTGTGGAAAAACACCAGTGGGGTGTCTACACCACTGTACCTCAAGAGAGATGGAATTTGGAGAACACGGTCACATCACGAAGCAAACTGTATGTTAACAATCCAGATGGAATCCAGAAAGAAAACAAAAACAATAATAATTTATTATTTGTAAGTCGCCCATCTGACTGGGTTACCCCAGCCACTCTGGATGGCTTCCGAGCAAATTAAAACACAATACAAGAAATTCTTATAAGATTTTGCTGAGGAAACAGAACAAAAACAATGTATAATCTGAAGAGAAATGAACAGTGGTTTTTACCTATTTAATTCAGGCATGGTGCATAGCAGGGAGACATTCAAGCAACCATACAAAGGAAAGAGTCCCTCAGAACTACATAGCTAATCGGGGAGTCAGCAAGCATCATGCCACTCCATCTGGTTGCTAAAAAACACCTCCCCCCCATCAGCTGACCTACTGGAAACAGAATTAACTATTAAGTTACAAACTGAATGATTTCTGCTGTTCTGCTTCAACAAATTATGTAGGTCTTGTTCATGGCATTTGACTGCTACTATATAACATGAAGTTCCGTGGACGGCTTTCAGTAAATAAGTAACAAAACAGTTGAAATGCAAAGTAAGACACAATACAATTGAAAGGGGGATGACTATACAACAAAATATGTCGTATTTATTGCCCCCGTGTGCTAACAGGATTTTGTGTATGAAAGTTCACCACCTTTTGCATGATGCCTCCTGCTAGCAGGAGGCTGGTGTGTTAGCTGAGACTTCAGTGGTTGCAGTCATGTGATCAGAGTCAACAATACCATGCCTCAGTGGAAGGGCCCCTCCAGATGACTTATTTATAGAGCATTCTTTTATTCTCTTGCACAAAGCTTACGTGTAGGTTACATTATATCCAACCTTTAGTTAGCATTTGTTCATGGGATGGTTATACCACAATAAGCATTCACTTTCATTTTATCCTGATTCACTTGTGCTTCCCAGTATTCATTCATTCTTCCTACACTTTTAAATGCATCTCTCTCCAAAGCACAGAGGGCCAGATTATTATTTATTAAATGTGGTTTTGTTGTACTAGGGCAGACATGTCCAAGCGGTCTATTGCGATCTACAGGTAGATCGCTGGGTGTCCCTGGTCAATCGCGGGTTGATTGCGTGATCTTGGGCGATCTTGGGCAAGTAATCTTACATTCCCCTCTCCCCTGAAGCTAGTTCCGTCTTCCGCCACCACCTCAGCAGTGTACAGTGGCGTCGTTGGCAACCGGAAGTAATGTTCGCTTTAGCACTGCATACGATATTAATCGTTGAATAAAATGAAAGCTCAGCAACTGTGGGTTCCCCTCCTTAAAAAAAGCTCAACAACTCTTGGCAATGACAATGGGTGGATCACTGCCAGTTTTATTATACAGAGGAAACTCGAAAAATTAGAATATCATGGAAAGGTTAATTTCTTTCAGTAATTCAACTTAAAAGGTGAAACTAATATACGAGATAGACTCATGACATGCAAAGCGAGATATGTCAAGCCTTTATTTGTTATAATTGTGATGATTATGGCGTACAGCTGATGAGAACCCCAAATTAACAATCTCAACTTTGGGGTTCTCATCAGCTGCACGCCATAATCATCACAATTATAACAAGCAAAGGCTTGACATATCTCGCTTTGCATGTCATGAATCTATCTCATATATTAAACTCCAGTAGCTAATGAAAACAATTGCTTACATAAATGGACTTTTCCATGATATTCTAATTTTTCGAGTTTCACCTGTACTTGGAGTAGATCACAGTTGCTATAGAGTTGTACCTGCCTGAACTAGGGCAACCATACCAGCCAACTCCTAGGGGCCACGGAGGCTTCAGCCCCTACAATAAAATATTTGAGGGGGCCAGGCACCCACAAAGTTGATGGGCATTCCCATTCAAATGGTTTGTGAGCACTGCATCATGTGATGGATTATGTGGGGCAGGGCTTACCTGGCCCCCATAATATTTTATTCAAGTTGGTACCCCTGAGAGCAACAGAGCCCTTCCACCCACTTAAACTCTATACCTAAAGTTCCAGTAGGCACTTGATTCTCTCTTGCCAAATACCGATAATCTGGAGGTGCCCAGAGGCTGTGCAAGATCACCTCCCAATGTCTTCCATTTTAGGCTTAATATGCCTGAGCAGCACAGCATCAGGGTTAGAGCGTTGGACTAGGACCTGGGAGACCCGGGTTCAAAATCTTACTTGGCAATAAATTTTGCTGGGTGACTTTGGGCCAGCCACTGCCTCTCAGCCTAACCTACCTCACAGGTGCCACAGACAGAAATCTTACCCAACTCTTGCATTAAAATCACCCAGGAGGGTAATTTTATCCTTCTTAGGTGTCTCTGATAGGATGGTATCCAGCTGAGAGTTAAACAATTTTTCTTTGATATCTTCATTGGCATCCACTCTCTCAAGGCAAATCTAAAAAAATGTAGTATAAACACCAACAAGAGGGAAACACTGGCCTGTGAGCTCTCCAATTGGAGAATAGCCTTTACCAAAGGTGTCATGGGCTTTGACGATGCTAGAACTCAGGACACAAGGGAAGGCGGCTGCCTGGTTTCAGTTGGCAGGGAGTTCCAAAGTGTATAGGTTCTGCCACAGTTAATGATTGACAGCTAAGGAAGGAGTGTTTCATGGCACCTGTAATGATGTCAGTTCCACAGATCAAAGTAGTCAAGTGGGCAGATATGGGGCAAGGTTCCCTCCCCTCTCTTCTGTTTTCTCTGGTGCATCTGGGGGGTTTATTTGTATGTGATTTTAATACTGGGTTCATTTACAGGTTGGTGATGTGGGTGTTAATACAGTATTTTATGTACGGTGTCTCCAGTTCATCACGCATAGCTGTCAACCTTTCCCTGTTTTTAAGGGAAATTCCCTTATTCCGAATAGGATTCCTCACAAGAAAAGGGAAAAGTTGACAGCTATGAGTCCATGTGTGGTGTAGTGGTTAAGAGTGGTAGACTCGTAATCTGGGGAACCGGGTTCGCGTCTCCCCTCCTCCACATGCAGCTGCTGGGTGACCTTGGGCTAGTCACACTTCTCTGAAGTCTCTCAGCCCCACTCACCTCACAGAGTGTTTGTTGTGGGGGAGGAAGGGAAAGGAGAATGTTAGCCGCTTTGAGACTCCTTTGGGTAGTGAAAAGCGGGATATCAAATCCAAACTCCTCCTCTTCTTCTTCTTCTTCTTCTTCTTCTTCTTCTTCTTCTTCTTGGAGTAGAGCAGCAATTTCTGATTATTTAAATAATTTGGAAACATTGTGGTGTTGGGTAGAAAAAGATGGGGATTGAAGGGATGTCAAGTTTTCTGAAACATCAACCCCCTCCCCCCCCTCTCCACAATGTAGTGATTTGTACCTTTTGGAACAAGTTAAACAATTCAGCAATACGTATGGGTCACCCCTGACAGCTGCTAATTAAATCCTCAAGCTACATTTCTTTTTATGGCACAGCGGAGATATTTCTATTACAATCTCACAAGGTACAACGCTTTTGAGATGTGGGGAGGGAGCTTTAAAGCTGCTGTGTGGGATGCAGAAACATGGTTGGAAGTTGTAAGGAATCTAGGTGAGAGATCTAATTAAAAAGCTGACTCAGAGGCCACCAGCTCCACCCTCTCTCTCTTCTTAAGCATCCCCTATGGATTTGCAAATTGAGGCGTGATCTTGATGCCAAGCTCTGTTGTTGATAGCTTTGTTTCTTGCAGAGCTTAAAGGCAGTTTGGTGTGTGCACTGGAAAAACAAAACAAAAAACACACCCCACCACCCTTAACTTTCTGTGTTCTGTGCCTGAACTTTAGCTGTTCTCTCCTTGAGTTTTGAGCATTAAATTAATGCATGGTTGCACAGGGATGGAATGGTGTTTTCTTTGCGAATCAGCTTGGCATTTCAGAGGAGAGGCAATCATACTGTTGATCCTTGTTTATCCACCATTACAATGATCCATCTGTGTTTTACAAAGAAGAGGTAGAATCTAAGGAAACGAAGTTCACAGGGACCAGCTCACATCAGGCTGTCATTCCGTAAACTGCAATGGGAATTGGGAATTTGCTTATATGCCCAATTTTCCTGAGCATGCATCCTGGCTTGCTTGTGCCACAGCAGTGGAGATATGGGAAGAGGTTAAAAAGGGTGACAGGACCGCTGCAGACTGGTGTGTTTTTTCATAGTTGTATCCTGCAACTTGAAATCAACTGAGCCAGTGTGGTGTAGTGGTTAAGAGCGGTGGACTCATAATCTGGTGAACCGGGTTCGCGTCTCCGCTCCTCCACATGCAGCTGCTGGGTGACCTTGGGCTAGTCACACTTCTTTGAAGTCTCTCAGCCCCACTCACCTCACAGAGTGTTTGTTGTGGGGGAGGAAGGGAAAAGAGAATGTTAGCCGCTTTGAGACTCCTTCGGGTAGTGATAAAGCGGGATATCAAATCCAAACTCTTCAATAGTGCATTATTTTCATGGATTGATACCAGATTGTCCACACATGGTTCCAATTTATTTGTTGTTCTGTGATGCTTCCTCACTGTTATCACGTTTTTATCATTTGGTGGGAAACTCTAGCACTATAGCACAACAGAAGTTGAACAAAATAACAACCCTGGAACATTTTTGGTATGAAAAAATACAGGATTTTAATGTGAAATGCACCTATTACAAACAGAGCAGTATGACCACCTCCTCAAATGGTTTTGAAAACACAACTATGTCTAACTGCCCCTATAGCATCATGGGCACCAGGCATGATGGATGCTCAGTGAAAAGGACATCAGGAGAGGCTCATGGGCATGGACAATTTGTTTCCATCCATCATCTTAGCCTTGATGTTTTCTTCATTTTTATTTGAGTGCTGCCTGCTCTTGTGAAATGGATTTCATGTTCTGAGTTTCGAGGGGGAGAGTGGAAAACTGTTCACCAACCAGATTGTTCTGGTGATCAGGGGTTTGCAGACTTACGGTAGGTGGTTTGGAGCAGAATGGAAATGCTTGCTAGTGCTTCACGAGGGCAAGAATTCACACAGCGGTGTTCTGGATCAATTCCATATATCTCCACTTGTGTGTGGATTGGTGAGTTCCATTTCACTTTTCTCAGGCAAGGCTAAGTAGCACAGGATGTAAAAATGTGCTCCGCCAGCTATAAAGATGTATTAAAAAAAAAAAACCTGTTGCAGTTTTGATACCCTTGTGACTTCTATGTGTATGTTTACACCTGTGATCTAGATGCTGGATAATTATTTACCTTCCATTTATAGCTCACCTATTTGAGTTTTTGTATTATGTGTGCATGCCCAAGTTCTGGCTCACTTCTGTTGCTCTTGCTGGTTGAGGGGGACAATCAAGTTCTTGACCATTGGGAGTGACTCAGGATTGGACATTTTTCTTGAATCCAGGCACATTTCATTGAAAGCTTTTAATGGATGCTGCTCAAATCCTTCCACTTCCAACTCCAATGTGCAGTGAAGTTACTTCTGTGGAACTCAGTGGGCTGGTGTCCCCCACTTGCCTTTGTGATTACATACTTGCTAATATTAGCAATTTCTATCTTCATTTAGACTCCTTTACAGACTTGGTGTATTCCACCCACCACATATATAGATACTTAATCGTTGTATTGCATCATAGGTTTTGTAGTCCTAAGAATTCCTACACCAGCTCCCCACCCCACCCCCTGGCCAAGCTCCTACTGAGTAATGAAAGTTGAGGGCCAAGTGAAACAGAGCACCATGGAGCATCCCAAAAACAAAAGCAACTCCATCAAATAGAATTACAGAATTCTAGGGTTGGAAGGTCTTCAGGTCCAGCCTGATGGAGGAATCTTAACTAGATCATACATGACAGATGGCCACCCAACCTCTGCTAAAACCTCCAGGGAAGGAGAGTCCACCTGTGGGAGTTTGTTTCGCTTTCATACAGCTTCCTGGTGTTGAGTCAGAATCTGCTTTCTAACAAGTGAGACTCTGCACCCAATGGTTCAGGAAGGAATTGGGACATCACTCAATAGCACTGTAACGCCTCCTGAGTTCTAGGTTTGGTCCAAGTTGGTGCTTATATAGGTGCTGGAAACTCCTCTGACCAGGCGAAGGAGCCATAATCCGTTGCAGTAAAGCGGGAGAGCGGGGAGCTGTCCACAGAGATTCTGCCAGGGACGGTGCTGAAACCAAGCATTTTTGCTGCCCTGCATTCAGAAGCCTTGCCCGGTTCTCTTAACATGCATTGGGTCGACTTTCAGAGAGAGAGAGAGAGACAACCTCTTGTCTGTTGGCTCCTCTGAGCCATGTGCTTGGAGTGATGCGTGTCTACAAGAAACAGCAAAGCATGAGCATTTCTACAAAACAGGGGAGCCCATACTATAATGGAGTGGCAAAACTTAACGATAGAATATTTGCAACTAGCTAAAACAACGGGTAAAGTTAGGAAACAGATGACTCAAGAAGTATGGAAAGAGTGGAGGATATTTAAAGAATATTTAAGGAATAGTGGTATAAATGGAATCCTAATGGCAGATGTAGACTGAACCTTTAAAGTAATAGAGATTCAAGGATGAAAAAATATGATTTGTAAATGAAATCTATAACTGTACGCTATACAAATATAATAGTATTAAATGCAATGAGGATAATTGGAGGTACGAGAATTTGTCTGTAAAAAGAAAAAGGATAGTAGTATGTAAATGTATATGTTTATTTTGTGTGTTTCTGTATGTGTATTTGTGTATTTGTATTTTTAAAAATAATAATAAAAAGAGATATTAAAAAAAGACTAACCTGATCCAAAACACCCACCCACCCCACTCACACATGAAAACAAAGACCACCACAGCCAAACACAAATGAACAACCATACCCAAGGCCAACCCCAACCTCTCTCACCACCAAAGGAACACAAGCAAACAAAAGAGAACCTGCACAAGCAACGCTGACATCAAACCCTACATATATTAAGTAAAATAGAAACATCATCACCCAACCCCACCCACCCCCATCTCCCCACCCCGCCCCCTGTCCACCTCTTTCCCCCTCTTCTTCCCAATGTCTCAACAAATGAAACTGATTTGTAAAAATGATACATGGAAAAAATATGTGAGAGAGACATTGCGATACTTTTGTAAATCAAGAAATCTTTAATAAAAAATACTTTAAAAGGAGGGAAAGTTAGGATATGGCTCTATCTCAGCTTTGCCTATCAGTTTGCGGACTGGTAGTACATTAGCTTTTCTCCAGCTAATTTGTATTCAGGGTAGACCCATTGAAACCAATGGCCCATTGGTTTCGATGGGTCTGAGATCTGCCCTGTACATAAGAACAGCATCTATCACATTTACCGAAACTGCCTCTTTTCTAGGGAACTTTGAGTCAAAACTGCTACTTACACTGTTTGCTCTTGCACTGATTGATTGGCAGTCTGACGTAAAGCTTCTTTTCATTGATACAACTTGTTAGGACAGTGGTTGAAGCTGTTGAGTGCTATAGTGAAGCATAAGAGAGGCTGGCTCAATGAATGGTGGTAGTTCAGCCCATGGAAAATAATGTGAAAATTAGATGACTTAAAAGGGTGATTAGGGGGGAAATGCAAAAGGATTGGACTGTCAGCAAATATTAACTAGAATAGCCAATTAATCCACCTATTTTTGACCTGCAGGGTAGTGCGGCACACACTTTAGGGCTAAGAAGATCTAGAAATCGTATATAAATACATTTATCTAAAATGGTTATATATGTAAGCAATGGTGGTTTACAGAAATTAAAACTGCTGTGATACCTGGAAAGGAACACATCATTTTTAGCTTTTTATATCAGTATGTCCATGTTGCACCTGGTTAGGTATGTGTGTGTGTGTGTGTGTGTGTGTGTTGATTCTTCTGTTTCCCTTCAAGCTGTTCACTCTTTTTGCAAAAATTATATTGATAAAAGAGGACTAAAGCACATAACAGAACGAACTCGGAATAGATCAAACCCAGCAAAATAAATGGCACACAGAGAGTACAATGGCAATGTGTACAATCTGCAAAGCAATATACCGGTAATCTCCATTTGACATCACATTTAGATGGAATTTGCCATTCCTGTGTTTGCTTTGCCATTTAAGTTGCAAGTAGCCATCGCATGGCTGCAAACTCCACTGGATCCACATCTCCCTGAATAACCCACAGCTGATGACTCAGTTTTTCATATATGGAAATAAACAAGACCTTTAAAAGCCAGTTTGCACGTAAAACCAGCATATGTAAAAGTACCCTGCCAACCCTGAGCTGTGACCAAGCGGTCGGTGACCAGCGAATGAGTAATCAGTTTTACAATGAACATTAGAGTTCCCACCCACCAACAGAGAATGTAAGCAAAGCTGAGGGTCTAGTAAGATTCTTCAACCGGTAATTAAATCAATTTCCATCACCACTAAACCCCAACTCTTATTTACATGAATAGTCCCCCCTACGCATGACAATAGGTGCCCTGTATGCTAAAAACCATACCAACACTGGGGGACATGTTTTCAAAACGTGATTGAGGCACACTGGAATCATAAGGCACCCGTGAACTTTCTTTAAAGAATCCCCCCTTGCCTATGCAGAATATGTGGTTTAGAGGACCAAATCTTTGACCAATGTGAGGGGGTAAAATCGGATTCCCATGCTAACCATAGACGATTGAATGGGGAAAATTGTACTCCTAGGAGGATTGCTGCCGTTGGCGTCCAGATAATGGTGTGCACCAGCAGGGGTGAAGTCAAACCGCTGGAGAGTCACTGTGGCTGCAGAGACCTGTAATTCATAACTGTGCAGTGCGCATCATTAAGACCAAGTTGTTAAAGGAACTCCAAGATCCCAAAACTTACCTCTTGAAACCCCTAAGGGATTGTGTCTTGCACACTTTCACTGCTGGGTCTTTGACAGGAGAGGAAATTTGTGCTTCAAAGAGTTCTGTCTACACCCGCAAACTCATCTGACGAGCCCAAATCCCCATTGGATTTCCTTCTCTAACAGGTTTTATTTTGGGGGGGGGGGGGCTGTAGTTGAGTGGTTGAGCATCTGCTTGCATGCAGAGCGTCTCTCTGGTTCAATCCCTATCATCTCTAGGGCTGGCAAAGACCGCAGTCTGAAATCCTAGAGAGCTAATGCCAGTCAGTGGAGACACTATGGAGCTAGATGAACCAAAAATATGACTTTGTGGAAGGCAGTTTAGGAAGGGCCCAAGGTGTAGGAAGCTGCAAGGTCTAAGAAGTATGGGAATGGTCATAGTTCAGGGATGGAGCACCTGCTTTTCATGCAAAAGGGTCCAGGCAACTCCAGGAAGGGCTGCTGCCAGTCAGTGCAGGCAATGCTGAGCTAGATGGACCACCCATCCCATCAGGGGGAAAGGTGGGGTATAAATAAATATATAGCAATCATCAGTATCAACATCTGACTCGGTATAAGGCAGCTTCCTGTATTCCTAGTTGGATAGTTTATCTCTCTTACTGTTCCAACTGCTCCTACTTCTGGCAATAAATCACACAGTTATTGACCCACGTTCTAACATGGCGGCAGCAATTATCTAAAAATAATGCAGTAATGAAGTGGCATGATGACCAAAAGTTGTGCCGAAACCAAGTGCAAACTGGGACAAGGATTTCACATGACGTGTGGAACAGCTGAACTCCTGATGCCATCTGACAACTTCTGCGTTTCTTTTGCAGACCATGAAAGGGATGCTCCAAGGAGGAGGGAGAACTTTTCAAGCCCAGGAGCTTGGCATTAAAATCCTCTGTTGTGTTTCTTTCCCCACAATGGACCAGAATATGGAATACAGGGATATGTGTCCTATTTTAGAGGACACTTCTCTGTTTGAAGGGACGCCCTGCCCAAGTTTGTTTTTAAGAGAAATTGCCATCATGCCCATATGATGAAGACTTGAGACACCATAACTGTGGTGGAAACAAATGCTATATTTATTTAAATGTAACAACATTTTGTTGTTGTTTAGTCAGGCACTCCTGTCTCCCACTGCCTCCCACAGTTTGGTCAGACTCATGTTGGTAGCTTCGAGAACACTGTCCAACCATCTCGTCCTCTGTTGTCCCCTTCTCCTTGTGCCCTCCATCTTTCCCAGCATCAGGGTCTTTTCCAGGGAGTCTTCTCTTCTCATGAGGTAGCCAAAGTATTGGAGCTTCAGCTTCAGGATCTGTCCTTCCAGTGAGCATTCAGGCCTGATTTCCTTCAGAATTGATAGGTTTGATCTTCTTGCAGTCCATGGGACTCTCAAAAGTCTCCTCCAGCACCATAATTCAAAAGCATCAATTCTTCAGCGATCAGCCTTCTTTATGGTCCAGGTCTCACTTCCATACATCACTACTGGGAAACAACATAGGGGATCTGCAAAAAAGCAGAAATAAATAATAATAATCAATGAAGGACTGGAAGGAATGCTTCTTCCTTGCTATGAGAGGCTTGGGCATGTGAACCTGAGAAGTGCCCTGTGGCTCCACCGACCAGCATAAAAGGCAGCCCTAGAGATCCACAAATCAATGCAGTTGTAGGGTGACCAAAGAGTGCCCTTAACCCAGTGGTTTCCAACCAGTGTGCTCTAGCACCCTGGGGTGCCTTGAATGATAGTCAGGGGTGCCATGGGCAACAATGACCTCTGTCCCTCTTTCGTTCCCTCCCTCCTCTGATGCCTTCTCGCATCTCTGCCTCCCAAAGGCTGGTGTGGCTGTTCGTTGCGACAGCCCTGGCTACAAGCTCCCCCAGGCGAATGTTTCATTATTATTATTTTTTACATTAAAATCCATATTATTGTTATTTAAACTTCAGTGAATGCATTTCTAAACACCCCTGGTGTATTTTAGGATAAAGTGCGTTTATAACTGCATATGTTGAGATGAAATATCAATCAATCAAATTTTATCAAACGGTCACAGACCAAATCGAGATGAAATATCTACTAAAGTACACCTTTTCTTTTTTTGGGGGGGGGGAGTAGCAGATTAATGGGTGCATTTCTAAAAACGTCTTTTATTTTAAAATACGACACCTGGTACTTTTTTTCTGAGCAGACGTCAGAGAAGTGAAAAATGGGAAAGATAATTATGTTTCAATTTGCGCATTAGTTCAAGAGCTGTGGATCAGGTCAGTTCACATTAGTATTCCCAGAATTTAAACCCCTCAAGCATACGTAATGCATAAGTGCTAGTTAGCTTGTTCTTTTGTTTTCTTTTGTTCTGTTTTGTGTGCCTATTTCATTCTCATCATATACCCATGTTGGCTGTTTTTTCATGGAAAAGAGGGTTGCCGTGTTTCCAACAGAACCCCTCATCTTTTAAAGCTACTCCATCCAGTTTCCACTCCCTTTGAAATAACATTTTAAAAATAAATAAATAAAACCAGAACATTTAAAAAGTGGAAAATTAGGTGCATCTCTGATTAAAAAGTAATCAGTTTTGCTTCACATGTTTGTGGGGTAAATTGAATGTGTTTCTTTCACAGCTCTAGCCTTTCCCCCCCTCTCTTAAGAGATGATTTCCCAGACTTCCAGCATTAAGTTGATAAGGGAGATGCAGAGCCAAGTCTGCTTTTGAAGAGATTCTGATTTCCATAGCGAAAACAGAGTGACCTACTTAAAGGCAGAAAGAATGATTTTTAAAGACCACTCCTTATTTTATTTAACTTTAAAGATCTCTGCTGACAAGTTGCATTTTCTGGCCCTTTTCAGAAGTTTCCCTGGCAGAAACCAAATGAGCATTTTGCCCTCCGTGACGTTTCTTCGTTTTTAGCTCACCCCAGAAAAAGTGCTCTCCACCAAGCAATTAGGCTTGCAAACAGCCTTTCATTGGATGCAGTTTTCAGACAAAATGGCCAGATTGGAAGGGTTAACACTACCCCCCCCCAAAAAAAAATGCCCCTCCCAAAGGGAGCAATTAGGTTTGAAAGCAGTCAAACATTTGCTCCAAGGAGGGGAGGCCATAGGTCAGATGGAGGGAAACCAACGGGCTGTTAAGTTACTTATAGTTATTGTAAGGGATGGGTGGGAAAACTATTCTGGTCAGCAGCCCAGATACTTATCTCCCCATCCTTGGAGGACCACGTCTGACAGGTGGGTGGGGCTTCCTATCCGGCAATCATCTGACATCATAGTTCGTAAAACCATAGAACCATAGACTTGCAGAGTTGGAAGGGAGTGCAAGGGTCATCTAGTGCAGGAATCTTAATGCAGGAATTTCAGGCTAAAGCACACATGACAGATGGCCACCCAACCTCTGCTTAAAAGCCTCCAAGCAAGGAGAGTCCTGGATCAGTGGTGGCTGATAGAGAGAAAGGCAACCTATTCTCCCCTCACTGGTTCCTTCTTGAGTAACTACCCATAGATGGTTTTTCCTCTCCAACTTGACTTCCTTCCTGCTGTCACTTCAGTTCATGTTAGACCTTGCCTTTTGTCAACCTCCTGATTCTGTGATGGCCACTTCTAAGCTTGTACTTGGAATGGCTTTGTTTGCCAGGACTTGGGAGAAATAAACCTGAAGTTTCCTTATTCTTTCAACTGGCCGTCTTGCCAGACTATCTCTGCTGCATTATATATAAGGCAAACTCCAACAACAGTGCTGACAACGGAGGATGGTTTGTTTTGAATCTGACTGTTGGGTGTCAAAGTGCAGCACACAGCGATTTGAAAGCCCCCCACCCTTTTCCCCAGAAGCCCTGTGCTGCCCTTTAAATGTCCAGTTTCCAGAGGTTTAAAGAGCAGCATTGGGCTGTTTTTGAAAGTTGCTCACACTGCTCTTTGAATCTGCAGTTTTCAGTGGCAGCTGAGGTACGGAGGGCTTGGAGTTGTGGGTCAATTTAGAGCCCCTGGTGGGGCCAGCAATGGCCTATGGGTCAGATGTTTCCCATCTGCATTGTAAGGAATCACCTGGGCTCAATAGCACTCCTCTGGCATTCACACTACCCACCTCTTTTAAGTTGTGATGGATCCTGCTCCCAGATGGCATGAGCTTCCAGGGGTGGGGGTGGGATGACAGTGCCACACCGAGGAAAATGGAAACGATTCCTTAGAAAGGATATATTTAGATAGATTAACAAAAGCAGCTAGGGAGCTACTTAGACCTTTGGGTTGCAAGGGACTTAAAGGTGTACTAAAGGAGGAAAGGGAGATTGCAGATAAGCTGAATGAATTATTTGCCTCTGTCTTCACAGCAAATGCAAAGCCTATGCCTTGAATTAACTTTCACAGGGAGGCTGAGAATCTGATGCACATAGCAGTGCAAGAGAATGTTATTCTAGGACCTAATGATAAAATAAAAACTGACACATGGTTGAATCTGGATGGCACCCACCTCAGGATTCTTGAAGAAGTCAAATGTGAAATTGCGGATCTTCTAACGGAAGGAGTCCAGGTGGGAACTCGTTTGCAGTGGGACCAGAAGACTGGCAAGAAGCCGCTTCTGGTGTCATGAAGCTGGCTTATTCCAGCACAGCAGAGGGGTGGATGGGAGGTGGATGAGTATTTAAGACTTCACCTCCCAGTTTCCTTCTTCCAAGAGCAACACCCAGGATGCCCCGCCAGTATGCAATGTGAGTATAACTGGTTGCCACTTTGGAGGCCAAGAATCTTCTGCTTCCTTCTGCAATTGGCTAGCAGTAGGAGATATTTCCGACTACTCCACATTGTAGTGCTAGGTAGGTGTAGTTAGTGGTGGGTATCAATTAATTAGGTTGATTTGTTTAATTGGTTTAGTCACTTGGAAGGTGCGTGGGTGGGAAAGGGAAGAGGTGTCAAGCACCCTGATGTACCTTCAGGTGACAAATGACTCCAGAGATTTGCACACAGGGCTCTGTGACCTGTGGGGCAGGGTATGAATCACTTTTGGGGGTTAACCTGTGCCACTCACTTGGTATTGTGTGGCCCCATGGGGCCAAGAATCAGGAAGGTCCTCTTCTTACTTGAAGGGGAATGGCAGGGGAAAGAATCAGATTTTGAGACAACTTTTACTCCCTGCAGGGTAGAGTCACCTAGTAAGTGGTCTTCAGAACTTGATAGGTTTTTGGATGATTTCCCACACAGGGTACATTTCCCTCTGTGCAATTGTGTAATACTAAGTGCATCATTTCTTAAGATACAGTTTACTAAAGTGGTACTAAAAGGTAAAGGGACCCCTTGCCGTTAGGTCCAGTCGCGGACGACTCTGGAGTTGCAGTGCTCATCTCGCTTTACTGGCTGAGGGAGCCAGCGTACAGCTTCTAGGTCATGTGGCCAGCATGACTAAGCCGCTTCTGGTGAACCAGAGCAGCACACGGAAATGCCGTTTACCTTCCCGCCAGAGCGATACCTATTTATCTACTTGCACCCCGCACCCTCGAGGCTTTGCTTCCTGCTCTTGGGAAATACATAAGTTATGGAATAATTATGGCAATAATTTGACGATATTTATTTCAATTGCCAGATGAGAGTAATGCATGACCTGGTCAAGTTCAACAGCAGCACCACATTAACCTTTGAGAAGCTGCAGACAAAATGTGGAGTTTGGGGACTTCTCACACTTCTTGCATTCAGCTAAAGTAATGAAACGAGCCCACAAGGCCAAGAAAAATATAAGGGAAATTATCTCAAACATGGGCTTTGTAAGAGGAAATTATCCATCCCCATCTCAATAAGGATTCTCACAGAGCTAGACAAGGTGAGGAAAATGGCAACTTTGGAGGATCTCGGATGAAAGTGTTGCCTAGAAACGACAAACTGCCCGTAACAAAAGGCAGCTTCCGTAATGGGTCAAGTAAGAGCCATGCTTTTGAACTGCTATGTTGGCGGGAGCAGGGACCGAGCAATGGGAGCTCACCCTGTCGTGGGGATTCAAACCGCCAACCTTCTGATCAGCAAGCCCTAGGCTCTGTGGTTTAGACTGTAGAGAAGTGCCAGGAAAATAGGTTATCTCCTAAAAACCAAGTGGGGTCCTGCTTTAAATGTATCGTGCGGATGGGGCCTTAATCAAAGGCCAGGGATGATGGAAGTTGTCATCCAACAATATCTAGATTACATCTCATTGGTGACCTCTGGTTCAGTATGCAACATTTAATGATAAGCTGATTAATAACCATGAATAATGTCAATTCACTTGGTGGGCAAACTATTTCAATGGAAGAACATCTAACAACATCAGGAAATTATATATCATCCTTTTCTCTCTCTAAGTAATATTGACAATTGCTCAAATTAAGAATAGATAAGATCAAATATTTGTTCGATGCAAACACAAGTCCTTTATTAGAATGATTAATGAGTCATTTAGTTCTAAAGAGGCAACTGGCTTGAATTACTTCTTCCTTGCCTTCATTTAGACAAACTTATCAATGAAACTGTCAAAAGAGGTTTGGCTAGCAAGCTATGAAAATAATAATCTATATATGGTCGGTAATTCTATCCTTTATTTCCACCAGTTTTCCTGGAACAGGCATTAGGGTGATCACCCTGTAATTTTCTGCAGTCCCTTTTTAAAGATTAGTGTTAAATTGGCCACATTCCAGTTTTCAGGAATTGAGACTGAGCTTTGCGTTGGGATACCAGTAATAAAGAGGCCAGAGAGTATACATAGGGTAAAGTAGGACCACTTTAGAAAGGACGTGGGTGGCGCTGTGGTTTAAACCACAGAGCTTAGGGCTTACCAATCAGAAGGTCGGAGGTTCGAATCCCCGCGACGGGGTGAGCTCCCGTTGCTCGGTCCCTGCTCCTGCCAACCTAGCAGTTCAAAAGCATGTCAAAGTGCAAGTAGATAAATAGGTACTGCTCTGGCGGGACGGTAAACAGCCTTTCCATGCGCTGCTCTGGTTCACCAGAAGCGGCTTAGTCATGCTGGCCACATGACCCGGAAGCTCTACACCGGCTCCCTCGGCCAATAAACGAGATGAGCACCGCAACCCCAGAGTCGTCTGCAACTAGACCTAATGGTCAGGGGTCCCTTTACCTTTACAGTTTTGCACATCAGTTTTCCAACCAAATAATGTGCACACAAATGCACATGTTAGCAGAAAGTGTGCATAAAATGCATATGGTAGTGAAGATGATGTAGAAGATGCATTATTGCTACCCCAAAATGTGTATTTTAGGAGAAATTAGCACTAAAATGCTGGCTTAATGCAAACTGAGGCAAATCACAAGTGAAAAGATCTGTCTGGTCCCAGGCTACCACTGTATCACCTTGGTGGCTTGCAAAGGGATCTCAAAATAAAACCACACTCAAATCCAGTACAGGAACAGAAATTGCACGATGCTTTTAATGGAACAAAGGTTACACAGGCAGCATTTCCTGCCCTTGTCCTTCTCTAGTGGTTGACCAGGAAGCAACTCCTGCTGAGGTCCTCTGAAACAAAGAAGTGGGACGGAGCCACTGGCTCTTACTTGACCCATTATGGAAGCAGCCTTTTGTTACGGGCAGTTTGTCGTTTCTAGGCAACACTTTCATCCGAGATCCTCCAAAGTTGCCATTTTCCTCACCTTGTCTAGCTCTGTGAGAATCCTTATTGAGATGGGGATGGATAATTTCCTCTTACAAAGCCCATGTTTGAGATAATTTCCCTTCTATTTTTCCTGGCCTTGTGGGCTCGTTTCGTTACTTTAGCTGAATGCAAGAAGTGTGAGAAGTCCCCCAACTCCACATTTTGTCTGCAGCTTCTCAGAGGTTAATGTGGTGCTGCTGTTGAACTTGACCAGGTCGTCATGCATTACTCTCATCTGGCAATTGAAATAAGTATGGTCAAACTATTGCCATAATCGTTCCATAATTTTATGTATTTCCCAAGAGCAGGAAGCAAAGCCTCGGGGGTGCGGGGTAGAGTGGAGACAGGGGTGTTTGTTTTTGTTGCATTATCTATAGATAGACATATATCTATAATACACACACAGAGAGAGAGAGTTGATGATAATGTTGCCTGACATTGCAGCTTTAATATTTGTGATCCAGCATGCAGGTCAGAAGGTAGGAAGGCAATTCATCTCTTTTAAAACACATTTTACCTCCCTTCTCTCCAGCTGCTGCTGAGAGACTAACAAGAGACAGCGGGTGGGTGGGTGAAGGTTGTGGCTTTGGGGTGATATAATAACAGGTCATTTCTTCTTGTTGTTTTAAGAAAGTCCTATCACAGCTTTCCTGTAAAAAATCTCCTCAGACCTGTCAGGCTGTCCATGATTTGGGGACTTGACTTTCGCCAGGGCCAAGACCAGTGCATCACATAATTGGACAAGTGATGGTGTCCTTCTCCCACCTCATAAATGACACTGAGCCTATATATATATATATATATATATATATATATATATATATATATCCTGATGCTGACAGAAGTCATGGTCCCAAGTGGTTGGATTGGGTGGCATAGCTATCATTCTAATTTCCCATGATTAAAAATGGGGGGGGAGGGGGAGAGTTTGATTCCATTCACATGTAAAGGTGAACCAGCAGCTGCTTTTTGGAATTTGCAAGTTGCTTTCATTTGCAGCAGCTAAAAGTATTATCCAGTAGGAGAAAATGAGTGGTGTATAATTATTGGCAGGGTTGCTGAGGGATGAATCAAAGGGGTGGGATTTCGGTGGGGGGGGGGGCAAGGCTAGCAGGACCATAGCTGTCAACTTTCCCTTTTTTGCGGGAAATTCCCTTATTCCAGTGCCGTTTCCCATTGCAAAAAAGGGAAAGTTGACAGCTATGGCCGTTTCCCAATGCAAAAAAAGGAAGGTTGACAGCTCTGAGCAGGACCTCCAGGTGTTTAGCTTTAAAAAGCAAGCCAATTGGACATTTCTGAATAACGTCAGAGCACAAAACACAGACATAGCTCTAATGTTTCCACACTCAGAGAATTGTAGAGCTAGAACAGGCCCCAAAGTTCATCTGTTCCAATTCCCTGCAATGTAGGAATCACAGCTAAAGAACCCCTGACAGATGGCCATCTACCTCTGCTTACAAATCTCCAGTGAAGGAGAGTCCACAGCCTTCCCGGGTAGTTCCTTCCACTGTTAAACAGCTCTTACCAACAGAAAGTTCTTCTAATGTTTAGTAGGAATCTCCTTCCTTCTAATTTAAATTCATAGGTTTGGGCCCTACTCTCTGGGGCAGGAGAAAAGAAGCTAGCTTAATCTTCCATGTGACAGCCCTTCAGATATCTGAAGGTGGCCTTGATATCACCTCAGTCTTCTCTTCTCCAGGCTAAACATACCCAACCACTCCTCATAAGGTTGGTTCCCAGACCCTTGAACATCTCAGTCACCCTCCTATGCACACAATTGTTTTCGTAGGTCAAACACTTGCTCTCCAATAGTGGGTTGTCCAGGGATTCATTGTCTATGTGGTTGGTGGGAGTGGACGAGAGTGAGCCTTGGATGGGGAGGACGGATGGGGATCCTGGATTTATTGGGAACAGGCCCCAGCAAATGGCGATTCTGTCTGGAGTCCTTAATTAGACTTTGAGGGAAATAATAATAATAATAATTAAAAAAACAAAGCAGAAACTGCTTCATAGGATGCTGTCTCTGTGCTGAGCAGTGCGGTGCAGCACAACAGAGCAGTTGTGGTCTTCATGGGTTAATCTCTGGGGAGGTGTGTGGGTTGATGCAAAAGGTTGAACTTGATTGCGCTCTGGTCCCATTTAGCTCTGTAATTCTCTCCTCGTCGTGCATCCATCATCGGAGCACAGAAATGCCTGAGTTCTGTCTTCTTGTGCTTTGGAAATGTGTGAGGTGGTGTTGACTGCGGGGGAGGTGGAACCATGTTGTTTAAATTTACCCACGAACAAATATTTTTGCTTCTTTACTCTTGTCTCTCTGTTTTCTCACCCTCCCCCCCGCCGCCCCCCATTCTCCTCTAATTACTGGTAATCGGAAGAAAGCAGAAAGCATTATAAATGACCCTCTAATGGGCTTGGAGTAAATTATCCCTTTCCCACTATCATTTTGCTTTAAATGGGACGTGTTCTGACTTTCTTCTTCCCTCATAAATTCTCCAGCGCCACAGCGCTATGTCTGCCCTCAGCTTTCTCTTCCTCCTCTTTCAAACAATTAGAACGACTGTATTGTTCAGTATGTATGGGGAGAGAGGAGATCTACGCTTTGATAAAAGGTACTGGCTCTCTAACAAAAGAATGACTAGGTCTGTGCCATGAATTTGGCTGATTTGGGGGGGGGGGTGGATCTTGCCGAGTGGTGTACGATCAGTGGACTAGGACAGGCATAGGCAAACTCGGTCCTCCAGATGTTTTGGGACTACGACTCCCATGATCCCTAGCTAACAGGACCAGTGGTCAGGGATGATGGGAATTGTGGTCCTGAAACACCTGGAGGGCCACGTTTGTCTATATCTGGACTAGGAGAACTAGGCTAGTCCCCTAAATGTTCTCCTGGTGCCTCCTTCCCAAAGCCCAGGAAGCTTCTGTCTGGCTTAGGGAGGTACAGTGCTCATGCGCACAACATTGGGATGTTGGGGTGTCACACGCACGATGTTGCCCTCCCCAATTACCCTTGCAAGCTGGTGCCTCTGGCCTTAACTGCTCCCCTAATTTCACCGCACACCTTTAGGATTTGCCTGAGTTGGGCGGATACAATCCCAGATTGACTTGGGATGGGATGGGCCAGCTGTAGTGATCTAGGGGTGGGGATTCGGGAAGGAATGAGGAGGAGGCTGTGTGTCCCTCCAGCTCTGTTTGCTGGCTAGTGAGCAAAGGATCCAATCCTTTGGGTTGCAGGAGTCTCTTTAGCAAGAGCCTTCTCCACAAGGAAGGTGCTTTCAGCACCCAACAGGATTGAAACCACCCGATTCTAGCGTGATCGTGGTGGTGAGAGAATGAGACACAGCATTTCCTTCTTCCTCTCTCACTGTACAGTGGTACCCCGGGTTACGTACTTAATCCGTTCTGGGTTACAGGATGTAACCCGAAAAGGACGTAACCCGAACAATTCGTTCTGCACATGTGTAGACCGGAAAAACGCGGAAAAACAGCGAAAAACGCTCTGCGCATGCACAAATCGCGCACTCGTCAGGTTGCGCTTCCGGGTTAGCGGAGTTCGTAACCCAAAAAGTATACAACCCAAAGCATACGTAACCCGAGGTACGACAGTATCTTTAATGAAAGGGCAACTTCCATGCTAGGGAGTATTAGGAAAGGAATTGAAAGTAGATCTGCCAGTTTCATAATATCGCTCCACAAATCTATGGTGCGACTGAATTTGGAACAGTGTGCACAGTTCTGGTCATTACACCTCAAAAAGGATATTGCAGAGATGGGAAAGGGTTCAGAAAAGGCATCCAAAATGATCAAAGGGATGGGCTGACTCCTCTTGGAAGAAAGGTTGCAGCATTTGGGATTTTTAATTTTTTTTTTTAGTTTAAAGAAATGGTGAGTAAGAAAGCGACACAATACAAGTTTATAAAATTATGCATGGCGTGGAGAAAGTGGGTAGAGAAAAGTTTTTGCCCTCTCTCATAACACCAGGTATTTTTTGAAATCCAGTGAATCTGTGCTGGACAGATAAAACAGATGAAAAGATAGACGCTCAGAGATGGCATATCTCTCAATGTGAGTCAGTTTGGTGAAATTGAAATAAAACTTGCATTATATTAGGAGAAATTGCTTGCAGAAATGTGCACACTGGTCAAAACTGCACGGAAATCTGTTTGGATGAATCCACACTAAAATGCTGAATAATTTTCTATGAGGGTTGCTGCAGAAATGTAGGTATTTGAATTTAGGGTTGCAAAAAAGAACCCAAACTGTCGAGTCCTACCAACCCTAATTGCAAGACAGACTATGCGACCCTCTCTGCAACTGGCTCTCTTCAATTTATTTTTCAGGCCGGGTAATAAGGTGGGAGCTAAATAAACCATTTGTTATTGGCGGCACAGGCTTGCCATGAGTTTGCGGAGTCACTAGGGATTTCTGCCACCAAAAGCTCTGGGAGGTAGCCTTACTTGGAAATGTGACATGTAAGTTTAAGGTGATACAATGCCAGTGCAGAAATAATTGGTTTGGGCAGAATGGCACGATTTCATTTTAAAAAATAATAAAAAACGGAGGAACGTGGCTGGCCTCCATCTAATGTGTTTCTTCACCTTTGAGTTTACTGAACAAGGAAAAGAAAATATTAGGGTAAAGGATACCGGTCCTAGTATTGACCGTCTGCAATAGTCACTCTGTAATTCATTTCATATATTTTCTAAGATTAGTTGTCCGGGCCGTCTCAAGCATAGATCCCTTGCCCCCCCCCATTTCCCAGAGTTGCCATCCTTTGCGGAGGAGGTGGGCAGCGGCTGGAGGACAGCTCCTCTGGCGGGGAAGAGGTGGAGGCTGGACGTGGCAGCTCCCAGCTCAGCTTGCCGCTTCGTGCCATGGTGGCCACGGCAGGCGGAGGCTCCGAGCGTGGTGCTGCTTCGGCGTGGCATGGCGGAGGCAGGTGAGGGCAGCGAGCTGATGCCGGGAGGCGCCGTGTCCAGCCTCCGCCTCATCCCTGGCAACCTCCAGAACTTGGCGCCCTGCGCCACTATCCTCTATGGGTAAGATGCCCCTGTAAGTTGTTCTTTGTCATCTATATCCTGTTCATTAGTGTTTGTGCACGACATATGTTTGCATGTGTGCGAGAGAGAAAGTCAATAAGAATGGGGGGGGTTGTTATTGTGTGTCACTGTTCAAATGCTGGCTAAGTATTTTCAAGCTGTTTCATGAATGTGCTTTGTTCGTTGCTTAGATGCTTTGTTCATTGTGTGGTATTTAAGTCAATAATGCAATGCAACAAGAGTCAGTAACTTGTGACCCTCCTGCTCCACAAATTTATTCATCACTGAACAAGGGTGGCTCTCAATTTTCAGTGGGCTCCTCCTCCATTGTGCTGTCTCTCCCCCCCCCCCAGTGCCCAGTGCAGCCAAACCAGTCATGCTACCCTAAAATTGCCTCCACACTGAACATTGGCCAGGGCAATCTAAAACAGGGGTAGGCAACCCAAGGCCCATGGGCCGGATGCGGCCCAATTTCCTTCTCAATCCGGCCCGCGGACGGTCCGGGAATCAGCATGTTTTTACATGAGTAGAATGTGTGCTTTTATTTAAAATGCATCTCTGGGTTATTTGTGGGGCATAGGAATTTGTTCAATTTTTTCTTCAAAATATAGTCCGTCCGTCCCCATGGTCTGAGGGACGGTGGACCGGCCCACGGCTGGAAAAGGTTGCTGACCCCTGATCTAAAACATCTGGAGACTCACTGGCTCCCCTCATGGGGCTTAATTCATTATTACTTGGTGCTTGTCCACAGTCCCTGGATGCGACTGGTGAGTGTCCTGCTCCATCTGAAGCACTACAGAACCCAGGGTTGGGGTTGTTGTTTTTTAAGTATATTCCCAAAATTGTTTAAATTGTGATACTGCATCTTTCATTTTAAAATTAGGAAGTCTGGGTTTTGTTTGAACAGGAAGGTGCATGATTAAATATCTCTCATTGGCATCTGGTGTCATCTGCCTTCAACGGTTACACTCTAAATTCCACCTACCTGACCCACTTAACACTGCCAGCCCAATGATTAATGGCAGATCTTTCAAGATCACTTTCCCTTCTATTTAGCCTTTTTGAAGTGCTCCTGATTAAAAGAACAAACATCTTTTAGCGGCTGTGAGTATGTGGGGCCAGGAATGACGGAGGACGTGAGGGGAGTTCTCATTAGAAGCCAAGGCTGGTGCTCATTAGAACCCAGTGGGGCAGAAGGCTGGGAGCCCAACAGTAGGTGGCGCCAGAGCCAATGAGAGGCAGAGCCAAGTAATGCCAGTTTAGTCCCCATCCTTCTGCCTGCTGGGTTCTGCAAGGGCAATACTGAGACTAAGAAAGAAGAGGAGCCAATATTGGAGAAAGCAAACTAATTCTGGATTTGCTCCCACAACTTTCAATGCTGGGATCTGCCCCTGGACTGGTAAGTTAGGAGCGAGGGAGGTGGGCAGGCTGAGCTTTTGTTGTTGTTCAGTCGTTCAGTCGTGTCCGACTCTTCGTGAACCCATGGACCAGAGCACGCCAGGCACGCCTATCCTTCACTGCCTCTCGCAGTTTGGCCAAACTCATGTTAGTAGCTTCAAGAACACTGTCCAACCATCTCATCCTCTGTTGTCCCCTTCTCCTTGTGCCCTCCATCTTTCCCAGCATCAGGGTCTTTTCCAGGGAGTCTTGTCTTCTCCTGAGGTGGCCCAAGTATCGGAGCCTCAGCTTCAGGATCTGTCCTTCCAGTGAGCACTCAGGCCTGATTTCCTTCAGAATGGATAGGTTTGATCTTCTTGCAGTCCATGCGACTCTCAGGAGTCTCCTCCAGCACCATAATTCAAAAGCATCAATTCTTCGGCGATCAGCCTTATTTATGGTCCAGCAACTCACTTCCATATGTCACTACTGGGAAAACCATAGCTTTAACTATATGGACCTTTGTCAGCAAGGTGATGTCTCTGCTTTTTAAGATGCTGTCTAGGCTTGTCATTGCTTTTCTCCCAAGAAGCAGGCGTCCTCTAATTTCGTGACTGCTGTCACCATCTGCAGTGATCATGGAACCCAAGAAAGTGAAATCTCTCAGTGCCTCCATTTCTTCCCCTTCTATTTGCCAGGAGGCTGAGCTTAGTGGAGCTCTGTTCCATTTGCCGCACTGGAGCTGCCTCCACAGAATAAGGAAGGGTAGGACAACCCAGACGAGAATTTCAAAAGAATGGGGGGAAATGCAGAGAATACTTTACCAAACAGTGCCCCCAAATATATACCTGGACTTGTTTCAATTAATTTCTACAGGAGACTTTGCGGGGGGGGGGGGAGGGGGTTAAGTCATAACTAGGAAAAATTGTAATAATGACATATAAAAGAAACAGTATAAACAGTATGAAAGAAGTAAATAAGGAGGCCATTTACAGGATAAAGGAAGTCTTCTATTTTTATGCTATGTTTTCTTTATGTAAGTTTAATTTTGATAATTAAATTGTCAATGGTGGTGGGTTTGTTTGTTTGTTTGTATGAGTTGTCATGGACTATGTTGTAAATAAATAAAAGATTAATATTAATACAAGATTAATGAAAGAAAAAAGAAAGGGTAGGAGTGTTGTCACAAAGGGAGAGGGAGTTGTGATGTTTGCATCCCACAGCTCTGAGCTGGTACTGAAAACCGATCCTAGGGTAAAGCATGCATTCAGAGGTGGATTAGAATCAACGTTCCTTAACTCTCCCAGCTGCACACACACACACACACACACACACACACAGTCATCATGCAAATCCATCAGAATTTTAGTTAAGGGCCTAGTTAAATATGCAAATGAGGCCATTTCAATCCGGGCCACTTTTGTTCCTTCGTACGCCGTACTAATCAGCAGGCGATTTGGAATTTGCAAAGGTATCCAGAAATTAATACACACAAATAAATAGGAACAGGGGAGGGAGAAACCTGGAGAAAGTGGTAATTCTAGTTGAAGATAGAAGGCTGAAGCCCAAAGTTGTCGGACTCCTCTGCCTTTTGGTGTGTTTGGTTCTTTGGTTTTGGTCCTCATCTGTCATGACCCTGGAGTGAGTTTCACTGGCAGAAGAAGGGGGTGGGTGCGGCCCTCCCCGGGTGTCATCCCTGAGGGGGTGACATTGCCGTGCCCCCCCCCGGGATGTTCGCCGTGGGCAGCTAGCCCCTCCCCTGTGGGCGGCTAGCCCCGCCACCGGGTGCACAGCATGTTCACCTTTCCGGGTGCCAGAACAGCTAGCTCCGCCTCTGGTCAGATTCCTCAGCTTCAGAGGTTGGGGGTGAGGATTTTGAAGCAGAAGGGGGGATGGCATGCAAGGGCAGCCTCATAAACACTCTCAGGTGAACCTACTGGGCCAATGACTCCTTGGCCTGAGGATGCTGCACTGCCATCCCCTGACTGGGAGGACTCTCCTGCAGAAGACCTAGAAAGGCCTGAGACTCCTGATCCATTACAGTTGGAGATTACTGGAGAAGGGTAAATACAGAAGCATCCGGAAGTGCTGGCAATGAAGCTTCTATGCGGTCATAGCAGGGCTCCGTTTCAGCTTGTTCCTTGCCGGAGCAACTTCAGAGCTGCACATTCCCCCAGAGCACTGGGGCAGGACCCACCAGTGGGTCATTGTGTGATCCAAGTTGGCTCACAACAGGAGCACTACCACCATGCACGTATATGGCAAAGGTTCAAGAAATGGGTCCCCAAATGCATGTTTGGGCTAAAAGCGGGTCCTGCGTCTGAAAAAGGATGCAGACTACTGCCCGAGAACCTAGCCTTGCCTTCAGTCAGTCAGAACCTTCTCCCACCTTGCCTCAACTTACCTGCTGCGCGAGCCTTGCCGTGGCACATCACAGCACCTGCATCTGCACTCCCAATTAATAGTTTTAAGGGGAGAAGTGAATCAACAAAGTGGCTGCACTCATTGCCACAATATTCTGCATTCCTTGACTCTTTTTCACATTAAGAAAACCCCTAGCAGATCTCCTCCTGGCTACGATGATGGACATCAGAATTCAGCTCGCAGCAAATCTCACTCTTCCAACTTTTCATTAAAAAACAAAACAGAACACTGAATATTATCACTCCTATTTCGTGGAAAATGCCAAAAGCGTCCTTACTTCACAACTTAGCAATGTGTCTCTGTAATGACGCATGACGGCTTGGATCTTTTATGACGTTAATCTCCTTGAGTGGAGAGAGAAATTTGATCCCTCTGTCTCCACCAGCTATGAATTGTTGTATTTCCTTTCACTCAGGGAAGATAAATATTATGAAGCACTTAACTGCCCCATAGCCTTCGGTCCAGCTCTTTGATGTAGTTAAGGCTGGGTTTTTGTGCGCAGTGCTTTATATCCTCTTCCTTCCTCTACATCTTTAGGAGATGCTGAACGTGATTGTTTTTCAGAGCTCAGTTTTGGACTGCCGCAGCACTTCAGTTTCCTAAAATGAAATGGGCCAGGCTCTCAGCCATAACAGAAGTGGTGCCATATGACTGAGAAGCTTCTCCCCACTTCCGGTGGAGCTGCGGCCATCGTAAGGAGCGCGGAGAATCCCCTCTGGGGACCCCGAGCGTAATTAGGAGGAAAGGGGGTCGAGCAAAGGCTGTGCGGACCCAACTACTTCAAGGGGGGTTACCTTGAAGTCCAGTGCACCCGGCGGTGTCATTTGCTGTGCTCCCAAAGCCAGGGTTTTTTGGAGAAAAGGACTTTGGAGAAGGGAGCGGAGGGCAGACACAAGGCGGGGACATCGTACCCTCCTAACGACGCAAAGCCTCGAGCTCCAGATGAAAAGCAGCCCGCTTCCAAAACAAGTAAGACCGAGGAAATAAAGAAATTTAGTGGGTGTCTGGAAATTAAAGATAACCCACAGTTATAATTTGGCATTTTAAAGATCGGGACAATTGTATGAGGCGAAAAGAGGGAGTCCGTCTCTACATTAGCGAAAAAATGGCGCTTGGAAAAACTGCGCAAGACGAACTAAAGACAACGTTCCTGTGAAAGTGAGTAAAACTTTTATAAAACTCCTCGGAAAGATACTATCGAAGACGGGGGGTTGAGAAGATTGAAATTGACGGTAACATATAAACCTTAAGGTAAAAAGCTGCGGAGATCTCGTAAAGGGGGAGAGGAGAAAACGAAAGTGTCCTTCCCACTTAATCATCCGTCTGGTATCGTGCTTTTAAACAAAGGCAAAACTGAGGGGGGAAGAAGCGGAAAGATTTGTACGGACTGAGAGAGAACATTTTTGAGAGCCCCTTGAAATAGCGCATTGGGGAGAAATCCGACTATAAACTTCTGGGTTGGAAAGAAAGTCCCTCTACATAATAGGACCAGACGGGCGAGCGGAGGAGCCAGTGGGGGAGGCATCGGCCTCGCGGATTACAAACATCGGTTGAGACCTAACAGAAAGATTGGGGGACCCCTGAGGATTACAAAACTTAATTACTAACTTCTGGGTGGCCTGAAAGATCGAGAACGGGGGCGGAAAGGGACGGAAAGAAGGAGGCTGACAGAAGTTAAGAAGTTAAGGAACTACGTGGACAGAGGATCGGCTTTTTCTTTGGGGGGGGGATTTTTCTTCACAGGTTTGGATCATCGCTTTCTTACCCACTTTAAAAAGAACTGTGACTTAAAAAACTCCTGGACGGTTAGGTGGAATCTGAGACTCTGACTTTGATTGATAAAACCTCAAAATTAGAGCGTGGAGATTGTATTTTGGCTACATAATATCGAGAAAGGGAAGCCTGGTTGAAATAAAGAAAACGAAAGTAGCGGAGGGCTGGGAGAACAAAGAAACTGAAAGTAACGAGTAAAGGGTATTGAACCTGGCAGTGTGGGTGGGCTTTCCTTATTGTATACTGTATACTGCAGAGAAGCGCCATCTTGTGGGGGAAAAATTGGTTGCAGTAACAAGTAAAAAAAAGGGAACGGTGTTAGAAAGAAAGCCCCCTAGTGGAAAAAAAAATAGGTGCAGAAAAAATAAATAATAGATAGAAAATAGCAGGATGAAAGGGCATAAGGGAAGTGCAACCCCAACTGAAAGAAGGTCTTCGAAACAGGAGGAAGGGAAAGATTGGGAGGGATTATTAACGGAGATTAAAAAGGAAATTAGGCAAAGTGAACAGAATATTGAAAAAAGGTTGGAAGATTTAAAGGAGTCAATGGATCAGAAATTTGAGAAGGTAGTAGGGGAGTTAACAGAACAAGTGAAAGAGTTATCAACGAAGTCCAAAACAATAGAAAGCACAGTTAAGAGAATACAAAAAGAGGTAAAACAATCAAAGAAAGAGACAGAGAAGGTAAAAGAGGAAGTAGTGGATGTGAATAAGGTACAGGAGGAGATGTTGGACAAGTTAGCCTTGCTTGAACTCAGACAGAAACAATTGAACTTGAAATTTCGGGGAATTCCTTTAGAAGCAAATGAGAACATCAGGCAAAGAATAGTGACAGAATTAGCAAGATGGCTGGATGTAAAACAAGAAAATTTGGAATACTCTATTCTAAATGCTTTTAGAATAGGAGTGAAGTCGGTCAAAGCCAGAGCAAAGAAATTGCCAGGAGATTGCCTGGTGATGTTCAACTCATTAGACATAAGAAATGAAATTTTGAGATTAAGTCATTCCCAGAAACTAATAATTGGCGGAAGGGAAATTTTCATTTACAAAGAAATCCCAACGAGATTTTTACAAAAAAGAGATCCATACCGTCTGCTAGCAGGAATTTTAAATAAAAAAGGAATAAGTTTTAGGTGGGAATTCCCAGAAGGAATGACCTTTTACTTCAAAAATAAAAAGTTCAAGATAAGAAACGAGCAGGAGCTGAAGAAATTCACGAGAAGATATCCGAAGGAGTTAGGATTGGAGGGAGAAAAGAAAGAAAAGAAGAACAGCCAGGAGGAACTGGGAATATTGGAAGAAGGAGCAGTGGGAGGAGAAGAGAAAGAGGAAGAGGAACAAGAAGAAGGAGAAGAACAAGAGGAAAGCGATCAGGAGGCGGAAGAAGAAGAAGAAAGCGAGGAACAAGCCAAGGAAGACAACCTAAACACTTAAGTAGTTTTAACCGAAAACTTTTTCTAAGGATATGAACCTAAGAATTGAGTCCTGGAATGTAAATGGCTTAAATAATAAATACAAGAGAAATAAAGTAGAACATGTCTTGATCAAGAAAAATTTGGACATTGTATGTTTGCAAGAAACACACATTTCAAAAAAACACAAAAGAGTATTGATAAACAAGAGGTTAGGCTTGGATTTTGTAACGGCAGATCAAAAGAAAAAACGTGGGGTAGTACTTTATGTAAAACAAAAGTTGGAACCTGAGTTGATTTTTAAGGATGAGGAGGGAAGAGTGGTTATGGTACAAATTATCTGGCAAGGCGAAAAAATCTTGTTGGTGGGAATATATGCACCAAACAATAAAAAATCAAAATTTTATAAAAAATTAGGGGATAACTTGATGGAATATGCGGACCAAAAAATTATTCTTTTGGGAGATTTAAATGGTGTAGTGATCTCAACGCTGGATAGAACGACAAAGAGATTAGGGTCCACCGAAGGTAAATTACCAAAGTCCTTTTTCACATTAGTAGAAAATCTAAGCTTAAGAGATGCCTGGAGGGAGAAACATCCAAATATAAAACAATATACATACTATTCGGAGCCTAACCAAAGTTCAAGCAGAATTGATTACATCTGGGTATCGAATGTTGTAATGTTAAGAGTAAATAAGGTCGAAATCCAACCAAGAACCATATCAGACCATAATGCCATATACATGGAGATAAAGGGAGAAAGTGCCAGGAGAAGATGGAAAATGGATGAGAGTTTGTTTTATGATCAGAAGGTGGTGGATAGAGCAAAAAGTGCAGTAGCAGAATATTTTGAATTAAATGCCAATAAAGGAATGGATTCAAATGTGGTGTGGGATGCCAGCAAGGCGGTAATGAGGGGCTTTTTGATATCACAAAATATTATTAGAAAGAAAGAGAGAGAAAAGAAAAAGAAAGAAATTACGAAGGCGTTGGAGGATAAAGAAAAACAATTGGCAATGAAACCGAAAGATCAGGATCTAAAGCAAGGTATAAAAATGTTACAAACGCAATTCGACGCGCTATTAAATCAAGAATTAGAGTGGAAATTAAAATGGTTGAAACAAAAGAATTTTGAATATGCTAATAAGACCGGGAAATTATTAGCGTGGCAGTTAAAAAGAAGATTAAATCAGAATATTATAAACAAAATTAAATGGAAGGATAAACTGACCGAAAATCCAAAAGAAATTAAGCAAGCATTCCAAGAATTTTATGGAGAACTTTATAAGAGAGGACAGGAGGAAGAAGAGGAAATGGATCTATATTTAGAAGATAACAAACCAAAGAAAATATCAAGAGAAGACCAGGAGCAATTAAATGCAGAAATAACGGAGGAAGAGTTGAAGGAAGCAATTAAAAAATTAAAAATTGGTAAAGCTCCGGGCCCCGATGGTCTAACAGCAAAATATTACAAAGATCTAGCACCACACTTGATCCCTGCTATGCTGGAAGTAATGAATAAGATTCTAACGAATGGACGTATCCCAAATTCATGGAAGGAGGCATTCATTACGGTGATCCCAAAGCAAGATACTGACTTGACAAATGTTAAAAATTACAGGCCAATTTCATTGTTAAATCTAGATTATAAATTGTTTACAGATATTTTAGCCCAAAGACTAAAGAAAACATTGAATAAGTTGATACACAGTGATCAATCAGGTTTTTTACCAGGCCGTCATATGAAAAATAACATAAGAACAATAGTAGACTTGATCGAATACTTGGATTTAAGAATAGATAAAAAGGCGACCCTGATTTTCATCGACGCAGAAAAGGCGTTCGATAATGTTTCATGGAAATTTATGTTAAAGATATTAGGAAAAATGGAAATCGGGGAAAAGTTTATAAATGGAATTAGAGCCATCTATTCGGAACAATCAGCAAAATTAATCATTAACAGTGTATTAACAGAGGATGTCAAGATAACAAAAGGGACAAGACAAGGTTGCCCAATATCCCCACTTATATTTATTTTGGTTTTAGAGATCCTGGCAAACAAAATAAGAGGGGAAAAAGATATTAAAGGCATAAAAATTGGAAAAAGAGAATTCAAATTAAAGGCTTTTGCCGATGATCTGGTGATTACATTGGAGGAACCACAAAGGAGTATGGAAAGATTATTGAAGGTGATAGAAGAGTTCGGGAGACTGGCTGGCCTTAAGATAAACAAAGGGAAAACCAAAATGCTGACAAAGAATCTGAGCAAGGAGGAGATTGAAGAGTTACAAGAAGTATATGGCATTATGGCAACTAAGAAGATCAAGTACCTAGGAATTTGGCTCACTCCAAAGAACATAAATCTGTATGGGGACAATTACCTCCCGATTTGGAGAGAAATTAAAAAAGATCTAGAAATATGGAATAGATTAAAATTGTCTTTTTGGGGAAGGATAGCAAGCATAAAAATGAACATTCTACCAAGAGTATTATTTCTTTTTCAAATGCTGCCCGTGGTGAAGGGGACAAGCCAAATCAAGGAATGGCAAAAAATATTATCAAAATTTATCTGGCAGGGAAAACCGCCCAGGATAAAACATAAATTATTGGTAGACAAAAAGGAGAGAGGCGGTTTTGGAATGCCGGATTTGAAAATATATTATGAGGCGTCATGCTTGATTTGGATTAGGGAATGGATGTTATTAAAAAATAAAGAAATTTTGGATTTGGAAGGATTTAACAACAGATACGGGTGGCACTCATATTTGTGGCATAATAAGGTAAAAGTTCATAAAGAATTTTTAAGTCATGTGTTTAGGAAGCCACTATATGAGGTATGGGAAAGGTACAAAAGCTTATTAGAAAGAAAAACGCCCAGATGGCTATCCCCAACGGAAATTCTGACGTTAAAGAAAATCAACACACAAGACAATTGGATAACGTATGAAGAACTGCTAGTAGATACTGAGCAAGGATGGAGAATAAGACCTTTCCAACAAGTGGCAGACAGATTTACAGGATGGATTCAATATTTCCAAGTATATAATCTATTTAATGAAGAGAAAAGAAAAGGAAATTTTGACAAAAATAAATCTAAATTTCAGGTGGAAATTCTGGAGGGAGGAGAGAAATTATTATCCAAAATGTACAATTATTTGGTGGAGTGGTACACAAAAGATGAGGAAATCAAAGAAGTTATGACAAAATGGGCTATAGATGTGGGGCATAACATTCAGATGGAAACGTGGGAGAAATTATGGAATTACCACTTAAAATTCACTGCATGTACGATACTAAAAGAAAACATCATGAAAATGATGTATCGCTGGTATCTAACTCCAGTGAAGCTAGCAAAAATGTACAGGAAAAATAATAAGAGGTGTTGGAAGTGTGACAAGAAAGATGGAGAATTCTACCACATGTGGTGGACATGTGATAAAGTCAAAATATTTTGGGAGATCATATATAATGAATTGAAAAAAATGCTCCAATACACTTTTCCAAAAAGACCTGAAGCTTTCTTGCTGGGGATGGTGGGAAATGAGATCAAAAAGAGAGACCAAAGATTCTTTTTATACGCCACCACGGCAGCAAGAATTTTGCTAGCCCAAAATTGGAAAACACCAAATTTACCAACGGTGGGAGAGTGGAGAAGGAAGCTCTTGGAATATTTAGAATTGGCGAGATTAACAAGTAGAATAAGAAATCAGAGAGATCAGCAGATAGATGTGGATTGGAGTAAATTCTTAGAGTATTTAAAAGATAGTAGAAATGTGTAATTCACTTACAGGTGTGACGAAACTCTTGCAAAGCAACAGAAGGAAAAAGGAGAAATTTAGAGGAAATATGTTGACAGATATAATCAGGTAAAATGAAGAAAAAGCGGACGAATGATGTATCTTGTAAAACTAATGTAGTGATGGAGGGAAGTCAAAAACTCGGCGGAGTTTATGTTAATTTGTATAACATATAGAACGACAATAGTGTATTTGTGTTATGTTTTTCTTTTGTTTTGTTTTAAAGCTGCAAAAACAATAAAAAAAAAATTTAAAAAAAAAAAAAGAGAAGCTTCTCCCCCCACCTTTTAACATGTGCATGCAAGAGACAGAATAGATGCAGTGGATAATGGTGCTGTGCTGTGTTCATCCTCACTCTTCTTCCTTCACATGCTCAGAGCTTGGAGCCAAACTGTTGGTCCATCTAGCTTAGTCTTGTCTGCACAATGACTGGAAGTGGCTCTCTACTCTTTGCTGGCAGGAGTCCTTCCCAGCCCTACCTTGAAATGCCAGAGATGGAACTGGGAAATTTTGCCTGGAAAACAAATGCTCTACCACTGAGCAACAAACCCTGCTTTGTATTGTTGCCTTATGCCAAGAACAAACTTAGTTGGTCTCTAAGGTGCTACTGGAAGGAATTTTATTTTTATTTTTTATTTTGTTTTTACCGGTAAACCATGATCTATGTAGGACCCAACCAATGGATTCATATTAGAAGGAAGGTGATTGCTATTAAACATTAGGAAGAACTTTCTGGTGGTAAGAGCTGTGGAATGAACTTGCCTGGGAAGGTGGTGGACTCTCCTTTCACTAGAGGTTTTCATTTATTTATTTTATTTTTTTAATATGATTATTGAATTTTCTGTTTTACAATTTCAAATAAACATTTTACATACTTAAGATATTAGTGACTTCCCTTCTTCTCTTTCCATGCTTCATTTTGCATACCTTATATCCCTGGATATTTTGGAAAAACTATACCAATCAGTTTTCCATTATTACATCCATCGAAACTTATTTACACTGTTGAATTTATCTTAATGCTGCCAGCGTACACAATTATTTTCCATATATTCAATAAACGTTTCCCAATCTTCCTTAAACATATGTTCTTCTTGTTCTCTTATTCCAGGGGTGGCCAACTCACAAGACACTGAGGTCTACTCACAGAGTTAAAAACTGCCAGTGATGTACCCACTTTTTGGGGGTTCAGGTTGTTGAGCTTTTTTTAGGGAGGAGGAAGGCCCATTTTTAAGGGGTTCAGGTCTAAGTTGTTGAGCTTTTGGGGTGCAGGGCAAAAATGTTGAGCTTTTTTGGGGGGGCAAAGTTGTTGAGCTTGTTTGGGGGGAGCCAGTGATCTACCACAGACGTCCAGTGATCTACCGGTAGATCGAGACCTACCTGTTGGATGTGCCTGCCTTATTCTATGAGTTAAGTCTGCAAGTTGTGCATATTCTGTCAACTTAAGTTGCCAATCTTCTTTGGTTGGGACCTCGCTCATTTCCCATTTTGGGGCTAAAAAACATGGGCCACAGTTGTTGCACACATAAACAACATTTCTGACACCTGGGAATTTCAGTCTGGATTATCCCCAACAGAAAGGACTGTGGTTTTTTTCTTTGGGAAAGTAAAGTCATTGAAGGTTTTCAAGCAGAGGTTGGATGATCACATACTTAAGCATTGCCATCAGTGACTGGCAATGACTCTCCAAAATTTCAGACAGAGGAGTTGCGACGAACCTCCACTTCACACTCTCCTTGTTACTAAGTGAATTTCTAATCAGGTGTTCTGGGTCAAATTTCAATCCACCCCACCTGTCCCTCTGAGGTCCGTCTGTGATGTCAATTCCCTTTTATTTATAATCTGGGAATCTCTTAGTAATGGGAGTTTTCCTGTCCAGCGGCCGTGGCCGGTTATATCCTCTGCTCTGGGCTTCAGGGCTTAAACTCTCCTTTGCCTACAGTTTGGGGTCTCTCTTTCATTAGATCCCTCACTATATCAGTTAGCTAAGCCCTCTTAGCAACTCTGTGGCAAAACCAGGGTTTCCGCCCTCTAGCCCCTCCTGAGGGAACTCTAAGACACAAACTATCACCCTGCAGGTCAGTTTTGTCCTTTCCCTGAGTTCACCTCCTCATGAGCATACATAACTCACTGGACCAAATGAACGACGATATTTTCTTAGCTCAACAATAAGAAGTCTTTATTTCTTTCAGAACATAACGGTTTCAGTAATGGTTTATAAGCTTAGTTTCATAACAGTGTAAACTCTTTCTTTCAGCATCATATACACATCTTCAACGTATCCTGACCTACCCACCACTATCCTGGCCCCACGCCCTCCTTCTTCCAGTCACCACTTACCTCTCTAACGGCTGCTCCCTCCTTTTAAAGAGCGGAATGTCCCGCCTCCCATGGGATATCTGCCACTCAAACTGGGGTGCCCATTAACTCATAAAACACCGTGGGTTTCTGAAAATCCCTTAACTTAGATCCGATTCATTACAGGAGTCTTTCCACATCCTGCCTGAAGATGCCATAAGATCAGAAGAGCTCTAGGCACTTACTGTGTCACTTATATGATCTGTACAACATCGGGCACAACATGACTGCTAAATAATCTAATTAGTAGCAGCAGTTTTAGTGGACTTTCTGCAGTGTACAGAAGAAAGCTCTTTAATAAACCTTCTCTTCACATGGAGGAATACTAGGTTGTCCTTTCTTTTCAGTGCTGCTGCAGAGTGCCACCATCACTCAGTCAAACAGAAGTATCATGTATTTTGGATGTAGGAAAAAGGAGAGACAAGTTAAGAGCTCTCTCGGTGGCAAAAATTGCCGGTGTACAGTAGCTAGATAGAAAGCTTGTATAATAAATCTGAGTCAAAACCTTGAGCACCCCCCAGGTCTTTTGTTAATCTGGAGATAGGATGACACAGGAGGGAACTTGGGGTTTCATAAGTGCTCAGATACGCTAAACATCCCTATCTTTGCTTCTTGTATTTTTTATTATTTAATATAAGCAACAACAATCCTTTTGTTTCACTTGTGTTTTGAAAACCAGTGGTTGAGTGCATGGTTTGCTCCTCCAAGCTTTTGTTCAATACTTGGTAACAGACCTGCACTTTCTGGTTAAGAGCAGGATGCCCTAGAATCTTGGGGAACTCACCAAATCACTTGACACATTCTATTTCAATCTGCCTCTAATAAGTTCTCATGCCCTGGGCCATCCCTATGATATAATGTGCAGGACCAAGGGATGCGTGAGGTGCTGTGGTGTAAACCATTGAGCCTCATGGGCTTGCCGATTGGAAGGGTGGCGGTTCGAATCTGCACAATGAGGTGAGCTCCCGTTGCTCTGTCCCAGCTTCTGCCAACCTAGCAGTTCAAAAGTACACCAGTGCAAGTAGATAAATGGGTACTGCAGGAGCAGGAAGGTAAACAGCATTTCTGTGCGCTCTGGCACTCGTCATATTGCGCCAGAAGCAGTTTAGTCATGCTGGCCCATGATCAGGAAAGCTTTCTGTGTACAAATGCTGGCTCCCTCGACCTGAAGTGAGATGAGCACTGCACCCCATAGTTGCCTTTGACTGGATTTAACTGTCCAGGGATTATTTACCTTTATTTACCCTTTATAATGTGCAGGACTAGTATAACCTGGCATAATAGTAGATTTTTTTAAGAGGTCCAGTGAGTAACCAATTTTCATTGGAATTAACTTGCCTGAATGTTGATGGAGTTTGATCTCAAAATTCCAGGGAAGTGCATCATAGCTAAGTAGTCATTGCTTAGTAGCAGAGGACCTGCTTTGCATGGTAGATGTAGCTCAGTAGCAGATCATCTGGTTTGCATGAAGCTCAGTAGCAGATCATCTGGTTTGCATGTCCCAGGTTCAATTCCTAGCACCTCCAGCTTGGGCTGGAGAGACTGGAATCCTGCAGAGCCATTGTCGTATAGTGTTGACAATACTGAGTTTGACAGACCAGAATAAGGCAGCTTTCTACCTTCCTATGTGCTAGGAAATTCTCAAGTCCGGTACCAATATGTGGCATACTGGGGCAAGGGCCTGGTCGCAGCAGAACCCATGACCAACAACTGGGCTTACCAACATTATTGTCACCCCTGCTTGCCTAAGCATGATGATGTTGTTGGTGCTCAATGGAGCCTTGAACCCCACATTTAACTCTGTGGCACTAGAGACTTAATTATGGTGTCCAAGCCCTCATACGTTCAGCAGGGATGGATCAGTAGAATTAAGCAGTTAGCCTTCAGGAGTTTGTGCATGAACAGATCAGATTGCCAAACAACAGTCCTCCAGCTCTCACTGCAGGACTGGAGCAGAGGCCCAGCGGCAGCGCACATCAGAGCTCGAGGCCACCTGTACATGAATTCCCTGGTATTGCTGATTTAATTCTTCCCTGGTGTGGGTGTTATTCCAAGCTGGAGAACTCTGAAGCCGTAAGTGTGTTACAACATTTGTACTGACTGTTAATACTGCTGGTTTATGTTTTTAAAATTATAATTGTATTATAAAGGTGTTTTTTTTTACTGTAAACTGCCTTGAGGTGGTTTCATAAAAGATAACATATAAGTCAATACCAGTTCACTTCTAACTTGAGGTGGGCTTTCATGAATCCTTGAAGAACATGTCTGAACCTGAGCTTAGAGAACTTCACTTTAACTTCTTTCCTTTCCTTTCCTTTCCTTTTGATTAATGTTTTAATTTGGACAAAAAAGATATTTGTATTTTTCTTTATAAACCCTAATAAAAGTTGTTGTTGTTGTTGTTATCAGAGAACACTGACATTCCTAGTTGAAAGACTGGGGGACTGAGCCCATGTGTCTGGGATGAAGTGAATTTCTCAATGGCCCAACAGAACAGGGACTCTTAGTTATCTCCCATGACACTAGAACTTTGGGTCACCCAAGGAAGCTGAACGTTGGAGGATTCAAGAGAGACAAAAGAAAGCACTTTTTCACACAGCTGAACTATAGAATTTCCTCCCACAAGAGTCAGAGGCACTATATCCCAACTGTCAGAGGCACTATATCCCAGTTGTTGGGAACTGCAGGTGAACTGGAGTGCTGCTGTGCTCACGTCCTGCTTGTGGATTTCCTATGTGCATCTGGTTGGTTACGGTGAGAACAGAATATTGGACTGGATGGGCCACTAGTCTGATCCAGCAGGCTCTGTTTATATTTCTTATATGTTGTTCTCATGATGGAAGAATGTAGTAGCCCAGAGTAGCTGGGACAACCCTGCCAGATAGGTGGCATATAAATATATTATTAGTAATTATTATTATTATTTCAGCATTGTCAGTACTTATTGTTGCTAGTGACTCCTCTCTGTTTGAAACCACAAGAGTCTTCCTTTTGTTTGTTTACTGGTGGGGAGTGTGGCGGAGGAAGGAGTCTGAAATAAAACCCTTTTATGTTTTTCTCATTTTCCTTGCAAATCCTTGAGAGGTGCCTTGAGAGTTCAAGCTCTTTCAAGCATCCCATTTGCAGAATCTCCCTAGTTTTCAAGGTGAGCTGGCTTGGGAGGGGTTGAAGTACCCATCAACCACCATATACTCAAATGAATCAAAGTATTTTCCTTCAGGGAAGCCTTAGGATTGATTCCTCCTTTTCCCCCCCAAAGCCAGATATTTCAAAGACGACTTTTCAATCACTGAGGAGTCACATTGTCTTTTCCAATCTTGATGCCAGGCACTTAATGTATTCCTCCCACCAAGAGCACCTGTCTACGTTTTGCAGATCTGCCGTTGCATACACTTTAAAACAAAGTGACACTTTGACTGCCTTAGTGAATCTCTTCTGACAGGCTGATCTGGCAATGGGGAGCATGGCGAGTGGGATGACGTGCAGGGCTGGGGCAGAATGGGAATGCGCATATCTAAATTGTTGCATCTCACCTGAGAACACTTAAATTTTTGTGACAATGGCTCTGGGTGCCTTTTGGGATGGGGAGGAAATGACCTGGAAAGGAGTGTGGTGCAGTGGAACTTTTCCTGATAGGAGTGGACCGGCTTGATGATGCATTGAATTTATTTCACGGATTCCAGGAGCTGGAATTGCTGTGTAAGGCAACCAATTGATCCTTGACTATAGGAACAAGTTACAAGATCTGTTAAGGAGCCTCTGGGAGGGGCTGCGGCTAGCTCAGCTGGCAGATGCATGTGAACCAAAGTTTTGAAGATTGGGCCCTAGGTCATCACAGTAGCGGAGCTTCATGCTCCGGCACCGGGGGGGCGCGGAGAGCAGGTGGGGGTGTGGCGCACTGCCTGTGGGGGCATGGTGTCCAGCGCAGGCGGGGGGCAGCCACAATGGCACCCCACCGGGGTCGCGCTGCTGGGGGCGGTGTGCTCCCCCACCCCCCTCTTCCTCCGCCAGTGGGTCATCATATTAGTGAGCCAAACAGGGGTTGGAACGGGCATAAGTCTCTCCCACACCAAACCCCCAGAATGCCTGTTTTTGAGTTGAAGGCCTAAATTGGAGGTTTGGGTAAGAAGAATATACTTTAATATGATTTGGACAGTTGGTTTTTAAGTATGGAAACTGATTGCATTCTAACCATATGTAATTGGTGAACATACCATCCCTGACATTGCCCCCCCATGCCTTGAAATAGGGACCCAGGTGGCGCTGTGGGTTAAACCACAGAGTCTAGGGCTTGCTGATCAGAAGGTTGGCGGTTCGAATCCCTGCCACGGGGTGAGCTCCCGTTGCTCGGTCCCAGCTCCTGCCCACCTAGCAGTTCAAAAGCACCTCAAAGTGCAAGTAGATAAATAGGGACCACTCCAGCAGGAAGGTAAACGGCATTTCCGTGCGCTGCTCTGGTTCGCCAGAAGCGGCTTTGTCATGCTGGCCACATGACCTGCAAGCTGTCTGCAGACAAACGCCGGCTCCCTCGGCCTATAGAGTGAGATGAGCGCCGCAACCCCAGAGTCGGACACAACTGGACCTGATGGTCAGGGGTCCCTTTACCTTTTTAATGCCTTGAAGGAAGAGAGCACTGGCATTGGGGAGCACATGAATCCAGATCTTGTGGCATTGCTCTCTTTTGTTTCTTGTTCACCTTCTGTCGAAATAAAGGAACGACACGAAAGGCCTGCCTGGAGGGGTCGCAGGGTCCCTCAGCCGAAGCGATGGGAAAATAAATATCACCGCTAAGAATAAAAATCATCCATCAAAGTGCTCAGTAGTGCCTGACAATGAGGGAGGTGTGAATCTCTCCTAAAAATAAATGTAAAAATGTCAGGTGCTACTGCTCTCTATAATGCACAGTGAAGCATGTCATAAAATATTACTTTGTCTTTCCATCCCTTCTTAATGCGCTTGGCTTTTCTTTCTTTGACACTCGTTCTTGCCCCTTAGCTCTCTCCTTAAAGAGAGGGGAGCAAAAAGCACTTTGTGTTGCAGAATGTCCAAGGCTTGTGCATTGTGCATGCTGTGTCCTATTTATTTGTTTGAAAGCTTAAATTGGCCATTAGATTTGCATTCATTTTAGCTCAGTGGAATGGTCTACATTGGGAAGGTACTGAACTCTCCTTTGGAGGTTTTTAAACAGAGGTTGGTTCTCCATCTGCCAGAGATTGTATAGCTGTGATTCCTGCATTGCTGGAGATTGGGGCTAGATAATCCCCAAAGTCCCTTCCAACTCTGCAATCCTATGATTCATTCACTGAAAAGATAGGTATTTACTTGGCAATTCCTCCCTTTCTCTGAATTAGTCCCTTTTCAGCAAGGCAGTGGTAAGTAGCTAAATCATGATACAGATAGTAGATGGGGGTGGAGTGGAGGAATCTGATAAAGGTAAGAACATGGGTGGGCAAACTAAGGCCTGGGGGCCGGATCTGGCCCAATCCTCTTCTAAATCCGGCCCATGGACGGTTGGGAATCAGCGTGTTTTTACATGAGTAGAATGTGTGCTTTTATTTAAAATGCATCTCTGGGTTATTTGTAGGGCATAGGAATTCATTCATTCCCTCCCCCCACTCAAAATATAGTCCAGCCCACCACATGGTCTGAGGGACAGTGGACCAGCCCACTGCTGAAAAAGTTTGCTGACCCCTGGGTAAGAACATAAGAAGAGGCCCTGCAGGATCAGGCCAGCGAACCTTCTAGCTCAGCATCCTGTTCTCAGAGTGGCTAAGCAGGTGTCTATGGGAAGCCTAAAAGCAGGACCCGAACAGCATACAGCCTCAAACAGGGAAGGCAGAAACCCAGGGTGGCATTCAACATTACCCCTAAACATTGGAGTTAATAGAAACGAGTGACTTAGGGTCTACTCTAATAGGGCGATGGGTGATGCATTGAGACATCATCCAAAATGGGTCCACGTTGAACATGGCAATGTATCGTGAATCATAATGTGTGTGTGTGTGTGCTATGTAAAAAAATGTGATGTGGGATAAATGATGAAGCTGGTCATCTCTTCTCTCCTGATTTCTACTGCCCCTGTTGCTCTGTTCTATAAAACAACAGGTGCAACAATATGTTAAACTGGGAAAGTAAAAGTGTGTCAGTTTTAGACTCCTAATTAGTAGTATTTGCCAGCACATTGCCCACTTCACCTCTCCATAGTTCCATCCTTATTTCAGACATTGTTTTTTATCAGTATATCACTGATGCTGAAAACTGGACATCGCTCAGCCCTAGGACTTAATTCAAAACAGCCTATAGCCAGATCTTCCATGAATTTTTCTTTAAAGCTATCCAATTGATGCTTCACTCCCTCTTGTGAGAGCAAACTCCATAATTATACTATGTCCTGCAAGAAGTACAGTGGTACCTCGGGTTACAGACGCTTCGGGTTACAGACTCCGCTAACCCAGAAATAGTACCTCGGCTTAAGAACTTTGCTTCAGGATAAGGACAGAAATTGTGCTCCGGCGGCATGGCGGCAGCGGGACGCCCCATTAACTAAAGTGGTGCTTCAGGTTAAGAATGGACCTCCAGAACGAATTAAGTTCTTAACCCGAAGTACCACTGTACTCCTGTTCTGACTTTTCAAGCATTCAGCTTCATTGATTGTCCCCAAGTTCTGGTATTACTAAGAGTCTCTGTTCCATTGTGCCATTGCAAAATTAATTTCAGCCCAGACACATGGGCTCAGTCATTCAACAGGGTTCAGGAACTCATAGCTCCATGGCACATATATAAATCCTCATAGTCAGTAGCTGAATGGTACATTACATAGGTCAAATAATTTTTCCACAGCAGACAGCAATACTGACTCCAGCTACAAAAGCTGAGGCTGCTGAAGAGGCCAGGGACCATCTTGGCTGTGAGTCTCGGGAAGTCCTGTTCTCTGCCTTGGTAGCCTTTTCTCACCTGGTCTGGAAGGACAGGGTCCTGACTGACTCCAGCTACAAAAGCTGAGGCTGCTGAACAGACTCTTGAGTTGGGGTACTGTTTAGGGCATGGGTAGGCAAACTAAGGCCTAGGGGCCAGATCCGGCCCAATCGCCTTCTAAATCTGGCCTGCAGATGGTCTGGGAATCAGCGTGTTTTTACATGAGTAGAATGTGTCCTTTTATTTAAAATGCACCTTTGGGTTATTTGTGGGACCTGCCTGGTGTTTTTACATGAGTAGAATGTGTGCTTTTATGTAATATGCATCTCTGGGTTATTTGTGGGGCATAGGAATTCATTCATTCCCCCCCCCCCAAAAAATACAGTCTGGCCCCCCACAAGGTCTGAGGGACAGTGGACCGGCCCCTGCTGAAAAAGTTTGCTGACCCCTGGTTTAGGGGGTTTCATTGCTGCTGTTGATACTATTTTCTCCTAATATTTACTTATGATTTATTTGGAAATCCCTCATTTTGGTTGTGTACTTTTTAATGCATTTTATTTATTGTTCATGTTAGGACGTTCAGTGGCTGTTCATGAGTAAAGCCAAGACGCTGGAACTTCTAAGCTAAATTCTTTATTGTGCTCAAATATCTACAGTGAGAGCTAAAAAACAAACGTCCATCTCTAACTACTACAGATCTCAGGAAGGGCTACTTCCTGTTCCTTGCCCAGCAAAAGAAGCACAGAATCCAGAGGTCACGCCTCCCCCTTTTGCGACCATCCTCCCTCCTGCCGAGCGTGGGAATCTCACCCTCCCCCCCCCCGGTGTTGAGGCTGTGTCCTTTCCATGCCTCCACCCCTCCTTCCTGTTGCTGCCGGCACCCCCTCTCCACTGGAATGTGAGGAATTTTCACTGGTTGTGCTTTCCAAGCTAGAAAACAATTGGGGGGGGGGTCTCGATACTCCAAATGCTCCTTTGCTGTAGGCAGTGGGCAGGGGGGTTTCCTGACAGTTCATGACTGCTTTTGTTATGTTTTTATTTTAAAAAGATATAAGTTTGTAAGCCACTTTGAGCAGAACTTTACCTATGAACAGGCAGCATACAAATGACGGTGGTGGGTGGTGGTGAATCGTGTAGATGTTGGTGGAAGAACTGCAGTGGAACAGAAACGATGTTGTATGTGACGAATACAAAGTGGAAACGAAAATGAAACCTTCTTACATCCCTAGAGAGGGTGTGCCATTTTTTCTTTCTTCCTTCCTTTCAGTTCTTTGTGTTTTTCAAGGCTCAGATTAATTCTATTTGATATTGCTTTTACCCTAATCACTTGGAAAAGTGAAGTAAATGTGTGTGTGCAAAGACACACACACACACACACACACACACACACACACACCATCTGCAGCAGGGACAGTTGATCTGGGGAAAGGTGAGGGACAGAAATTACCAGGGGAAGGAGTGTGAATCCCAACAAACACTCAGAAAAGATGACAGGCCCAAAAAGTTCAGCAAAGCCTGGGTTACATCTTTGATTCTGGGACAAAGAAGCAATGGTTGACTCCCATTTTTGAAAACTGATCCTGTTTTTCTCTCTCCAGGTCTGTCCAAATCACTGGGGCTCATTGAAGGCTATGGTGGCCGTGGGAAAGGTGGGCTTCCTGCCACACTTTCCCCAGAGGAGGAAGAGAAAGCCAAGGGACCACATGAGAAATACGGCTACAATTCCTACCTCAGTGAGAAAATATCACTGGACCGTACCATACCAGATTATCGACCAACCAAGTAAGTCCCTCATTTCATACTAGGGACCGGTGGATCGGTCCATTTTGCTTCTCTCGGTTTCTTATTTTTCTGATCCCTGTTCCAGTTCTCCACATTTCTGCTGCAGTGTGTGTGTGTGTGTGTGTGTGTGTGTGTGTGTGAGTGTTTGGAAGTGACTACAGTTTAGAGACTGCTTCTCCTCATAGGCGATCACAAAGTGATTTGTGCAATGATCAACAAGTGATTCATCCATCCAAATGGCAAGGTATTTAAAACAAACCAAAAACCATGGGTAAAAATGCAAGTTCAGTCAACAGGCCTACCGACCCTCTAATTGTTCCTATTTCCAGGGACAGTCCTGTATTTACAGAAGCCATCCCAGTTTCTGATTTCATCCCAGAATGTCCTGCTTTTTCTTAGGACGTCCCTATTTTCATCAAAGAAATGTTGGAGGGTATGGAGTTATGTAACTCCCGAGCTAAGAAGATTGGTAACTATACAATCTTTAGAAGGCATCTGAAGGCAGCCCTGTATAGGGAAGATTTTTAATGTTTAATTCTTTATTGTGCAGTATTTTAATATATGTTGGAAGCTACCCAGAGTGGCTGGGGCAACCCAGTCAGGTGGGTGGGGTATAAATAATAAAATTATAATAATCATTAATATTATTATGGAATAGGATGCCCTATTTTCTTTGGAGAAAGGTTGGAGGGTATGTGATAGCTCAGTGTGGGAAGACTTATCATTCCTAACTGCACATTATATATAATGAATGCACAGGTATTAATATTAATATTAATACAAATAAATACTCAGGTAGAGAGGGAAGTTTTGGCACAGTACAGTTGTGCGTGATAGTAATTTGTCCATGCAGCACACACACCGCTAAAGTGCACCTGAGTATTTCCCTTGAACATGTGTGAGCATTTACTTTGTTGCTTGGAGTCTCATTCCATAACATTTGGAAATCCACACAGAAGGCGAGGACATCCGCTCCTGATGGCTCTAACGAAGAAGAGTGTTGTATTGAAGCTTAACTCAAGTGGGATCATGAGCTCCAACAAAACTCCGAGTGAGGGGATCTATTTATTTATTTTAAGCATGGGGGACGGGGGGACGGACGGACGGGTGCATTGCCAACACACTATGGAAGAGATATGCAGTGGTGGAAAGGCCCCATTTATGAAACAAAATGGACCAAAACAAAACACCTGGTAATAAATTACCAAAGTATGCAAGTACAGGCAGGTGAGTTCTGAATTAACACCCAGAAGGGAAGCATCCCTCCAATCCCCATGGCGCGTGGAAGCCACATTCCTTTAGAAGACATCTGAAGGCAGCCCTGTATATGGAAGTTTTAATGTTTAATGTTTTGTTATGTTCTTGTGTATGCTGAAAGCCATCCAGAGTGTCTGGGTACAAATAATAGAATAATGATGGTGATTGAAGATTTATACAAACTTGCAGCATATGAACAACTTGCATATAAATGCAGACTTGCCACGGACAAATTCCATGATATTTGGAATCCATTCTTACAAATACTGTAATACAGGTGAAACTCGAAAAATTAGAATATTGTGGAAAGGTTCATTTCTTTCAGTAATTCAACTTAAAAGGTGAAACTAATATATGAGATAGACCCATGACATGCAAAGCGAGATATGTCAAGCCTTTATTCGTTATAATTGTGATGATTATGGCGTACAGCTGATGAGAACCCCAAATTAACAATCTCAACTTTGGGGTTTTCCTCAGCTGCGCGCCATAATCACCACAATTATAACAAGCAAAGGCTTGACATATCTCGCTTTGCATGTCATGAGTCTATCTCATATATTAAACTCCAGTAGCTAATGAAAACAATTGCTTACATAAATGGACTTTTCCACGATATTCTAATTTTTCGAGTTTCACCTGTAGGTTTAGATATGGTGGAGTACAATAACATCATTGTAAAATATATGGTTTTGGTTTCCCCCTCCCCCCTTTATTTTCCCTTCTGATTCTCTTTTCCTCTCTTTTATTTATGCCTCACAATGTTTAGTGCACATACAATTATGTACTTTTTGAACTTTCAATGAAGATGTTTAAAATCTAAAAATAATAATGATGTTGATGGTGATTCCATGGCTCCGCAGCCAATGACTTGGGAGTAAATTCACCCTCCCTGCTGTGTGAGCTTTGGGTACATGGATCCAAAATGTGCACCCAGGCCTTGCTGTCCAACATTCACCAAGGTGAGCAAAGGAGGCCAAAGAGCACCCCCACAAATACACCCCCAAGCTTGAAGTCTTGGGAATGCTCAACTCAAGTGTGCCATTAGTTCCATAATGCCTCAGGGTACCCTTCAATTCTTCAGTTCCCTTTCCTATCCAAACTGAATGCCAAACAGACCAAAGACACAGATAACGAATAAGCCAGGAGAACCCTACAGTGTGAAGTCAGCAAAAATGGGGAGTTGGGTTCCCTGCACTCAAGAAAGAAGAAGAAGAGTTTGGATTTGATATCCCGCTTTATCACTACCTGAAGGAGTCTCAAAGCGGCTAACATTCTCCTTTCCCTTCCTCCCCCACAACAAACACTCTGTGAGGTGAGTGGGGCCGAGAGACTTCAAAGAAGTGTGACTAGCCCAAGGTCACCCAGCAGCTGCATGTGGAGGAGAGGAGACGTGAACCCGGTTCACCAGATTACAAGTCTACCGCTCTTAACCACTACACCACACTGGCTCACTAGATAGCCCTAGATAGCCCCCAGCAATGGTGGCTTGCAAAGGGAGAGAGAAAGAGAGAGAGAGAGAGAGAGAGAGAGAGAGAGAGAGAGAGAGAGAGAGAGAGAAAGAAAGAACCAGTGTAGAGTTATGGGATGTGTAGAAGCTCAATGAAGAGGAGGGGTCGGAATAGGCATAAATAGCTGCTCAGTCACCCACCTGCCCATGTGGTTTCCCTCCCCCCCCTCTTGGGAGAGACCAGCGCTCGGCTTCTCACAAAGGGGCCATGTGTGCAACAATTTCTTTCCTGCCAAAGAGTGGGAGCAACAGAAACACAGCATTGGAAGCCTTCAGGCAAAACAATGTAGAGCGAGGTGGTGCAGGGTGTTTTTGGCCAGGGAAGGAGAAATGGGAAAGCTTGGTCAGGGTCTGAGGTTGTAGCGAAGCCTGGAGGAAAGGTTTGTATCTTGGCGGTAGAGCACTGCATTGCAGGAAGAAGGTCCCAGAGCCAATCCCCGATATCTCCAGGCATTGCTGTGAAAGAATCCCACCTGAAATCCTGGGAAGACCACTGCCGCTCACTGTTGAGCAGGGGTTGGAAGCCTGTTGCCCTCACATCAGCCCTAGCCAGAATGGTCAGTGACTTGGAGTCTGACCACACCTGGATGGTCGCATGTTCCCACCTCTGGCATCAAGAATACACGAGCTAAGTTGGCCAATGGTGCAAGGCAGTTTCCTGGCATCCTCTCACATCACCATTAGTCATTTTTAGTTCTGTTAACCTAACAGCTTGCATGCGCTTGGCAGAACTGAATTTTTGCATGCCTTGAATTTTTCAACTGTGCAGATGTTCTTTTGTAATTGCTCTTCTATCCCTCCCACCCACCTTTGGAACTCTAAATGTTGGGTCTGGCTTCTCTTTGAAGAAAGAAAGAAAGAAAAAAAAGCACTCAACTACTTACAAAAACTGTTTCAAGGCTTTGGGCTGTAAAACCAACTAACTTTTGCTCACTGAAATTAATGGGCATGACTAGCATAGGACCATTAATTTCAGTGGGTTTTCTCTGAGTAGAAATTGGATACAGCCTAACCTCCTTCCTCTTGAAGGAGCAAATGCCTCTCCTAAGATGAATGTTATGCTGTACACTCCCCTCACCTGAATGTCATTTTAAAGAAAGAAAAAGTACATTTCCCCCTTGTCTGCAAGGTATGCTATTTAGTTAAGTAAAACTCACATGATTAATCAACTAAGATTTATTTCCTATGCATGATTATACGCCTCTCTCACCACTCAGAAGTGCTGTTTCTTACCTTCAGATCTTCTTCCAAGCTCTGGAACCCTTTTGACAGATTTCAACATTAAGCCTCTCCCAGAAAGATAGTTGTGTTAGTCTGCTGCACTAAAAAAAAAAAAAAAACAAGGTTTCATGGACCAGAATCCACTTTATCAGATGTATGGTGGGAGAGATAAAAAGAGAGAAAGAGAAATATTAGCCATAGGGAAGGGCTGTGGGGATGTTGGGTGCATTGGTGGAGGAAGGGGGGTGCGGAGGGTGCGATCCACCCTGGGTGTCACCACTAAGGGGGTGACAAAATGCTGGGTGACACTCACCATGGGGCCTGCAGAGTGCCTTAGCCACAAGTCTCTCCTGGAAAAGACGCAGTGGCTTGGACACACATAAGCTCCGCGCTGCCAAACGGTTCTCCTGCTGCCTCTCAGGGTGGCTGAGTGGAAGGAGACAGGCAGACTCCGGAGGCCCCACGGTGTGCTCCGCCCCTATGGCAGCTCGCCTGCCCTCACCCCCCCTATGGGTGGCTCTGGTTGGGTGTGGCATGATTAAAAGGTAAAGGTAAAGGACCTTTGATAGTTAAGTCCAGTCGCGAATGACTCTGGGGTTGCAGCACTCATCTTGCTTTACTGGCCGAGGGAGCCGATGTTTGTCCACAGACAGTTTTTACAGGTCATGTGGCCAGCATGACTAAGCCACTTCTGGCGAACCAGAGCAGCGCATGGAAACACTGTTTACCTTCCCACTGGAGCAGTACCTATTTATCTACTTGCACTTTGACGTGCTTTCAAACTGCTAGGTTGGCAGGAGCTGGGACTGAGCAATGCGAGCTCACCCCGTCGCGGGGATTCGAACCGCCAACCTTCTGATCGGCAATCCCTGGGAAAATTATTGACATCTGGGCTTGTTACAGCATCTGGTCCTCATGCCTCTGTTATGTGGCCTGTTGCTGCTAGGGGGTGGCTATTAACAAATTAGAGTTTTGTTCAGACCAGTAGTCGTTGCCCTGGGTGCAAAATTGTTAGGGGGAGCAAAATTTCAACACCTAGTGCTGTATCAATACAGCTGCACACTTTGATCGCTGGGCTCTGTCGAATGTGCACAGGCAGATGGGGTCTAAGATGGAGGAAAGATTTGGGGAATGAAAGAGTTACACTTCCCGGCTGAAGATAACAAACACGCTACCTGTCCACGGCAATTAGACTTGGAAAAGGGCTACTATTGGGTATGTGGCCTCTGCTGGAATGAAGCATAATTGCTGGCGGCAGGGAGGAGTAAGTGTGGTCTGGGGATGTGTGTGTTTGTGTTAATGCATGGCTGTATGTGGTACTCACAACAGTTTCTCAGGTTCTGAAATGTGCTTGCTGCCACCCAGAGCATTTGTGTTCAGTGCCCTCGATATGCTGATGGCACCTAGCTCTGCCATGTTCTCCAGCTTGCCTTATTTACCAGGGGCAGTTCCCTGTATTCCGGGGACTTGGCAAATCTCTGTCCCTATTTTGTCCTTGTTAGAGAGTCGTCCTTTCTCTTGTAACGCACGTATATCTAAATGCAGGCACGCAGACTCTCTGAACGACACCCAGCCTGGTATTTCACCCCCCTGCGAGTGCCAAATTTATATATCAAAAGGTTAAACTATTTTAGGACAGTCATGCTTTTTCTCTTTGACAAGAACAAACATGGTTTTTTTAAAATTAGAAAGCAAGCGGTTGCCAAGATAGTGAGTATAACAAGCAACTTCAATAGCGCTAAATGGTGCGATAGATGCCCTAGGCAGTGATTGTCAGTACCTGTTCTGATACCCCCCCCCCCAATACACACAACTCCCCACAATAGCCAAGCACCCAGAGTGCTTTTTGGGAAAGAAAACAACAGCTGGCCATGCCTGTCTGCCAACCTCTGGAGTCGCAAAGCTAAAATAGAAGGGGGGTGGCATTTCTAATTTCCCCCACACCTGCACTTTCATAGCTCTTTCTCCCGCAGGCCGGTTTCAGGTAATATGTAGCATGTGTGAACTTAAAGTTAGGAGAGGCATGCACACAGGGACATATCCTCCCATGCTGATCATCTCTCCTGATCATCCTTGAAGTTGGGAATCCTAGACAATCTGGGTTCTTGACTGCAGATGGGAATCCTAGACAATTGGGGTTCTCGACTGTTTGGCTGAACACAGAATCTCCCCGAAGACTCCTCCTTCAAAGAGCAGTGGCAGCGCATAGGGGTTTTGGTTGTGAACCCATGCACCTCTGCTCAGTTTGAGACCTTCTGCATTATTTTGAATGTCTGAAGAGGACTTGAATGTGCCTATGTGGGGCAACTTACAGGTCATTCTTTCACTCATGCTCCATCACACACACTCCTAAAATTCAGTTAAAAAAGTATGCCACAGTTAGGTAGGTAGGTTTATTTCGGCCATGTGGCCCATATCACATCGTAAAACACATTCATCATAATACACACAGAGTAAAACAATTTAACAAATTTAAACAATACAGTGCGAAAACAATTTTAAAGCAACCCATTTACACCCTTCCATCTAAGTCACACTGAGATCTGAGTAGTCCAACTGAACTAGTTTTTTTTAATTAAAATAAAAATCTGTTAAAATTAATTTATCAGCTATTTTATCGCCCCAATAATAGGTCTTAATTATTTTCTGCATTGTCATAAATGGGAAGAGAAACATTCCTTTTCTTTGTAAATAGCACATTAGTCAAAAACCTAGCAACCATATGGGTTCTATTTGGTTCCTCGTCATTTAATAAGTAAATTAATTTAGCATCCTGAGTTCCATCTTGGGTTTTCTTCAAAAATGGAACCAAAAATTTGGACCAAGCTGCCGAATGAATTGGACAGCAAATATATATATATGTTGTAAGGATTCTATGGAACCACTATTACAGTCGCAAAGGAGGGAGATTTGACCATTGGAAAGTCTATTGCCCAAAACATTTGATGGGAAAACATTAAATCTGGCTTTTATGAAGGCATACCTATACCTCACAACAGAGAGATTGGTTAAGTAGTGTGGTAGTTTCTTTGGTGGTAATAGGCCTAAGAAAGTATGCCACAGTATTGCTAGATGTGGCTTCCCCTGTTTTCTCCCTCCCTTTCAGAAAGCAAGTTACGTGTGTGTGTGGGGGGGGGGTTAAGAATGTGAGTCCTACTTTTGTAGAAGTTAAAAGCAAATGGGGGGAGGACCCAAATGCTTAACTCATCTTAGCATCTGATTAAAATATATACAAGTCTAAGGAATTTAGCTCAAATGGGTTTCAAATTGCGCTATTAGCAAGGGAAACTGGCTAAGACCCCCTCTGGCTTATTTGAAACTGTGTATTAATCTAATCATAGCTCTGAAAGCATGCATAGAGACATAGAAACAGCTAGGCAATTTGCAAAACCAACAGATTCAAGGAGGCTGGCAGCCTCCCTTCCTTTTTTGTGATCTGCCATTTTCTTGAATAATAATAACAAAACAAAAAAACACCTTGCGTTTTTCTTTTCAGCAAAAGTAGCTTTGACCTTTTCTTCAGCTTAAGGAATTTCAGAAGTGCAAAGTAACCTTGGAAGGAAACATTGCTTGATGTTAGCCCCAGAATCCATTTGCTTCAGGTGCAATACACCTTGTGTTTCATCACTGTAGATTGGATGATAAATACTGTCAGGAGCTGCGGGGATGAGAATCAAGAAAACCAAGGCACGTTGCAGTCTGAGCCATGAAGGCTAGAGTTTGAGTAGTGTAATCACGCCACCTTCTTGAGCTCAAAGTTGGCTCACCTCTACAGATCTACAAAAGCTTTCCAGTTCAGGTTGAGAATTTACCTGGGCAAGGCTCGTTGTTCCTGACCGAGACATTCAAAATTAAGAGCATAAAAAAGCCTCCAGTGGCTCATCTAATCCGGCATCCTGTTCTCGCAGCGGCCAACCAGATGCCCACAAGAAGGACCCAAGCACAAGAGCCCCCTCCCCTCCTGCGATTTCCAGCAGCTATTGTCCAGAAGCGTTGCTGTCTTCAACCGTGGAGGCAGAGCATGGTCACCAGGGCTAGTGGCCAAATTGTTCTTTGGCTCGACCTTCTGGCTTTGATTATGAGCAATTTCCCCTACATCAATATATGCTTGCGTATTGTTTTCACCCATGTGTGCATTCATACACATATTGTATAATATGTTTGGGGAACTGCATAGCAAAAGCCAGGAATACAGATTTAGAAGGTTCACGTGTTGCTTCAGAAATTGCGGATTAGGTAGATTTGCATTTAAATGCAAATGGAAAGAAACATCTCATCCCTGCTGATTCCAGGTCCCAAATCACCAACCTCCCTACCAGGCTCTGCTCATTCCTTGAGGAGCAGAAGGCTCGGAAATTAGCACTCCTTCTCTACTCTGACAAGTCCCTCTCAGCGCATAGTCTGTGCTGCCAGACTGACGTTGTATCCCTGGCTTTCAGTGGCTAGTGGGTAGGGCTGGGCAATATATATTGATATATTGTCCAAAACCGGTTTAAAGTCCTTACCATGAAATCGGTTTCATAATTTTTGACCAGGCAATATATTGCAAATCATGATGATGGTGGTGGTGGTGGTGGTGTGTGTGTGTGTGTGTGTGTTTGTGTGCTATCACAGTGTGGGAGAAACCGTGAAGCCAGCCAAGGCTTCTCTCGATTCCTCCAGTCCCTGTTAACTTTGCCGGCTCAGCCCTCCCCTGGCTCCTTCAGGGGGCAGTGAATCACAAGAACAGGCGCTAGCATAAATCACAATGTGAGAAGATCCATGAAGCCAGTGCCTCTACGTAGCTCCATCCTTATTTCGGACATTGTGCTATACTGGTATATCGCGATGTTTATCTGGTGATATATCACAATGTTGAAAACCAGATATCACTGGTGGTACATCAGAGGGGTGCTGTTTCTGTACATAATGGGCACCAGAGAATTTATTTGGGGATCTTGGGCTCAGGAACTGCTGAACTGCTGGCCTTGGCGTTGCTGGGTTGTGTTGACCTCTGGTGTTGCTGGGAGATGATGGATCTGGCTGCTTCTTCCTCCTTTGAGCCTGGGCTCCTGTTCTTGATTGGGATCCTGCTAGCTGCCACTTGAAGGACAACTTATGGCTTTGCTCAGATGCAGCTCCGAGTTGCTTTCCTATGGTTTAGTGGCAAGGATTGTGTGTGTGTGTGTGTGTGTGTGTGTGTGTGTGTGTTATGAACAAAATGGGGTAATGGGGTAAAAATTAGCAGTTGGAAAAAATGGGGGGTGGAACTAATCATGTTGGTTTTATGTGCTTTATTAAGCACTTAAATGACAGGCAATAGCAAGGATAGCATGTTCAGAATTTATTATATAAGAATAGATCTCTCTCAGTTTACACACTGAAAACAAACAGCACAAAACACATTCTTTTTGAGTGAACCTCCTCTTCTTCACCATTATTTTCATTGCATGCCCTTAATGTACTCCCTTTTGTGTGCCGGGTCGTTATCAAACTAAGGCAAACTCATAAATGAATCTTGGCCGTATAGTAGATCTACTGACTCTTCTCCTGAGGAGAAACCACCATTTACAAGGAGGAAAGTGTATGTTATGTGTGTTCAACTTTTTCTTTTTCTTTTTTTGCAGTGGGTGTCTGATGGGGAAATTGTTCCGTTAGAAAATATGCTTAAAAAAAAAAACCCTGCATGATTAGGTGCAAATAAATAGATTCCATCCCCTGCACATGTTGTGTTATTTTGCCTCTTCTGGCGTTGGAGGCAAGAATATAGCTTTATGAGTTTGATTGCCCAGATCCAACAAGAATGCAGAATTTTGGAAGCAAATAGACTCTCTCACTGCTGATTCTCTCCCACTCCTTCCTGCCAATACAATACTTCTTTGTTTGGGTATCTTCCTTTGAACTTTGGCATAGAGTCTTCTTAATGGATCTGAAGGTTGATTGTGAATTCTTCCTGCGTGTGGGAGGTAACAATGACAGCGTGTTAAGGTATGAATAGAAAACGCGGTTCTGCAAACCCCACGCTGCAAAAGAAAAAGAATGAATGCACTAAAAGAAGAGCAAAAAAATTTAACCTGTCCCCTTGACAACATACCAAATAGTTTTCCATACAAGAGGAGAGAGAAAGAGAAAGATGTTGATTCCTTCCATTCTTTTTCCATGAATCTCCCACCCCATATTTAGGGCCCAATTGAGATATCATTTAAGTAGGACCTGTGGCAAAATATTGCACTCTCGGCCAGGGTACTCATTTTCTCCTCCAAGGTTTGCATCTCCTCATCTCACATTAACTTGGCATTTACTGGCCACCAAGCATGCTCAGTCCTCATTAGTCTCCCCTCCCTAAAATCTTTTTAATACCTGTACTGCAAACCCTAGGGCTACTGTTATGTATTAAGTTTAACTGCAGTACTCATTCTGGCCACCGTGGCTGCAGTTCTCAATCTGCCCACAGTGCTGCTGTTTCCACTCAGGTCCTCCCCAACATGCAAATGAAGACTTGAGATTGTTGTTCAGTGATTGAATAGCTAAGGGGAATTGGTTACTGTTGCGAGTTACTGAGTACTATATAAGCCAGGCGGCTAAGCTGTTGTTCAGTCCAGGACTCAGAGCTGAAATAAAGAGCTTTTTGTTTTAAGAGCTGTGTCTTCATCCTTCTACCCACTACTCAACAGTTACCCTGAACCTTCTGGTCCATAAGAACATGATAACAGTCTTAGTAGATCAGGTCAAAGCTCCATCTACCCCAACACAAGAAGAGCCAAGAGTCCCTACCTCTTGTGTGTGGCGTTGAGCATGCACTGGGATGTTAGTGGTGAGGTTTGCCAATTTCCACCCACCCACCCATGTTGAGGCTTCATGCATTTGCCCTGAATGCATGAATAGGCCTGAAGAGAGCCTACATTATATGTGCAGATACCTGTAGGCAGCTGTGGACTGAGAGTCAAAATGGCACAGGGAAAAGTCCCACCCTGAACGGGAAAGTCTTTTCTTCCTACTTGGGGGAGCCAATATTTCCACTTCCCTGAATTTCACGATGCAGTTCTCCAACCAGCCGATGTGCACACAAAAAAACTTGTATTTAAAAAAACCCAAAAAAACTTGTATTTGGGGTGTGCAAAAAAGTGCGTACCTTAATGAGAATAGAACGAAAAATGTGTAAGGAAAGTTATTTGCAAAAATATTCATGTTAGTCCAAACTGTGTACAAAAATGGGTATGTTTAGAAAAAAAAATCCCTGCTATAATGTGTGGGAATGCTTAGGAATGTGGATGAGGATATATTGTTTAAGATATCCTATCCCAGCTTGTGTTAACAAGCTCAAACTTAGCAGAGTTCCATTCCCTTTCTAAAACACAGCAGAGACGGTTGCATAGGCTTGCTAAAGCCTCTATAAGAAATATATATTCCTGGTATATTCCCCTTCTTCCCTCTTAAAAGTAAAGACACAACACTTCTCTTTAAAAGTATAAAAAAGAGTTTACTCACTGTTGTTTGCTCGTGCTCCTTTGGTGGTGAGAGAGGTCGGGGTTGGCGTGGGGTGTGATTGTTCATTTGTGGTTGGCTGTGGTGATCTTTGGTTTCCTGTGTGAGGGGTTGGTGGGTGTTTTGGGTCAGGTTAGCCATATTGATCATCCCACCCACCTCTCTCCCCCTTTTCTTCCCAATGTCTCAACAACAAAAACTGATTTGTAAAAATGTTATATGGAAAAATACGAGAGAGACATTGCACTATCTTTGTAAATCAAGAAAATCTTTAATAAAAATCTTTAATAAAAAATAAAAGAGTTTACTCACAGCTTTTCATCCTGAGTTACAGTACAGTCTCAGAAGGCAGTCTAGTTTAGATAAAAGTATTTACATGTAGTGAAGCTGGTTCCATAGGGGAACAGGCTTCACCTGTGCTCCTCTCGGCTGCAAGCCAAGAGAGCATCCTGCTCCTTGAAAGAGACGAGTCCAAAAAAGAAAGATGGATACTGGCTCCTGTGCTTTTCTGTAAACCTGCCCAGGTGAAACCACACCCATCTCCAGTTACATAGAGGAAGTTGCCTCAGTCCAGGTAAACAGGAAGTTATGACTGGAGGACTGAGACACCTTCATGTCCACTCTAGCAATGGTATGTTTTGACTGCTCTGTGTTTACATCCCATAGAATGCTGGTGAATTTTCATGAGGAGTGTTTTTGGGCAAGGAGGGAATTGTAAATTGCTGCAAAACTGGAGCACTGAATTTAAGATTGAGAAAATGAGGAGCCAAGAGAAACTGAAACGGCCAGATTCATCTGTCCTTACATGTAACGTAACTCTGGCACTGCTTCTGTTGCTGCCAACTCTGTCAAAGGATTTCATCATCAAGTCTTTGGGGAGAGGAGCGTCTTTGTTCAGAGGAAAGATTTCTTACCTGGTGCTTCATAAATTACACATAAACTGACTTCCTATGGATATCTTCCTTTTGAAAGGTGGCAGGCGTAAAGGAGCGGGCAAAGCACAAAGGAAAATAAGCATCTAAATCAAAGCATGTCATTCAGCTTAGGGAAGCTGGGAAAGGGACGTCTCATAAATATAACTCTGAAGTTTCTCTCTCTCTTAACGACTTCTCAGACGCTCTGCGTAATTATGCACAGCTCAGTTAATTTTCTGGTTGATCTCGGTGTTTGTGTGGAAGAAAATTAATCAAGCATCCTTCAACTCAGCCACTTTAATCGAGGCAATAACTAACACTCTGGGTATGAATGGATATTTGAAAGAGGGTTGTTTTCATCTGAGAATCAAAAGCAACCCGACAAAAAGCTCTTTATTATGAAGAGTAAGTGGTGGTGGACAAAAGCTGTATTGCATTTCTGGGTGATTTGAAGTCATTTTGGGCTTGCCTCTCCACCGCTAACACCTTGTGGCAATTGGTGGTGTGCGTTGTTATTTTTATTTACTAGAAATCTTTCCAATTTACTAATGCCTTGCTTCATAAACGGGAGACCTTTGCTATGCAACATATGCACACTTTGACAGAGCTGTGGCCAGAGGTGCCAAGCTGTGCCCAAGACTGACCAGGCCCATTGTGCACCGTGCGCATGTGATGTCATGCACAGGACACCACACCGTTGGGAGGAGGCCGAGTGTGGAGCCCAGTGCGGCGAGTCTTCAATGGCTGGTGGCTCCTCCTTTTGTGCGCTCAGGAGGAGCTGGCCACTGAAGCCACACTGTGCTTGGCTCTGCTCTCAGCCTCCTTCCATCTCCGTTCACAAGACAGAAAGAGACCGTGCACACACTTCTCTTTTCCAAGGGATCTGGGTAAAAACCAGAGCCAGTAAAATGAGTCTGAGCCTTGGAGACCACCTAGATGAAAGAGGAAGTGGGGGAAAGTGTCATTCTTCTAAGTTCCTCCTTCAGCTCTCTGTACTTTTCCAGAGAGAGAAAGGAAGCTATCCTCTACATCTCATGAGCAAGGGGGAGGTGAGTGGGAGGCTCACTGGATTCGTGGGGAAGACCTCAAAGGGGCCATTGTGTCCCCTGTTGTAGGAGCACCCCCATGCTGATTGGAATGGGTTCTCCAGATCTCTGTGTGAAGAATTAACCCACATTACACCGGGCTCTCCAAGCAATGTTCTGGTGCTCTGGTGTCATTGAGCCAACTATATAGGAAGCATCCCTGACCACTTGAATATGGGAATTCTCTACCACACCAGTTTGCTTGCAAACAAGGATGGTAGCACACCTCTCCGTTAAAATGGCAAACACTTAAAAGAATTCTTAACGTGAGCTCTGAAGCTATTTCAGGCAAAACAGTCCTTCTGTCTCCTATATTCTAATACGGTACCAGAAATCTCTGGGGGATGCAAAGTGGAGGCATTAAGGAAATTTATTGACTTGCTAAAACTGAGCTGCCTTTGCTGCTGCTGCTAGTAGCTAGGCCTGCTCCATGAAAGGTAGGCATAGTTCAGGTGACTTTCCATCAATATAACAGTATTCAAAAGAGGGCCAATCCAGGCAGGCTGTTTATCTCTATAACCAGGAAGGCCATTTGCCTGCTTAGGTCTTTAATCCCACAAGTCATAGAGGCACATAGAACTGTTAGGGAGAAGCCCCAGAGGTGCTTTACTTCAGAAAGCACAGCAACGCTTGCCAAAATTCAAAAGCCAAATGTTGAAATGTGTTTATGGGCACTTCGTTTACTGCATAAGTGGGAAAAGTGGAGGTGCCTGAGAGATGTATTGCTGCAATGGTATTACATATGATAAAACCTACCAGGTACCCCCCTCAACATTCTCCTTAGTCCCCATTTTTGCCATTAGATGTTAATAGTTACACCCTAAGTGGATATCGTAGAGTTGGAAGGGACCCCAAGGGTCATCTAATCCAACCCCCTTGCAATGCACGAATCTCGACTACAGCATCCATGACAGATGGCCATCCAACCTCTGCTTAAAAACCTCCACAGAAGGAGAGCCCACAACCTCCCGAGGGAGTCTGTTCCACTGTCAAACAGCTCTTACTATCATGTAGGATTCTAAATCTATACAGTTTGCTGCATGCAGAAACTATGCATCCCATCTGCTGCTACTTAACAGGGTCAGTTCCTGTTCCCTGGTATCCGTGAGTTGCTAGAGTTGTCCTCCTTCAGAGTTTGGTCAAAGTTAAATCTCAGGGTGAGAAGTGAACTCTTTGAACTGCTTTTTAGATGTCATGCTAAACCATAGTTTAGTGGTAGGAAGATGAGCAGCACTGAAGCTCATGTACTCTCCTTTCATCCACTGCAGAGAAGGTTTCTGCTTCTCTTTTAGGCTTGATGTACTTTAGCATGTAGGAACATAAATGATGGTTCATTATCCCTATGGTTAGTGGAAACAAGCCAGCTTTGTCAACAGTTGTACACTAGCGGAGGAAGAGGAGTGCGGGGGGAGGGCACCTCCCCCGGCAGTGCGATCCCGGTGGGGTGCCATCGTGGCTGCCCCCCTGCCTGAGCTGGATGCCATGCCCCCGCAGGTGGCGTGCCACACCCCCAGGACATGTGCCAGCCCCACCCCCACCTGCTCTCCAACCCCCGGTTCCAGAGCATGAAACTCCGCCACTGCAGTGGTGTCTCTCCCCAAGTCTTCTATATCTGGTTCATCTCCCAGACATCTTCTACCAGCAAGCCCTGCTGGACTGGTGGACCTGATCCTGCAACCATGCAGGAGGGAAGCCCAGGCGGTCCTTCACAGGATGCTTGAGGAATTGGATTTCATTTATGGTTTCAGACAGGAACTGACTTGCTTTGTATCTCTCAGACTAATGTGCAGATTGGAACCCAGTTTCTCCTCTGGCTTTTGACCTCCCCAAATGTTCTGATGCAGTTTCTCAGCTCAAATGTGTAATTTGCAAGAAAATAGGTTTGGAAAATATGTATTTAAATGCAAATTTCTACGTAGATTAAAAAACCCAACAACAGATTGGCTCAAAATTGGGACAGACTTATGAAACCAAACAAACAAAAACAGGCAAAAGTGACATGGAAACAAACTGGCCGATCCGTTCATCCCTGGTTCGATGCAATAACAGTTCTTGTGGATGTTCTGCTTCTGGTGGTTGTAGAAAGTATTCTAAGGGTTGATCTACACACAGGGAAAAAATGCTATAAATAAGTCAGAAATTAAATTGTTATAACAAAAGAAAAAGGTTATGGATAATCAGCTAGAATTATTATTATTTTTTGCTCCCCAGCACCATCTGGTGTTGCATGTTTATAACGCATTCAGAGCATTGTTTTTTGACTAATGTAGCTGCGCCCTAAGTCTTTGGCTAACTTTGCTTTGCTCCCTCTCTGCCTTGCAGGTGTAAAGAGCTGAAATACCCAAAGGATCTCCCGCAGATTTCTATTATTTTTATCTTCGTGAACGAGGCCTTGTCGGTCATCCTGCGTTCAGTGCACAGCGCGGTGAATCACACACCTGCTCACCTGCTGAAGGAGATAATTCTCGTAGATGACAACAGTGACGAAGGTGAGTGAGCTAATCCCTTTGGAGGACAACGCATGCAGGCCATTCTCAAAGTAGTCACCTTTTGCCCTAATGGACCAGCCTCCACTGGATGCTCACTTGGACTCCAGAGCTACCTGCAAGTTGTGCAACTGTCCTCTGCCTTTCATAGAATCCTGGCACTTCCTTGTGTTCAAACCACACTTCTTTATTTTGCCCTCTTATTTCCTTGCCTCATGAACCATACAGGATTGGCCATGCAGAAACCCACTAGGAAGCACCAGCTGTTGAGGGAGGGGGCATCCTTGCTAGGAGTAGAAAGGTGCATTCTGGGATAGGGGATGAGAAGGGTAAATTTGATATTTTCCTTCCTTATGTATATATCTGCCCTCCTCCCCATGCCTGGTGCCACAGATGCTATTAATAAAAAGTAGACTATCTGCGGATCATTCGGTTGCACGGGGAATTCTAGATAGGGCATCTTTCCAAATACAATGAAATGCTCGTGTTAAGGCATTTGAACTGAAAACCCTCAGCCAAACTTGTTCAGCTTGAAAGGGTGACCTTGGTGGGCTGGGTGTGGGGATTTCACACCCAGCAGTGGTGGCTGGGGTCCATTGGGAGGCAGGGAGTTCAAACAGCCCATGGAACCAGAGCGAAGGACCAATAGAGCCAACCAAGGCCCCATTTGCACTATACATCTAAAGCAGTCTCACACCACTTTAAACAGTCCTAGCTTCTATGCTGAAATGGAGAAAATGGCCGGAAGTGTCAGAAATCAGGAAGACCAAAATTTTAATAAGGAACGGAGAGAATTTATAACCACTGTAAACAGTTAAAATTGTTAGTGGGACAAGAATATCACTTGTAGTTTAAGGTTGAATTATGGACGTAATGGAAGAGGTAAAGGATTTGGATCATCCTAAAAGATGCGGGAGGAACTGATTCATGATAGGACCCACAAAGGGGAGGATGGAAGTCCAGGAGATTCCTTGGAATCTTGATTTATATTTGATATATCTCTGTAAAATTTTAGTTTGAAAAGCCAAATAAATACATTTTCAAAAATTAAAAAAAAAAAGCAGTCCTAGCTTTCCCCAAAGAATCCTGGGAACTGAAGTTTGGGCTCTCTATTATTCGTTTACATTACATTCACCAGCTTCTTAATGAATGTAACCTCAATTGATGCAACGTAGTATCAATTCTCTAAGCCTAGGCAAATATATTTTGCCTCATTGTTGAAAGCTGTTTTATACCACTTTAAACAGTTGTGCCCCCCCCCCCAAAAGTATCATGGGAACTATAGTTTAAGGGTGCTGAGATTTGTTATTCCCCTCACAGAGCTACAGTTTCTAGACTGGTTTAACAATCCATCCATCTGCATGGGAAATCTGGGAATTGTAACTCTGTGAGGGGAATAGGGTGTCCCCTAACAACTTTCAGCCCCTTAACTAACTACAGTTCCCATAAATCTTTGGGAGGGGGAGCCATGACAGTTTAATGTGGTATAAAAAGGTAAAGGTAAAGGGACCCCTGACAGTTAAGTGAAGTCGCGAACGACTCTGGGGTTGCGGTGCTCATCTCGCTTTACTGGCCAAGGAAGCCGACGTTTGTCTGCAGACAGCTTCCGGGTCATGTGGCCAGCATGACTAAGCTGCTTCTGGCGAACCAGAGCAGCGCACGGAAACGCCGTTTACCTTCCCGCCGGAGCGGTACCTATTTACCTACTTGCACTTTGACATGCTTTCGAACTGCTAGGTTGGAAGGAGCTGGGACCGAGCAACGGGAGCTCACTCTGTCATGGGGATTCGAACAGCCGACCTGGGCTCAGTGGTTTAGACCGCAGGGCCACCCGTGTCCCCTTTAAAGTGGTATAATGATGCTTAAATGTATAGCAAAGATGGGGCCAGGCTGTCAGGGGACTGTCCAGTCTTTCAGACTGTTCTTTCCCATTCCTACCTGGAAGTGCCAGCAATTCAACCTGGGATCCCACTGCGCTGCGAATTCCCACTTATCTTGCTTGCATTCTACTTTCAGCTGCCTCCTAGCTCCTTCATGAACAACTTAAACCTTGTTTTTTTTTTGCAGCCTCAGTGGTGCTGAGCCTGCGCCATAAGCCTGCACTTTGAAATATTAATGGCATTGCCTTATGTCAAAAACAATGCTATGAAGAAACCCAACACCAGCCTTATGGGACTTAGAGACAATTTATAATCTCTGCCTCTTTGAATTTTCTCAGAAGGGAAGTGACTTCCGTTTAGAGGGGGCAGAGTGGGAATCTGCCACGCAGCTGCTTTGACGTTCCCCTTTTTGTTCCTGCATCTCCGCTTTGGCACAAAAGGCAGAGCAATAAATGGGGGGGGGGGCAATGGCTGTGTGGCGTGGGGGGAAATGTGTCCTGCAAATCCAGCTTTATTTGCACACACAGGAAGTCTGTGCATTCAAAGTGCGAGCCATGAACCCATTTCATTCGACGCCATCTCAGCCCATGAGGTTTCGCTCTGCTGTTTACCACTCCTTTCATTTTTTCATTTCTTATTCCTACATTCTCTTGAAGTAGCAGGCTGCTTTGCCACTTATCTCCAAAGCATGTTGACCTTGCAAATGTCTTTACCAGCGGTAGACTCTGAGAAAGAGAAACTGGGATAATTCCTGCGGTTCTGCAGTGAGATTCCACCCCCCCCCCCCGGCCACCAGTATTTGTAGAAGAGAGTGGAACAAAAGAACCTTTTGGGGTATGCAGGAACTGAAGAGCCAAATTCCCACCCATATGAGCCATTTTAACAGCCATGGTTTTCCCTGAAGAGTCCTGGGAAATATCGTTTGTTATGGGTGCTGTTCCCAGAGTGGTTTAAACATCAATCTGTCTTTGCAGGGAACTCTGGTGGGAAACAGGGGTCTCCTGACATTTCTCAGAAGCTTTAACAAATTTTGTTGTTGTTGTTCAGTCGTTCAGTAGTGTCCGACTCTTCGTGACCCCATGGACCAGAGCACGCCAGGCACGCCTATCCTTCACTGCCTCTTGCAGTTTGGCCAAACTCATGTTAGTAGCTTCAAGAACGACTGTCCAACAATCTCATCCTCTGTCGTCCCCTTCTCCTTGTGCCCTCCATCTTTCCCAACATCAGGGTCTTTTCTAGGGAGTCTTCTCTTCTCATGAGGTGGCCAAAGTACTGGAGCCTCAACTTCAGGATCTGTCCTTCTAGTGAGCACTCAGGGCTGATTTCTTTAAGAATGGATAGGTTTGATCAAAGAAGGTACCCAGAGCCGGATTTAGGTTTGCTGAGGCCCTAAGCTACTGAAGGTAATGGGGCCCTTTATATGCCCAGCTGTCCTTTGTCAACAACAAATTGTTGCTGTTTTTTGTGTTGAATATATGCTGTATGGTAATTTATGGACCTAATAGCTATCTAAAGCCATTTGCACATGCAGAATGTAGGCGCCCTATATATAGAAATGAGCAAACCAGTGATATTTTAGGGAGCAGGCTAGCAGGCAGGGGGCATTACTTACATCATAGGAGCCTACACAACACAAAACCCCATTGCTGTATGTAGGTTTTATTTTATTTGTTTTTTTATCTTATATTTTGGAAATGTACACCCATGTGTTTTTTTTCCTTTAATTTTTTTTTGGGGGGCCCCAAGAGAGTGAGACCCTAAGCTATAGCTTGTTTAGCTTATACATAAATCCAGCACTGCTCATTCCCCATCTGGATGTACATGCAGTTTATTTATTTGTTTATTTTTAATTTAATTTTTTTGGGGCCCCCAAGAGAATTGGGCCCTAAGCTATAGCTTGTTTAGCTTATATGTAAATCCGGCACTGAAGGTACCCAGCATTACACGCACACACACACCATTAAGGTAGCTGTGTGGGGGGTTTCACCTCCCAATGTTCTCAGGCCATTGAAGACTGTTCTCAAACCATCAAAAAACTTGACAAGAGCGAGGGAGGGAGAAGGAACAGAGGCAGAAAGGGTAACCTTGTCAGATCACTTAATCCTCCATAAATTTTTGTCTTCCGGATGCATTTCCCATACAGAGGGAGTCAAACTTTTCTCTATTCACTTTCTCTATGCTACTTTTACAGCCTTGATAGTAACTTGCTTCCTACATGGATGAGTATCTAAACCTTCTCCGTCATTTCACCTCTGAAGATCTAAGGTTTCTCTCTCTCTCTCTCTCTCTCTCTCTCTCTCTCTCTCTCTCTGTGTGTGTGTGTGTGTGTGTGTCTCCCTCCCTTATGGGGAATTGGATTTCCCCAATGTTGAACATCAAATACAAATTATTTTCTATGCTGCTCTTCCTAATGGAAATGGTGAATGTTTGGGGATGGAGTAGAAGAATGCTTAATATACATTTCCCAGCCTTAACCGCAGCGAAGCACTTTGTGTGAGGAACGAAAATAACTTTTAAGTGCATCGAATGAAAAAAAAAACCTCTTTTGATTTAGTGCTTCTCTCAAATTAGCCACGTCTTTTCTAATTATTGAATGAAAATCATGCCTCAGTCAATTTGCCATCTTCAACTGCAATGAAGTAGTTTGCTGTGGTGCAGCAGTGATTTATAATTGAATTAAGCCAGTTGCAGTAGGTTGGGTTGCTGTTCCCTTGGTTTTTGTAGTGACACTTCAGTGCTTTTAACAGCTTCACAACAGACAGAAATTCAATGGGTGGCGATTTCCCCTATGTATATTTGAACCTGTTGAAAAGTGAACCTGTTGAAAAGTGGCCTGCCATGGCTTGTTTTGGGAATGTCAAAGAGAGACTGGGCAGATGAAAAGTGAGAGCAGTTTAGATGAAAAGCTGGTGGGTGGGTTGGTGGGCAAGAAGTCCTTTACCTTGGACTGGGGAGGAAAGACACAGGAAGGAGACCGTCAGAAGAGGGGGGTCCCTGCCTGAAAGGCAGGGCAGAAAGGGACTCCCAGGGTGAGAGAAGTAGGCTTATAAGTGGGAGATGTGAGAGTCTGCCTCTCTGCGTGTGGATAAATGATAGGGTCACCATATGTACCGCAAAATTCCGGTAATGTCTGGGAGGTGGGTGCTAAATTGTCGCCTGGGGGGAAATTAATCAAATAGGAAATGTCTGGGATTTCATCTCTGTTCCCCGGTGGAAGCACAGTGCAGCTGGCTGCCTCCTAGACGATGATTTCAGAAGCCTGCCGTCCACCACTGCTGTCCCACCAAAGAAAGCTCAACAACTTTTTGGACTATCGCCCCAAAGAAGCCGAGCAACTGTGTCCATATTTTTATTTCTTGAAATATGGCAACCCTAATATATTATATAAATATGGTAAATGGCCTTATAGATATTTTCTTTCTCTTTTTCTCCTGGTTTTTATTTTTTATTTTTTTGGTTTTTATTATTATTCTTGTTTCCTAGACTGGTCTGATTCTTCTTGTATTTTATGTCAAAAACTTTCCATGAATACTGGGTATATATATGAAAGTGAGAGCAGTTCAGCAGCTCTGAATCATGGCTTAAATATACAATTGGAAGCCAAGATGATAGGTTCTCAGTCCAGGTGTGCACAGACCCTGGTCTGGCACGTAGCGTTTGGATTGAGCCACAGATGGTGGCCCGTAGGAGAACATCTCAGCTTCTGCTTTGACTCCCAAAGTGTCTGCGTCACTCCAGTTCTTTGGGTTTCTCTTTCTCATTCTAGAGGAGTTGAAGGCGCCCCTGGAAGAGTATGTCAACAAGCGATACCCTGGCCTGGTGAAGGTGGTCCGCAATCAGAAAAGGGAAGGCCTTATCCGAGCTCGCATCGAAGGCTGGAAGGTTGCCTTGGGCCAGATCACTGGCTTCTTTGATGCACACGTGGAGTTCACGGCAGGCTGGTATGTGAAGCGCTTAAGGCTCCAGTGCTAACTCATGAGTAGAACACTGTGCTGGTCATCCTGCAACAGAGGTGGCTTCAGGATAGTGTGACCACTGCAGTCCCTCTGGGCGCCACACTGCAGGAGGTGCCAGAACGATACTGCCTGAAGGATACCTGAAGGAGCATGTCCACCCCCATTGCTCATCCCAGACACTGAGGTCCAGCTCCGAGGGCCTTCTGGCGGTTCCCTCCCTGCGAGATGTGAGGTTACAGGGAACCAGGCAGAGGGCCTTCTCGGTAGTGGCCCATCAGATGTCAAGGAAATAAACAACTATCTGACGTTTAGAAGACATCTGAAGGCAGCCCTGTTTAGAGAAGTTTTTAATGTTTGATATTTTATCGCTTTATTAATAATAATAATAATATTCTGTTGGGAGCTGCCAGAGTGGCTGGGGAAACCCAGCCAGATGGAGGCTGGGCGGGGCACCAAATTTAGCATCACACAAGCCACTGCTGAAATTTGAGAGCTCAAAGTCTGCCACTGTTTGGCAACCAGGGTGTCTGTTTCCATTTAAAGCTGCATTTGCATAATATTTGTATTTGGGCAAGCGATTCTCCCTAATAAAATACATTAAAAAAAATTATTTTCACTCATACATGAACTTTTGGGTGCATTTACGTATAATATGTACATTTGTTGTTGTTGTTAGAGAACCGTATGACAGAATTCGGAGAAGTGAAAATTAGGTTGGCTTGTATGAAGATGTAAAAACAAGAACACATTCTTCATCCATCCCTACCTCTCTTTGCCTCAAATTCACATGATCTCATGTCAGGATTACGCCGAATGGGGTTCACCTAATGTACCCCACCAGTGAAAGCCCTTTGCAAGGACCTCCACTTACGCATCTGAGCTTTCTGTCCCTTTTCTTTCAGTGAACCCCCCGCACCCCCAAATTGGCTTGGGGTGGGTGGGAGAACCTCCAGAACCCAGGGAAGGGGAGAGGGGGCAGAGAGGGAAAATAATTCCACCTGTCAAGCTGCAATGTTTGCATGGATGGAACATTTGTGGTAGTGGAACAATGGATTCCGCCCTTTAAGTCAGTAATAGTTACATTAGCCTAAGTCTCCCTACATTAAGAATAAGTGGGAGGAGGCAGCAAAAAGCCATTTAAAATGCCTCTCCTGGGGCTTCTCCAGACATCAATGCGCATTCATGATAATTTGTGCTCGTGGTGGCACAAATCTGCGTGTTTGTATCTGCTAAAGTTTGGGAGAAGACATTTGGCTTAATTTCTAATTAAGCTCCCGTTGCTCGGTCCCAGCTCCTTCCAACCCAGCAGTTTGAAAGCACATCAAAGTGCAAGCAGATAAACAGGTACTGCTCCAGCGGGAAGGTAAATGGCGTTTCCATGTGCTGCTCTGTTTTCGCCAGAAGCGGCTTAGTCATGCTGGCCCCATGACCCGGAAAAACTGTGTGCGGACAAACGCTGGCTCCCTCGGCCAGTAAAGCGAGATGGGTGCCGCAACTCCAGAGTCGTTCCCGACTGGACTTAGCGGTCAGGGGTCCTTGACCTTTACCTTTTACCTGTCACATTCTGCTGCAATCCTGCAAATTTTCATAATGCAGATGTTCCAGGTGTTGTTGTTTTTCGTCCCACTTTGATTGTGCTATAGCACAAGAATGCCCTGCCAGAAAGCAATAAGGTGGTGTTATCATTCAGGAATCCCCACAAAACAATGAGCCACAGTGGCTATGTTCTGCCTCCACTGCCAGAGGTACTATGGACATCCTAGATGGCTCAGATGGTTAGCACATGGTGCTCATGATGCCAAGGTTGCAGGTTCGATCCATGTGTGGGACAGCTGCATATTCCTGCATTGCAGGGGTTGGACTAGATGATCCTCAGGGTCCCTTCCAACTCTACGATTCTATGATTCTATGACTCAGTGAGGGCCTTTGAATACCAGTTACTGGGAATCACAGGTGGGGAGAATATTCATACCCTCAGGCCCCACTTGTGGTCTTCTGATGGACATCTGGTTGGCCCCTGTGAGAATAGGGTGCTGGGTTAGTTGGGCCATTGGCCTTACTCAACAGGGCTCTACTTATGTAAAGGCAACCTGCCAATTTACACATGTTCAACATGCGGCCTTGCATATGCACATCGCGCCAAACCCGGAAGTGACCCAGAAACATCACAAAAAGGGGTGGAACGGGGTATTTGCAGGCTTTTCTCAGAGGTGTTTCACAGATGTGTGTGGTGTCCTGGAACGTAACTGTCAGGGAAAGAGGGGCTACTCGGGAGGAGCAGGGAGAGAGAGAGGAGCAAGCTAGAGCTGGGAGGGAAGATAGCGATTCTTCCAGGGAAGGGGGGTCACTGGGCTATAGAGAACACCCACCCATAATCTCCACAGATTCATCCTCCTCCTCCAGCCCCCAGCAGGAAATGTCTCCGGAAGAAAGGGAGATGCCAGGCTTGGGGATGACAGAGCAGAGACCCAGCACCGTCGGTTACAGACAGGAAGATGAGCCGAGGGGGGGGGAGGAGACGCAGATGTCATTTTAGGGTGCCAAGACGTTGGTTGTGTTGGTGGGGGCGTGAAAGCCCGCCACTCCGAGAAACTGAAATGGACTGAGCACTCATGGCTGCAGAGACTCTGTAATTCCTTTATGGACAAGAAATAGTTTTAGCTTACCTAAAGGCTTGTCGTTACTTATGAGCAACATCCAAGGGAAGGAGTAAATCTCTGACAGTAACCCTCGCGTGTTGCCTATACTTATGGATTGTCACCAGCTAAGTTCTACTCAAGAGTAAACCCATTAAAAGTAATAAGCCTAAGTTAGCTGCACCTATTCACTTGAATGGGTCTAGCAGTGGATTAAACTCCCAAGTCCTTAATGAGAAGAAATGCTGTGCAATATAACAATATACGGTAATAATAATTTATTATTTCTACCCCGCCCATCTAGCTGGGTTCCCCCAGCCACTCTGGGCTGCTTTCAACAGAACATTAAAAGCAGAATAAAACATCAAGCATTGAAAACTTCCCTAAACAGGGCTGCCTTCAGATGTCTTCCAAAAGTCGGATAGTTGTTTATTTCCTTGACATCTGATGGGAGGGCGTTCCACAGGGCGGGCGCCACTGTACGGACAGTCCAGGATAAATTCATTACTAATTTGTGTCAATGACATGTTGCAAAATGCTTCCACCACACACACACACACACACACACACACACACACACCAGTCTAGAGGGGCACTTGCGGAGATTGCTTGCTTCTGGAGTGTCAAGGCTATGAAAGGGCTTTATGCTGTTTCTACTTCCGTGTGCTGAAAGAGAAATGCTGCTCCCCCTCCTCCTCTTCCTATGTTTTTACAACAGAACAGGTTGTCTTGTTGTTTTTTTTTTCAAAAAAAGAAAAGAGAAAATTCCATCTCCCTCGCTGCTCTTCTTGAAATATGTGTGACACGTGAGCCTATAATGCATGTTTCATTGTGTGCCTTGGAAAAGATGCAGAAAGCACCCAGGAGGAAAATAGTGGCATATCTACACAACAAGCAAGGTGGAGGAGAGACAGATTTTGAGTGGAGTTACCTGAGCTTCCCTTTGAACAATAAAGCTGAAGGATGTGTTCAAAAGGATTATTTTCAATGCTCGCACCTGTACGCCGAGCTAAGCTAAATGCTATTATCGCTCAAGTCACTTGCTCATCAGAAACTGGTTTTTTTTTACTCATGCAAGGCAGGTGGAGCAAGGAGGACACTATAATTGACTGAACTCCTATGTTTCGAAAGAGCTCCTTTGATGTATGGAGCATTGAATTCCCCCTTGTGTTTTACTGCGCAGAGAGCTTTACAATTACAGCAGGACTTTGCTTTGGATTTTGTTGCTGTTTTTATTTATTATTATTCATTTCATTTTGATACTGCTTTGTATTTTTAAGAGGGGAGGGTGGAATCTAAAAGCTGTTTACAACCTACGTCAAAGCATAAAACAATTCAGAATAAAACACCACAGAAGGAAGTCAAATATAAAATGTGCATTTAGAACAGCATAATTAGCAATGGAATAAATAGCTCAGTTGGTTAGAACGTGGTGCAGACAACCCCGTGGTTGCAGGTTCGATCCCCGTAAGGGACAGCTGCATATTCTTGCATTGCAGCGGGTGGGACTGGAAGTCCTTTCCTACTCTATGATTCTATGAGATGAAATGTCACCGTAAGCATAGAACCTATCTGCTGCTGTTGCTGCTGATCCTGCCAATGGTGGTTCATGGCAGGCAGCAGCTGTGGAAGTTCAGGCTCAGTGAACTGGGTCTGCAGCCTCACCTTTCGTAGCTGGAATCAGTCAGGTGGGGAAAGGTGTGGAAGGCAGGAAGCAGGTCTTCCGAGTCTCACAGCCAAGATGGTTATGGGGATGGAGCATATGAGCCTAAATGGGGGAATCCATTGTTTTATTCAAAGCCACATAAGATATAGAAGGGACCTCCAAAGATCATTGACCCCTTCAAAATTCCAATGTATGTGTGCAAGGTAGATGTTCAGAACCAAATGGAAGCTATGAAGGGGTCCCCAAATTTAAACACACACCTTTCCACCAAGATTTTGAAGTTGGGGTTGGGGTAGAATTATAGAATCATATGCATAGTCAATACATAGTCAGTGTGGTGTAGTGGTTAAGAGTGGTATACTCGTAATCTGGGGAACCGGGTTTGTGTCTCCGCTCCTCCACATGCAGCTGCTGGGTGACCTTGGGATAGTCACACTACTTTGAAGTCTCTCATCCCCACTCACCTCACAGAGTGTTTGTTGTGGGGGAGGAAGGGAAAGGAGAATGTTAGCCGCTTTGAGACTCCTTCAGGTAGTGAAAAGCGGGATATCAAATCCAAACTCTTCTTCTTCTCACAAAGAATTCTGGGAACTGTAGTTTAAGGGGGGGATTGATTTGTTCTTATTATGCATTTTGTGTTTCTTATCTTGTATGTTGTGAACCGCCCTGATATATACAAATGAAGGATGGCATACACATTTATTATTGTTGTATATTATTATTATTATTATTATTATTATTATTATTTTATTAATTACCACTACAACAAAAACAATGATTCCCAAGTTGTTAGAAGACTTCATTCCCCTTACCGAGCTACAATTCCTAGAATGCTTAGCAATCAATCCCTTTCCCCAGGGAACTGTGGAAAGTGTAGCTCTGTGAGGCAAATGGGGGGTCTCCATATACAGCTGAAACTTGAAAAAATTAGAATATCATGGGAAGGTTCATTTCTTTCAGTAATTCAACTCGAAAAGTGAAACTAACATATGATAGACTCATGACATGCAAAGCGAGCTATGTCAAGCCTTTATTTGTTATAATTGTGATGATTGTGGTGTACAGCTGATGAGAACCCCAAATTAACAATTTCAACTTTGGGGTTTTCATCAGCTGTACGCCACAATCATCACAATTATAACAAAGAAAGGCTTGACATGTCTCGCTTTGCATGCCATGAGTCTATCTCATATATTAAACTCCAGTAGCTAATGAAAACAATTGCTTACATAAACAGACTTTTCCACAATATTCTAATTTTTCGAGTTTCACCTGTAACTTCCAGCAACCCTAACAACTCTCAGCACCCTATAGCTCCCTGACTCTGTAACTGTTAACGTGGTATAATAGTGCTTTTAAAATGTAATGCAGATGTGGCCTTCCTTAAGTTACCCCCCCTTACCCCACCACTCAGTGTTCACAGTCGCAATAAGAATTGGAATATAGAAAAGCATTATTATTATTATTATTATTATTATTATTATTATTATTATCCTGAGAACACCATCATAAATGCTTTGTGAAAGCAGCGGGTGATGCTGCTGAAGGGCTTAGCATTTCAGCTACCTACATTTCGTGTTATCTCAAGGTGACTCAAGTACACAGTCTCACATCTTCACAAAAGCAGAGGAAAGCTTTGGGGGACATTGACAACAGGGGACTGTTAAGGGCAGGGTGTATAAATCAAATCAGGCAAACAAACAAACACCAAATACGGATTTAGGCTGTAATTCTGTACTCTCTTAAGTGGTGTGTGTGTGTGTGTGTGTGTGTGTGTGTGTGTGTGGCTATGCCACTGCACTCGACGAGGCTTGCTTCTGAGTAGGCATAGCCACTGTAAATACCTTCCCCTGAAGCATTATGTGTAAAAGCCCTGAACACACACATAAAAAGCCTTGCAGTCATATGTTTATGGTTGTGCAGGTTGTCGGAATTTTGATGCATCTCATTACAATTCAAATGCAAATATCATACATAGATGATTCTATTTATATCCCGTCAGAATCTGTTGCCGTGCTAGATTTGTAAATTTCGTTTTACTCAACAGTCCAAAGTTCTTATGTCATTCAGCGATGAGTGTGACATTCCTAGGGGGGTCTGTCTGGGGGGAAAACCCCACAGCACGGCTGCAGTAATCCACAAGCACCCACCTTTTGCCCTAGTCGATGTGGGCAGGCAGGCCTTCGGAAGGGAAGGAGCAGCTGCCACTTCTCATCTGCCACTGCACCCCAGTTAGGATCGATATGCCTGTCTTTGCCGCGGGACCACATTCATCCAGTGCTTTACCAGCTGCACTGGCTCCCTGTGGAGTACAGGGTCAGGTTTAAGGTGCTGGTTTGGACCTTTAAAGCCCTATGTGGCTTACGACCCTAATACCTATGGGACTGCCTCTCCTGGTATGTCCCAGGTAGGACCTTAAGGTCCTCAAATAATAATTTGTTGGAGGTCCCGAGCCACAAGGATGCTAGGTTGGCTTCAACTAGGGCCAGGGCCTTCTCAGTACTGGCCCCGACTTGGTGGAACAGTCTGGCACAAGAGACCAGGGCCCTGCGGGATATGGCATCTTTCCGCAGGGCCTGCAGGACGGAGCTGTTCCACCTAGCCTTTGGGTTGGTTTCAGTTTAACCCTGATGTTTCGTTCTTTTGGGGTGTGATTGGTGGGCTACTTAAAAATGAGGCTGCAGTTTAGATTTAATTTTAAATTGTATTTTAATCTCTATTTTAATGAATTGTTTTATGTTTTGGTCGTGATTTTATTGGTGTTAGCCGCCCTGAGCCTGGTTTGGCGGGGAAGGGCGGGGTATAAATAAAATAATTATTATTATTATTATTATTATTATTATTATTATTATTATTATTATTACCTCAAAGCTGTTTTGCTTTCCTTTTCAGGGCTGAGCCTGTTCTTTCACGGATCCAGGAAAACCGGAAAAGGGTCATTCTTCCTTCTATTGACAATATCAAGCAGGACACCTTTGAGGTTCAGCGCTATGAAAATTCAGCCCATGGATACAGTTGGGAGCTGTGGTGCATGTACATTAGCCCACCGAAGGACTGGTGGGATGCTGGAGACCCTTCACTACCAATCAGGTTGGTTGCAGAACAGCATGATGTGAAATTGCAGTCATTTCAACGAGAATCTGAGAATTCAGATTTACCCACATTAAGATTCTGGTTATAAGTTACTCGTCACATTGGTGTGTCAGTCAGTCTTATGACTGGAGAATTCAGAAACATCTCCCAGAAACAAGTGGAGAAATTGGGAAGGGACAATGGAGCTCCTACTGACCTTTGTCCATTGCAGATCTTATCTCTTCTGGAAAAGCTGAGCATGCAGTTCCGAATCTCAGGGTCATGGGTTTGAGCCCTACGTTGGGGGGAAAGATTCCTGCATTGCAAGGATTTGGGCTACATGACCCTCAGTGTCCCTTCCAACTTTACAATTCTATGATTCTGTGGATGTTCTCCTTAAGAGATGGGAAGGGGAGGAGCAAGTGTTATGATATGTCAAGGAGAGATATGATGAGGATAAATCATAACACATTAAATATGCCAGGTGGCTGAACAATCCTTTCCAGCTTTCCATGCAATCTCTAGTAGAACTATCAGATTTTTCAACAGCTTAATTGTGGATACTTTCCACAGGAAGTGTGCAAGATGTAGCCAATATCTTAATTTATATTACTTTGAAGGGAATGGAAACATTGGCACATTTGAGGCCTTGCATAGTCTGCTATTCTTGGAGCTATCTTCCTTCTTGTGCCCTTAAAGTCTTAAAACTCCAAACGTGAGTTGAGTGTAGCAGTTAATAGTAAAAGGATTGGGATGTACCATATTTTTCGCTCCATAGAGCGCACCGGACCATTTTAGAGGAGGAAACAAGAAAAAAAATATTTTTCTGGTTTTCCTCCTCTAAAAGCCCTGTTTTTTTTTGAGGATCAGCTAAAAGTTTTGCAGCTTTTTTTGCAAAGGGGGAAAAGCAAAGCTCCTTTTGCAAAGGGGGAAAAGCAAAGAGGAAAAGCCCCATTTTTATGGGGTTCAACTCATGTTTCTGAAAAATCTTAAGGAAAGGGAGCTGTTTCTACTATTTCCAGACAGATAATCTAATCAGCCAGTCACATGTCGCTGGGGAAACAAACAACCTCCCTCTGCAGCACATTCAACAAAGGAGGCCTGGGCAAGGGGGCGGGGCCAAAGGGAGCCGGGACTCTTATCTCTCTCCTGATCTCTTGCTGATCAGCTGCTGAGTGGGGTCCTTTCAACACCCCCTTTTCTCTTTGTAAAATAAAAAGCACGATCTGGTTTTGGCCCCTGGGCAATTCAGCTCCAGGGACCTCCATTCGCTCCATAAGATGCACATATATTTCCCCTTACTTTCTAGGAGGAAAAAAGTGTGTCTTATGGAGCGAAAAATATGGTACTGTGTGATATTTGGTGTCTAGCAAGAGTTTCGAAAAAGCAGTTCCAACCCAGATGCCGCAGGCTTGGAGAGCTGTCAACCAGCTGAACCAGAATCATGTTGGCTGTATGCAATAGGAAAGGATTACGAGTGAGAGCAATCCTTCATTTATATAGAATTTGCGTACTGGCACACGTCTGATGATTTTGTCACATGAACAAGTACTTAGGTGCATAATGGGCTGTATTGGAGGAATTCCCAAATTGTGGTCGGTGGCTCGCCAGTGTTCTGTTAGCTTAAGTCCAGGTGCCTTGTGTCATGCCTGCTTTAAATAGTCATTTTGATTTTTAATTGTATTTTTATTGCTCCTTTCGGTTCTTCCGTTGCATTTTGCTGTGTTGCAATTAGAATTCTATATAACACTGATTGTAATGCCATAAGATACAATTTGAAAAACCAGCAATTAAAAATACACTTAAAATCATACACCGTCGAGCACAACACATTTCAATTGCTGCAAGAGCCAGACAAGTCTTTTAAGTGGTCCATCGAGATCATCGGCAACTTTCAAGTGTCTCACGGGGAAGAAAAGTGTAAGAACCACAATGCCCACCTGCTTCATTAACCAAATGGCAACCAAAATGGTCAAAGGCCTGGAAACGATGCCTTATGAGGAACGGCTTAGGGAGCTGGGTATGTTTAGCCTGGAGAAGTGAAGGTTAAGGGGTGATATGATAGCCATGTTCAAATATATAAAAGGATGTCATATAGAGGAGGGTGAAAGGTTGTTTTCTGCTGCTCCAGAGAAGCGGACATGGGGCAATGGATTCAAACTACAAGAAAGAAGATTCCACCTAAACATTAGGAAGAACTTCCTGACAGTGAGAGCTGTTCGGCAGTGGAATTTGCTACCAAGGAGTGTGGTGGAGTCTCCTTCTTTGGAGGTCTTTAAGCAGAGGCTTGACAACCATCTGTCAGGAATGCTTTGATGGTGTTTCCTGCTTGGCAGGGGGTTGGACTGGATGGCCCTTGTGGTCTCTTCCAACTCTATGATTCTATGATTCTATGATTAGTCTGTTGTGTTCACCCTCTTTTCAACCCTGGTTTCCAAAGTGGAATGCCATTGCAAGATTATGGCAAGAGAAATACAATTAAAACAAAGAAGCGTTTCTTGGTTAAAGATATGGGGACAGAATAAGGTGAGTCTTCCTCCCTCATCCTCTGATTTTGCTCCTGCAGCATATTTTGGGAGCCTCATTCCCCTTTTTCCCCCTGGGGGGTGTGTGTGAAACTCTGCTGGGACAAAATCAGAGGGGATGGGTCCTTCACAGGCAGATTGCCATTCCTCCCCATGACCCAACTCCTCCGTACAGTCTCTGCCTGCCTGTCCCCATTCAAATAAATGGAGAAGAGTTGTGCCATTAGATTGCATGACAGTGGGCAGAAAGGGACTCCCACTCCTGAGCCTGTGCTCAGTCAGAGGAGAACACTGGAAAACTTTCCCATTTCTATTAGCACGGCCTTTCCAACTGTGTTGGGAACAAAACAAAACAAAAAAAGGGAAATTAGAGCATCACATGTGTACAGGAAGACAGATGAACCCCAAAGCTTGGAATTGGGCAAGATAAGATCACCAGAATAGAGTTAATGTAATTTTGTAGGCTGAGTCATTGTGGCGGCTGGTGGAAGAACAACTCCCCTGAGAAGGTCTGGTATATTTGAAACACATTTTTTTCTGGCACACTGTCTGTGCAATGATTTTCCTTTGATTGAAGAAGCATACAGGATCTCTCTCATGGGTCAAATTGCTTGGAATCAAATAAAATGCTTCATTCAGAAATGAACTTCAGGTGGAGGTTCTAGGGAAGTGCTTGCTTGATCGCTATGACAAAAGAGGAAAGCAAAATACTTTCCGTGCAAGAGGTGTCACCAAGAACATTGTGTTAAAGACAAGAGGGAAGGACAGTTGAGGGTCATCCATTAAGGTGAACGGGGCACCAAAGCTCAGTCTGTCCTCAGCCACCTTCCTGTCCTCTTACAACAGATCCAGAGGTGTCACAGAAATGCATGTTTTAGAGGGAAATGTGCATCACAGTGAAAAAATGAGTAAAACAACATTTTAAAAATCCATCATATTAAAAGAAATGTACACTCTATATTAGGGGGAGAAGTATTTTTACTGGGAGAAATTTGCACTAAAATGCTGAATAATGTCCCTGGTTAATTTGTTTTTATATAAAAAATAAAAAATAAATTGCTGTAGAAATGTGCGGAACTGAATTGAAGAATGGAGAAATGAGAAACTGGGAGAACCAAAATGGACAAATCATTCCATTCCTGTTCCTAGCTATATCCCAGCTTTGAACTGTCTGGAAAAGAAGGTTCATATTTCATGTGTGTATGTGAGAGAGAGAGAGAGCGCCAGATTCCAATCAATATTACACATCCCCTGGAAGACGTCGAGACGCAGAAAGCAGATGGTTGGCTCGAGTGGTTAGCAGACTCTAAAAGATTGTTCCATTCATTTGCTTTGCTATTTCTGAACCAACTTTTTTTTTTAAAAAAAGAATCCTACACATGAGCAATTCAAGTGAAAACAACAACAACAACAAAGGTGGCCTGAGAGAACTGTGTACAATTTTAGAATTATGATGGAAGGAGCTGGAGGTACAACAGTCCTCACCTTAAAAAGTTTACCCAATCCAACTTCAATTCATCGTAACAGTGTGCTTGGCAGAACTCTCCTCCACCTCTGTTCCTGGTGAGATTATTGGCATGAGTTGCGACTTTGTGACAGAGATGTATGAACAAAAGCAGGTGTTTTTTTTCCCCCTTTTTCCATTTTAGCAGATGAGCTATATTGAAATGTGCTTCTGCGTATCTGCTTCCTCTCCCTCCCACACCACTGTGCAGATTAGTAGATTAAGTGATGTGACGTTTCTAGTGCTGCAGATGTTGCAAACTTGAGTTCATTTTAACTGTGTGTGTGTGATGGGGGTTGAAATATACTCGGAGTCCAGTGTGACTTTCATGCTCTTTATTCAGCTCATAGTAGTCAGGAATGCAGTTCCCCCCAAACATTTGCTTTATATACACTATTTGCACAATGGGCCCCACGTGATTGGCTAATTCCAGGATACTCCTGTATGCCAATCGGAGTGCGGATTCATTTCCACCTGGAGCTGGATTGGGTGGCTCCTGCGGACCAATCAGACTGCTGCAATCTCAATCCTATTGTTCTGGGACCAATCAGACTGCTGCAATCTCAATCCTATTGTTCTGGGACCAGTCAGACTGCTGCAATCTCAATCCTATTGTTCTAGGACCAATCAGACTGCTGCAGTTTGGATCCTATTCAACTCAGTACATAACAGGGGTGAAGACAGGAACAAAATTCTAACAGCAATATCCTAGGCATGTTTACCATTTCATAAGAGCATAAGAAGAATTCTGGTGGACCAGGACTCATCTAGTTCAGAACATGAGCCCAACAGCACTCTTCCCACCTACCTGTGATTCCCTGCGAACTGCTATAACACACCCAATAGTGGAGTGTGAACATAGGTATCCTGTCTAGTAGCTGCTGATAGCAATATGTTCCATAAATTTGTGTAACCAATTACATTGTTAATACTAAGTTTTGTTCAATGGGACTTGCTCCCAGGTATGTAGGTAAGGCTAGCAGCCCCAAATGAGTTACAGGTAGGTAGCCGTGTTGGTCTGCCATAGTCAAAACAATTTTTTTTTAAAAAAAAATCCTTCCAGTAGCACCTTAGAGACCAACTAAGTTTGTTCTTGGTATGAGCTTTCGTGGAAGTGTGCATGCACACGAAAGCTCATACCAAGAACAAACTTAGTTGGTCTCTAAGGTGCTACTGGAAGGAATTTTTTAATTTTATTTTGTTTAGCCCAGAATGAGTTTTCCAGAGCTGTCTGTCACTGTGTCATCACGAGTATAATGTAAATATCGGCAGGGAACCACAGGGAAGTTCCTTTGCCATGTGAATTAGGTACAGACCACTTCTGAATAGGTGAGCATTCCATGACATCACAGCACCTCAACCAATGGCCATTAAGGCTTGTTTCAACCAAGTTTCAGGCAGACCTGACCTTTTGGGCTCCTGTGAACCCATGGTGATTCATATTGGTCTTGCCAATCCTTTCTAAAACAAACAGGGATGGCTTGCAAATTTATTCCTGGGGGTTTGTTCCCCATTTAGAATAAACCTACCCCCCAAATGAACTCTTAGCACAATGTAGTGTGTCAGAGAGAATAAGATGTTAAACAGTATGTGAATATTTCCTTTGCTTCCCAGCAGGTGGGCTTTCACAGATACACAACCATGAGAAAAGTCGTATTTTGAGCTAAAGGGTGATAATTTATTAAAGCTGATCTTGAGAAGATAAAGTACAAAAAAACCTTTTAAATAAAAAGTTTTTAAAAATGCACCGCAGTCTCTTCCGCTTGAAAAAACCTACATGCATAATGCCGCCAATGGGGTTTTAATGGGCAAGGATCTGTTTGGATTTTTGTTGCCTTAAGTTGACTTGACAAGAACATGGCACTAGATGCCAGAACAAAAAGCCCCTCCAGTGAGGCAGATCCTAATAGTACTTTTGTTGTTGTTTAGTAGTTGTGTTTCTTCCAGGCACAGATGTGTTTTGTGGGAGTAATTCGCCAGGAACTGTTAGGCTTTTGCAATAACCCAGCCAGCCAGCCAGCAGGCCACCCACCCCATCAGTATATCCACAGATAAAAATAGGTACAGGCTCATAACTCCCTAATTCTCATTCCAAAAGTCACTGGCCACTCCCCACACCCCACATGATTCTTTTTGTAGTATATAAATAGAATTAATCTTTTTTTAAAAAACAATATTGGGTTCCAAAGGATCATGCAGCCCATCAGAGATAAATTTTGTATAGTTGCAAATCAATATAATTGACACTTCTGCCAACTGTACCATTAAAATTGCACTATCCTTCTGTCCAATTTTATCACACACCTTCCAGGCCACGGTAGGTGCATCGAGTCCACCATTCTGTTCCCACAGTGGCCAGACAGATGCACTCTAGCATGCTTCCCTCCTGCATTTTCCAGCAACTGGCATTCAGAAGCAGTACAGGCTGCAATGTTTTAGGCACATCGGATGTGTGTTCGACTGTGCCGAAGCCAGAAGTGACCTGAAAAGTCGCAAAAAGGGGCAGTGGTGGGGGCGGAACGGGATGTTTGCAGGCTTTTTCAATGGTGTTTCAATTATACTGGATCGCGCTTAAGCATGCAGTGTCTTGGAATGTAACCTCCACATAAATTGGGGAGGCTAACCTGTGCTGCCTCTGACTCTGAAGGCAGAACAGAGCAATAGCAGCTAGTAGTCAACTTCAGATATGCTGATGATACTACCTTGATGGCAGAAAGTGAGGAGGAATTGAAGAACCTTTTAATGAGGGTGAAAGAGGAAAGTGCAAAATATGGTCTGAAGCTCAACATCAAAAAAACTAAGATCATTGCCACTGGTCCCATCACCTCCTGGCAAATAGAAGGGGAAGAAATGGAGGCAGTGAGAGATTTCACTTTCTTGGGTTCCATGATCACTGCAGATGGTGACAGCAGTCACGAAATTAGAAGACGCCTGCTTCTTGGGAGAAAAGCAATGACAAACCTAGACAGCATCTTAAAAAGCAAAGACATCACCTTGCCGACAAAGGTCCGTATAGTTAAAGCTATGGTTTTCCCAGTAGTAATGTACGGAAGTGAGAGCTGGACCATAAAGAAGGCTGATCGCCGAATAATTGATGCTTTTGAATTATGGTGCTGGAGGAGACTCTTGAGAGTCCCATGGACTGCAAGAAGATCAAACCTATCCATTCTCAAGGAAATCGGCCCTGAGTGCTCACTAGAAGGCCAGATCCTGAAGTTGAGGCTCCAGTACTTTGGCCACCTCATGAGAAGAGAAGACTCCCTGGAAAAGACCCTGATGTTGGGAAAGATGGAGGGCACAAGGAGAAGGGGACGACAGAGGATGAGATGGTTGGACAGTGTTCTCGAAGCAACTGGCATGAGTTTGGCCCAAGTGCGGGAGGCAGTGAAGGATAGGCGTGCCTGGCGTGCTCTGGTCCATGGGGTCATGAAGAGTCGGACACGACTGAACAACTGAACAACAACAACAACAACAGTCTTTGATAGCGTTATTCTCCATGAATTTGTCCAATCCTCTCTTTTACAGCTGCCCTGGTTGCTGTGGTGGTGAGTTCCACAGTTTACTTACTAACCTCTTTTCTTGCAGTCTGATATTGGTCCTCAAAGCTGTAGTTTACTTTAAAGGACAGATCCCAGAAAATGTATTTACTATAGCACCTGTGCGCTCATTCACACGGCACATACTTAAACGCTGAAATTTGCTCCCACAAAATGTTACGAAGGCCAACAGCTTGAGTGGCTTTAAAAGAGGATTAGAACTCATGCACACCTACCTTTTGCACCATGCTTTTTAGGACGAGGTCCACCCTTTAAAGTACCACATCCAAGCTCTTTTGTTTTGCCTTGATGCTCTCCCCAGGAAAACCTGTTCTTTAATGCTGAATTGGAACAAAAAGCAATTTGGGTTTTTCTGTGGATTGCCGTTTGCTCTGATTCAGCAGTAAAGAGTGGATTTTCACAAGGAAGGTGCTGGGGGGGGGGCGCTAATGGGACATGGAGCTTTGCATGCCAAGGCCCTGCAACCCGCAGTTCCCTGATGGATAATAAACACACGGGCACAAGTATTTTGGTTTATGGCTTCAAATAGGCCACATGTTTATTGGTTACAGATGTGAGCGGTTTGGCTTAGGCATTGGGGTGAAGCCAGGCTATATTACACTCCTTGATATAAACGTTAGATAAATTGGAGTTCTTGTTATTAATATACCAAAAACAAAACAAAACACACACACCAAGAACTCTGGCCAAAAGTATTCAAAAGGTCGTTTGTATGTAGAGCCGGAGTCGAGAGTCGATTCAAAGAAAGAACCCAGGACAGAGCCCTGTTTTGGTATGAATGCACAGAGACATGGTGATCGCTTCATATGTAGACGCTACATTTGAAAAACATAGAACCACTTGGTACTTTACTAACACGAACTCACACATTAGCTGACAAAAGCATTCATACCGAAACAGAGCTCTGTCCTGGGTTCTTTCTTTGAATCAACTCTCGACTTTTGGATACGGACTTATACATCATTTGTTGTTGAGTCAAACCTCTTATGTTCTACATTGTAACGAATTATACGTATGTGTCTTTAAAAAGCTGTTTTTCTGTTAGAATTTACAAGCCTGTAACTCTTACCAGAATATATACCTTTATTTGACTGCAACTCATGGGTAGGAATTATTCCCAGTATTGAAATTTTTGGCCAGAGTTCTTGGTGTGTGTGTGTGTTTGGTATATTACACTCCTGCCCGTCTTCAAGGAGTCCATCTAAGGGTAAACCACCAATAGGGGGAGCCCTATGACTTACATCAAATAGGAGCACCCCGAGGGGTCCCCACTGGGGTCGTGCCATGGCCCTAGCCCATGTCCGGGCATCAGACAGAATCCACACCCCCGGATCCCTTTAACAGGATACCCTTAATGAGGAGGGGCAGATGGAGGCTACAACCTCCCCTCCATCCTAACAAAGGCTTTCCCAATGCCTAAAGCACAATCAGTGCCTCAAAACGTGTAGTGAAAGGAAATCTGGATGTGCCCTTAAGACAAAATCATGTTGACTAAAGGCTATCAAGGGCTACTAACCCTAAGGGTTACGTTCTGCCTTCAGTGTGCAGATACGCTTTTGACAGCCAGTTGCAGGAGAGCAGAGTGCTGGTGTGGCCAGGTCCAGCTTGCAGTCTTCCCATAGATATCCTTTTGGCCACTATGAGAAGAAGATGCTGGCCTGGATGGACTGCTGGCCTGGTGCCGCAGGGCCAGGGATGTCTTAGCCATTGAGGCTACTGGTGCAGGGCACCATGGTGTCACGGCCTGAGGAGGGTGCCTGCACCCTCCAGCCCCACCGGCAGTGCCGCTCTCACCCTCCTCTTCTCGGGCTGTGGACGCGGGGAGGTCGTCAGCGAGCCTCCCGTCGGCGCTGCACCCAGGGCTCCCTGGATGGCAGCACCGCACCACCGCTTCGGCCGAGCAGGCGGAGGCGGAGCACAGCTGGCAGCGTCCCTACCTGCCCCTCCGGCTGCCCACTGCGCGTGGCCCTGCCCAGCCGAGCACGAGGGCCGCCGGAGGGATCTTTGCACCAGGGCGCCGGATTTACTTGCCCTGCGCTGGGCACTCCTTACATTCTTAGCACCTTATAGAAGGGCACTATGTTGAGACATGGAGAAAAAACTCTGCAGGTGGCTGTATTCTTTGGTTTGACTGCAGGACTGTTCTTCAGCCAGTGACATGCCTATACTTTTGGATAGCATCCTCTCCGTCGCCTGTGCTTCTGCCCCGAAGGTTCGTGCTGTTTGCCAAGCTTTCTCAAAAGGGTACAGCTGGCCCTGCAGAGCACGTAGTACACCTAAATGCCATGCGTTGGGTTTCCAATGCACATTTCATTGCTCCGAGCTTGCTGAAGGTATGCAAGTCAGAGGTGCGGTGGGGTAATGAGCAAATAGCTGCCAAATTGCGGCAGACAATTGCTGAATAGCCTCAGGAAAGCCTCTCATTGCACAATAGATAGCGTTTGATGTGGGAGCATGGAAGAATTTACAAACTGGAAGACAATGATCTGTGGAATAGGAAAACGGGTTTTTTTCCCTATCTCGTGCAGAAGGCCAATACCTGTAGAGGTCAGAGACAAATTGGAACAGTTGCAGCAGCTGTATAATGCAAGTGTAATGAGCATTGCTGTATCTGATAGTATCTGATCTTCTGTTGTTTAGGATGTGTTTCTATCCCCACTTACTTTGGTAGTGAGCCCTGTTGAATTCAAGGAGCTTTACTTCCAAATTACTTTTACAAAACCGTAGGGTGGTCATCACAGTAGGGGGGGCAGTCAAGAGAGGAGATCTAGTCACCTAAATTTGGAGGTGCTAATTTCTATATGTTGATTTAAAGTCAGGAAACAATCACACTTTAACTGCAGCCACATCCACACTGTTCTTTTTAATCACTATTATACTTCTTGGATACTCTCAGCTTCCGCCAAAGAATCATGGGAATTCTATGATGCTTAGAGTTGTTAGGAGACCCCCTATTCCCCCTCTCAGAACTACAATTCCCAGAGTAGTTTAACAATCAGTCTCTCTTTTCAGGGAACTCTGGGAATTGGAGCTCTGTGAGGGGAACAGAGCTGTGGGTGTCGATTCAAGACAAAAAAAAAAAGCGACAATTTGTTGTTGACAAAGGACAGCTGGACATATAAAGGGCCCCATGACCTTCAGTAGCTTAGGGCCTCAGCAAACCTAAATCCGACCCTGGGAATGAGAACCCTCTAGCATGAGACTCTGAAAGGTGCACCAGGATGCTCTGATAAATGGCAGATGCAGAGGTTCTGTGGACACATGGGACCCACAGAGGGGGAGCCCCCCACTCACAGTGGAGTGAGAAGTGGAACAGGTTTCAAGAAGTAGTTTTGTAGCAGGGTTTTTTGTTTGTTTGTTTGTTTTGTAGTGCTACATTCGAAATCCCATCCTAAACCGTTAAAAATCTGCGCAAGTCTCCTCTGGAAACACTGAACTTTCTCCCCAGACTCAGCCCTGGCAGCATGGTACCAACCTGTCCATCATACATAAATCTCTTGTGTTTAGGCTTCTTGCTGCAGCCTGATCGTCCGTGGCTTCCCATTCAAAGTCCAAATCAACTCCTTCCCAAAAGGAGTGGCTGGTGAAAGTATGGGACGTTGCACTGTCAGAACATCTGACATACTAATATTTACTATTACTGGTATATTATGTTATATTATAATTTGTTAAATTTGTATACCACCCTTCATCTGCACAAATGAAGAGTCCTTTACACTTCATTAAAAAAATAGCTCATTTTTACTCAGCATGGTGTAAGTTATTTTCCTATGCTAACTCAATTGAACAGCCCACTAAACATCCTGTTCCATGGATAAATATGTGGAGAAGTTTTACTGAGGACTGAATTTACTCTCCCTCCTCTCTCTCTTCTTTTCTTTTCATTTGTGATAGTTGAATGCAGTATTGTATTCTTAGTTGTTCCCTACGTTTTCCTCTCCGTCGTACCTCCGTTTTATTTTTTTTCTATTTCTGTATGCCTTTTTATCTATTACACTTGTCACTTCTACTTTATTTCTATGTGTTCATGTTAATAATATTTATTTATTTATTTTAAAAAATAATATCCTGGCTAGCCATACACTTCTAAGCATCTATTCACACTGTCAAAAATAAATAAATATATAAACAAACAAACAAACAAACAAACAAATATATTTTACAAATGTATAAAAAGGAAGAAAATGACAACCCATATCTCTCAGGATTAATCCTGGTCCTTATAATGAGCATGTATGGAATGTGATTGCAGAATACAGTTAAAGTATTGGGGTCGCTTAGGGACACGGGTGGTGCTGTGGGTTAAACCACTGAGCCTAGGGCTTGCCGATCAGAAGGTCGGCAGTTCGAATCCCCGTGACGAGGTGAGCTCCCGTTGCTCGGTCCCAGCTCCTGCCCACCTAGAAGTTCGAAAGCAAGTCAAAGTGATAGTAGATAAATAGTTACTGCTCCAGCAGGAAGGTAAACAGCGTTTCCGTGCTCTGCTCTGGTTCGCCAGAAGCAGCTTTGTCATGCTGTACGCCGGCTCCTTCGGCCAGTAACACGAGATGAGCGCCGCAACCCCAGAGTCGTCCGCGACTGGACCTAATAGTCAGGGGTCCCTTTACCCTTTACCTATTGGGGTCGCTTAAACACCAGTTAAAGCCAACCAGAAATAAACACCAAAGGTATAAGATTGTGGCTATCTAAATGGGCCCATAAACATGTTTTTAAAAAAGAAAGAAACGAACAAACAAACATGGCATTACAGCAGTAATTGTAGGGAAAGAAACACACACGTACACAGGCACACAACACATTCACGGTAACATCGCTGCATATTAAAACTTGGTTTTCTGGCATCCACTCCTGAGTTACATTACAAATAAATGTTACATCTCTTGGGCTGATGTATGATGTACTCTTTGTGGAATGGTGATGGCTGGAATGGAGTAATGAATGCAGAGAAGCACAGCCTGTTCTCCATGTATAATGGATGAGGCACAGTTTGTGCGACCATACTAGGAAAATCTTTTTTGTCGCTTCAAAATTAGATCCCCTGGGTTTTGTCTAGGGAGCTGTGGAGATTGGTTATGGCCTGTAGCAAGCTTAGGGAGACCTTGGCTTCTTACCATGCAGGAAAAAGATGCTGGGAATTCCATATATTACTTTTGTCATACCTAACACCATACCCTCCAACATTGCTCCAGTGAAAATAGAGACGTCCCCACCAACATTTATTTTGATGGAAATGGGGATTCCCTAGTCTATACCCTCCAACATTTCTCCAATGATAATAGGGAAGTCCTAAGGAAAAGCGGGACATTCTGGGATGAAATTAGAAATTGGAATGGCTTCTGTAAATCCGGGGCTGTCCCTGGAAAATAGGGGCATGGGGTGGGGGTCTGCCTGAGACATCTCTCTCTCTCTCTCTCTCTCTCTGAAACAGACTTATTCTTGTGGTAGTCATGGACACCAGAGCTCAGTCTGAACATACTTTGGGGCCTGGAATTTGTTAAGTTGTGATAGAGGAGAGAAGACTGTTGTGAATAGTGAAGACATTTTGGGTGGCATTCAACTAAGTCCTACTGGCAGTAAAGGTAAAGGACCCCTGGATGCTTAAATCCATTTGAATTCAACCATGGGGTGCAGTGCTCATCTGTGCTTTCAGGCTGAGGGAGCCGGTGTTGGTCCACAGACAGTTTTCCGGGTCATGAGGGCCAGCATGACTAAACCGCTTCTGGTGCATAGAACACCATGACAAGTGCCAGAGCTCATGGAAGCACCACTTACCTTCCCGTCACAGCGGTACCTATTTATCTACTTGTGCTGGTATGCTTTCGAATTGCTGGGTTGGCAGGAGCTGGGACATAGCAATGGGAGCTCACTCCGTCGTGTGCATTCAAACTGCTGACGATTGGCAAGCCCAAGAGGCTTGGTGGTTTAGACCACAGCGCCACCCACATCCCTTTCTGCCGGCAATGGACACAGTGAAAATAACAAACCCAAGTTAGTTAATGTCAATGGGTCTTCTCTGAGCAAAACTTAGTTGAATACCACCCACACTTACTACAGACTCAGTTCAAAGTGGCAGCCATGTTTGATCTCCTCACATATCGGCCCACTAGGAAGAAACATAGAAAGCTGCCTTATACCAGGGAAAGGAAGGAAGCAGTGAGTTTGCCCTTGGTAAAGAGAGAAGAAGAAGAAGAAGAAGAAGAAGAAGAAGAAGAAGAAGAAGAAGAAGAAGAAGAGTTTGGATTTGATATCCCGCTTTTCACTACCTGAAGGAGTCTGAAAGCGGCTCACATTCTCATTTTCCTTCCTCCCCCGCAACAAACACTCTGTGAGGTGAGTGGGGCTGAGAGACTTCAGAGAAGTGTGACTAGCCCAAGGTCACCCAGCAGCTGCATGTGGAGGAGCGGAGACACCAACCCGGTTCACCAGATTACGAGTCTATCACTGTATTGCTTTTAATTGACAATAGGGGGTTGCCATATTTGTTTGACTTGAAAGAGGTGAGGCAAAGGAGGAGTGAAGCCTGAGGAAAGGGAGTGGGGGAAGAATCTGTTCCCACAGACACCTGGAAACTTGGAGACAACCCTGATTGGAGCACCTGCTGTAGGGCCTTAATCCTGCTAGATAATTATTATTATTATTTTATTATTTTTTACCAAAAAAACACAATTGAATTTGAGTGTTGGGCAGCCAACAGAAATAGCAAACTTGGATGTAAGTTGCAGTAAGTATCCTGCGGGAGACCGCAATCAAGTTAAGGATTGCCACATTTCTAGTTTTGTGGAGGCCTTGGCTTTAAAACCATATGGAAGATAATTGTGTGGCTTGGCTGAACTGGATTGCATTGAATCAAAATATATTTCATGTTGCTAGGTTGTCAGTTTTGGTTTCTTTCAGTTTCTTGTTTTTCCAAGCTTGAGTTCAGTTGTCATCTGTTTGCGATTTTTTTTTTAAGTCCTCATGAAGGTTCATAAGCATCTCAATGCCAATTTCTCCAAATATACACATTTGTATGCAATTTTGCCTAGCGTACGTGGCTTTTTTAAAAAAAAGCAGTTTCCCCTAAAATAATGCAAGTTTGTATGTTATTTTCATGACCATGTGCATTCTTATGGACAGTTTACCTCAGTAGATGCTCTTTTTTGTACATTTTGTGTTGCTGAAGAAGTGCCTTGCGAAATTCAGAAAAGTGCAAATTTCGAAGAAGGATGATGCTTATTTGCTTTCACGAGTCAATTTTTTCACAAGCACAGGACGGCTGTGTTTCAGTTCTCATTGTTTCTAAAAGTGCAGATTGTGTAGGCTCACCTTTAAATGCAAACTGAATAGAATTCCTCCTCCTTCCTTAGTAGTCCAGCAGGGATAATGATCCAGAATGATGGGAATTGTAGTTCAACAACATCTGAAGTGTGGGCTTCAGCCCCACCTCAGCTGTGGCCCCTCAGACACCTGCTTTTGCAACAACAACAACAACAACAACAACATATTTATACCCCACCCATCTGGCTGGGTTTCCCAAGGCACTCTGGGTGGCTTCCAACAAAATATTAAAATACAATAATTCATCAGATATCAAAAGCTTCCCTAAACAGGGCTGCCTTCAGGTGTCTTCTAAAAATCGGATAGTTGTTAATTTATTTGACATCTGATGGGAGGGTGTTCCACAGGGCGGGCACCACTACCGAGAAGGCCCTCCACCTGGTTCCCTGTAACTTCGTTTCTCGCAGTGAGAGAACTGCCAGAAGGCCCTTGGAGGTGGACCTCAGTGTCCAGGCTGAACCATGGGGGTGGAGACGCTCCTTCAGGTATACAGGACCGAGGCCTGAGCATGTGAGCCACCTAATGAAAATAGGCCCTCAATGTTTTGCTCAGGTCCCTTTTGTGAAATAAGACCCTGGCAGCGTACCTTGGAGGGTTGTTGAGGGAGCGAAATTGTTGCTCATGCCTGATATTAAGAGATGCGGTCGCTGATGTATTGTGGATGCTAAAAAGAATGATGACCCAACGGTCATCTCTTGCACTTTGAATACCTCAGCAAAATCTACTTGTGGTCCCCACTTTCCATCTCTCTCTGCTTAGCCTGTGCAATCCATTTCGCCACTTATATTCTGCAGGAATCTTTTGAAATCCGTTTGCATGAAAGAAACATGTTACGTCGTAGCTGGGCTAATGGAAGAGAGCGATACAGAGAAATGTGGGTGTGTATGTGGGGAAGGTGGGGGGAAATGAGAGGAATAAGTTCCCAAATTTTATATGTCCTGGGTACCCCCCCCCACACACACCAATCCTTCATCTGATTTGTAATTCAACATAGAATTGTGATATTCTGAAGATAAAAGGGCAACCTTCAGAAGATGGAACAACTTCCCCTTTAACAGCGTTTCAAAGCTCCACACTGTGTGCACACACGCTGCTCCCACTTGCAGCTTTTTTTGGTGTCTGAGTCGTCGCAGGGCCTGCAGTTTGCTGGAACGTTGCCAGGGCTGACTGCGAAATCCACCACTTCAAACAGATTGGACGCTGCCTTGAGTTTGAGGTGCAGCAAAGTTAAATGACTAAATTCTGACCTGCATCATGGTGGAAAACAAAAATATCTGTGACCAGAAATGCAAAGGTTTTCCATTTCGCAAAGGTTTTCCATTTGCTTCCCCCAACCCCTTTCCCTGAAAAGAAATTAAAGATCTGTCCACTAATGCCTTTGTTCTCCTCAGGCTTTGTCGTTCTGTGTTAAGAATAGATATAGAAAAACCATAATCAGGAATCGAGATAGGGTTCCATCGTCCACACTTCAGAACAGCATTAAGCTCCGAGACGACAGTGTGTGTTTCGGGGCAGCAATCTTGCAGCAGCACCCCCAAAACGAGTGTTTTGAGGTGCTGTGTCCCCCCCAAAACCACTTTTGGGGGGTGGATCTCACATGGGTCATGTGACTCACACAGGAGTGCAGCCCCGAAAGATGGTGTCCTGCTGTTGGGCTACTTTGAAATAAATAAATAAACAAATTTTTATTTGTACCCCGCCCTCCCCGGCCTCAGCTGGGCTCAGGGTGGCTAACATCATAAAACTAACACAGTATACAAAGAACGTAAGAACATAAAGACAAGCAATCAATTAATTAAATCACATCTTAAAATTCGTTCAGAGCAAATTAAAATCTGGGCAGATGGCAGTCCACGGGTAAAATTGAGAGTGGTTAATATTCTCCAGGGCCAAATCCCGCAGGGCCCTGGTCTCTTGTGACAGAGTGTTCCACCAGGCCGGGGCCATGGCCGAAAAGGCCCTGGCTCTGGTCGAGGGCAGTTTAATCTCCCTGGGGCCTGGGATCTTCAAGGTGTTGTTATTTGCAGACCTTAATGTCCTCCTTGGGGCATACCAGGGGAGGCCGACCCATAAGTACAAGGGTCCTGGGCCATATAGGGCTTTAAAGGTTAAAACCAGCACCTTAAACCTGACCCTGTACTCCACCTGGAGCCAGTGCAGCTGGTATAGCACCGGATGAATGTGAGTCTCGCTGCGGCATTCTGCACCCACTGGAGTTTCTGGGTCAGTTTCAAGGGCAGCCCCATGTAGAGTGAGTTACAATAATCAAGCCTGGAAGTGACCGTCGCATGGATCATGTTGTGTATTGATTCAAGGGTTATCATATCTGTATTACTATTGTCTGTATTCACATTAGTGGAAAGTAACTGCCTTCCTGTTCCAGAAGGAACAGCTACTATTGGTTCGTTCAAGTTGCTGCATTTGGATCCTCCATCTTATTGGTTCCCACCAAAAGGCAGCTTTGTGATTGCTTGAGATTGTTTCCTCCAAAATGTATCCTTTCTAGCCACTCTTCTGTCCCTATAAATGTAGCTTCCCTCTCCTTAGTTCCCCAGTCTTGTTTGCCTGAATAAAGAGTGTTACATGAAGAAGCTGTCTCCTCCCTGCTATGTCAGAGAGCTGAAATCACTTGCTGAATCGCTATCCCCACGCTACAACAGATCACATGCGCTGGTGGATAGTTCAGTGGTCAGGTTGCTAACTTGGGGTGAGATCATCTAAGCATATGAAACCAACCATGTCACAATTGCATTGGCTTCTGATAAATTTCCAGGTTCAATTCAAAGTGCTGGTTTGGGCATATGAAGCCTAATATAGCTCAGGACCCCAATACCCCAAGGAGCCCACCTCTCACCACATGAACCTACTTAGGCCCTGCACTTCTTGTCCATGGCCTTCTCACTGTGCCGCCACCAAGAGGATGGCAACACCAGAAGAGGCCTTTTCAAAGGTGTCTCTTTGTAAACCGCTTAGAGACTGTGGTAGTTAAGCCATATATAAATTGTTTGAATAGTACCCCCTTTTTCATAGATTTTCTAGGGGTCAAGTCTCAGTTTTATGTCCCTGTGATAATAGATCGATCGAAACACTTCAACACACAGTGCTTATATGTCTTTTATATTGTGCTGTCCGGAAGAATTTATTGTTACCGTTAATCCATAAATTGCCTGGGCACCCGGCAGATTTTCATCTTGCCTTCTTATTGCAAGATACAGATCAGTATGTAACTCTACAAATGGCGAAATTTTTAACTTCCGTTTTGACATATAAGCGATGTAATGGAATGCTGTTTGGAACCTGAAATCTCCTTATAATATCTACCGTATATCTAGGGTTGCCAGGTGTCCACTATTTGAGTGGACAGGCCACTTTTTTTACATTATGTTCACTATTTTTTTCACAAAATAGTGGACATGTTTTTATTCAAAAGCTTTATGATGAAATGGTATCTTAATACGTGTTAAAATGTTTGTAAGAAAATATATAATTTAATTTAATTTAACCCCCCCCCCCCGCTTCTCCACTAATTTTTGGAAGCAGACCTGGCAACCCTATCTAGATCTAATTTTGTATCCCTATTAAGTCTTTTATTGTCCTTAATTTTTAAATCAAATTGAGTGTGTGTATCTGTTTTAGTTTTTTTTCCCCCTATGAGCTTAAAGCTGAAATAAAGTGATTGATTGATTGATTGATGTTTGAATGAATAATACTTGGTTTCAGAGTGGGTCACTTTTGTTAGAAAGAAAGAAAGAAAGAAAGAAAGAAAGAAAGAAAGAAAGAAAGAAAGAAAGAAAGAAAGAAAGAAAGAAAGAAAGAAAGAAGTGTCCAATAGATGTAAATAATTAGAATAATAATAATTTTTCCCAAGCCATGCCCAGTACTCCCACACCTGACATTGTACATGGCCTCAGGTGTGCGTACAGGTGGAAACATGGACTGCCATACTTGAAGGAATGTCTGTGGATATTGTGATCATCACCTGAGGTCCTTCTTTGTGTGCCGCCTCCATGAGAGGTCCAGAGGGCAGCCAACATGAGAGCAAGCCTTTTCTGTCGTGGCTCCCTATTTGTGGAATGGCGAGGGAGGCTCGCCCGGCACCTTCGTTACATATCTTTAGGTGCCAGGTGAAAATGTTTCTCTAGGCCTTTTAATATGTTTGTGGGAGGGGGCGTTATTGGTTTGCTTTTGTTTTATTGTGTATTTAGTGTTCCCATTTTATATTTTCATGTTGTGAACCACCCTGTGATCTTCAGAGGAAGGGTGGTATACTAATAATAATAATAATAATAATAATAATAATAATAATAATAAATGCCAAAGAACAGCAGGAGCCCCTTGGCAATGTCAAGGGATGCTTGCTGTCAGTGCCAATCAGCTGATGGTTGGTGACAGCAGGCCTGCGGTGATGGGCTGTGCTACACAGCTCCCCACTGGGAACTTCGTAGCTCAGCTGATCCCAGCAGGCTTCCTCTGTGTGCCAAAGATTTGTCGTTTCTCCAGCATCATTCTCCTGCTACATTGGCCCCTTTCCACTTGTCATATCCAAACTGTTCACAGCCAGCCGAGATTTATATCTGAACGGGGACCTGCGTATATTCTCCCTCCTAAACTATCTGTTCCTTGAATTTCTCAATGTTCAGTTACTTAAGGAGCGGGAACATATTCCGCCTGTCATCTTCTATATATTTTCCAACCCTTGAATCATTTCTCCCCATGTATATTAAAATATTCAGTTATTGATCTCTGCTTGCAGTTCCCAAAATCTCGTAACACACACAACCTTTCTCAGGCTTCATTATCTGTAGGGAAATCAGCAATAAATCACTCTTGAGGGAATGTAGAGGGTTTACAAGGTGGCATAAATGTTTTTGGCACAGACAGAGCTCATGTCAGCCCCTGGCATTCTTGGGCACCTGTCAAGGCCTCGTGACTCTGGCAGGCCCCACTGCTGGAGCCTGTCCAGACTCTCTTATTTTGGTTATCATTATTTTTTTACAGCCTGACATTCAGAGTAATGTCAAGCAACTAGAACTAGACAATCCTTTAAATAATAATGCCACTGACTTGGGCAGCGTAGGAAACGTCGTGTGAGTAGACCCATCCACCTGGCTACTTCCTGGAGAACTTCCATCGCAGCTTAGTAGACCAAGCAGAGCCTAGTGGTATTGGAAGAGTCCCATCAAGGGCTGCTTTAGGTCAGTGGGACAACAGCAACAACAACTTTTATCCCACCCATCAGACTGGGTTGCCCCAGCTACTCTGGTTTCCAACAGAGTATAAAAGAACACACAATACAACAGAAACTTAAAACCTCCCGATGCAGGACTGCCTTCAGGTGTCTATGAAAGGTGGCCAAAAAAGGTCTACTGGACATAGGCATTTTCTCTAAGTGGCCAAGGCAGTTTTGGCCCCCTGCATATATGTTTTTAGGGCGCCAGGGCCCCTCAATATTTAGAGGATGTTGCACTCAGGCCTCTCCAGTCCTACTGGAGAATTGTCTTACCAGGTGAAGTGCCAACCAACATTTTTAGATGACCCTTGGCATCCCTTCCAATTCTACAATTCTATAATTCTGTGACAGTCCCAACGCCCCGCTCTTTCCTGGTCCACAGATACCCACATCCTCCCATTTAAACTTACGGAGACTGGTTTGTGGAGATATTTCTGTCAATCTCCTGTTCTCTGGCCAATCAGCTCTCTGCACCATTTAGCCAATTTCCAAACTGGAGGGGGTTCCATTTCTGGATTCCTCTTGTACTAATAAATGCACCAACATCATTTTAAAGCGGGTCTGAAAAGCTTGCAGGCCTGAAGAGTGAATTTCAGCCATAAGATTAGGCTTCTAAGACCCGTGCTTCATTTATTTTTTTAAATGTAAAGGCTTGTTGAACTCCTGCAGAATTAAGGGTGGGAGATACACTTAATCTAACAGCTCTTTTATGGGATCTTCTCTGGTGTTTTTAATTTGCTTCTCTGATACCCAAGCTGTTAGAGAGAGTAGGAAGAAAAGTCCATTTGAAACAGATAATTAAACCAGGTTATTGGTGCACAGCAAGGAGAATTTATGCACCCGGTCTGTATTTGCACATTGGGAGACAGTATTAACTAAGGCTGTGCTCCAGAGCCTGCTTCAGCACTTCTGATTGGCCTCCTTGTTCAATTCAGATCTCGGGGAAGGGTCGCTCGCCACAGACCCAATATCCAGAGCAATAATTGAAACACCAAACCTTCAGTCTTCCCATTGACTTGCATTGGGAAACCAAATGGACCCTAACTGTGTGGTTTGTTTCACACATGTGCACAGAGCCTGCTGCTATAGTAGCCCCCAAAGAAGGGATTAACCTTGCCAAATTTCAGGTGTGTAGATGCAGGAGGTTCTGGGCTAGCTGCAATGAAATCTTGTTTCCCCAAAGAAGTATATTTGCGAAAGTAAACCGTAATAGACTACTATATAATAGCCTACTAGGTGGAAATGTAGAAATTACAGCAGCCCGGTCAATTGCACAAAGGTCCTAGGGCAGATGGTGTTTCTGGATGGAATTCATTGCTCTGAAATGGAACCTGCTTGGTGGATGAAATAAACTGAATATGAGCAAGGGAGAATGGTCTCTCCAGCATCACTTGCCTTCACCGTGCTGGTTCTGCACCCCTGATTCCTCTATCATAAAGATTGTTGGCATTGATAGAGTGGTGGTGTTGTGATAGAGGGGGGGGGGGTTGTGTTTGTGCCCTGCTGGCAGGCTTCCTGGAAAACATGTGGCTGGTGACTAGGAATGCTGGGCTAGGGAGGTCTTTTGTCTGATCCTGTGGGTCTCTTCTGGTTTTGACCATTAGTGCCTACAATGGGGTATCTTCAATGAGGTATCTTCAACAGGGTATCTTCAAACGAGGTATCTTCATACCTCGTTGTGGTCTTCCTGGATCACACGATGACTATACTAGATGGTCTGAGCAAGAGTTTTTTAATATTGGGGATTCCTCACCTACACACACACACACACACACACACACACCCAAAATAGTCAGAAACAATGATGCTATTAAGAGTGCATGCGTTTCTGTGCATATTAACATTGAGAGAATGGGAGACTAAATCTTGTTCAGTAAAATGATTTCATAGAATTGTAGGGTTGGAAGGCATCCCAAGGGTCATCAATCCAACTCTCTGCAATGCAGGCATCTCCACATGACAGATGGCCATCCCACCTCTGCTTAAAAAGCTGGAATGAAGGAGAGTCCACCACCTGCCAAGGGAGTCCGTTCTGCTGTTGAACAGCTCTTGGTCTATCATAATGTTTTTCCTGACATTTAGACAGAATCACCTTTCTTTTAACTTGAACCCACTGGTTCAGGTCCTACCTTCCGGAGCAGGAGAAAACAAGCTTGCTCCGTTTTCCATGTGATAGTCCTTTAGATATTTGAAGATAGCTCTCATTGGGTGCACCAACTCATAGGGGCAGAGGTTTTTTCTGTTCCCTCAATATCTGCTGGCAGGGGGCCAGTCCCCCTCAGTGTGAATGGGGAGGCAAGAGGAGACTGAGCGCAGAGCCGAGCGTGGTGCAATTCAGTGGCTGGCTCCTCCTGAGCATGAAAGAGGAAGCTGCGCCGCACTGGGCTCCACCATGCCTGGCCTCCTCCTGATGATGTCATGTGTGCATTATGCATATGACGTCACACAAATACATGATGTCACATGTGTGTGACACGCACGGTGCGTGCCAGGCCCCCTCAACCTTAGGTGCAAGACAGCACAAAAAGAAGTATGGATGAGCCCTTTGTTAGATACTGCCTATATATGGATTAATTAATAATAAAGAAGCAAGTTTGTTAGGCTTGCACTTGTTGCTGTTGTTGTTAATTGCATTTATATCCCACATTTTTCTCTGAGGAGTTCAAGGTGGCATTTAATCCCCATAATAACTCTGTGAGGTAGGTTAGACTGAGAGGCAATGACTGGCTCACTGTCAACCAGAGAGCTTCATGGCTGAGTGGGAATCTAAACCCTGGTATCCCAGGTCCTAGTTATACACTCTAACCACTATACCATACCTAACAACTCCCTTTTTGGCCATGCATCTTCCTCCCAAACAGAAAGCCCAGCTTGCTTCTGCTTTCTGTTCCCCCACAACCAAGTCCCTTCCAAAGTCTTTGTTAACTTGTTCTCTTCTGGAAGGCAGTGGCTTTCCCCTTTGTCTTAATTCTTGCTCGTAATCACGAATAATGGAGCTGTTAAGAGTCTGGCACCTCTAATGTTGTTATCACTTTGAAAATTAATTGTTTCAGCTTATGGTAGTTATCGTGCTACAACTTAAGTCGGTGAAATTGAATTCTTAAATAGCAAGCCACGAAGCACTGCAGTGTGTCTTGAAATCAAGCTTGAGTTGGCCATCCATCTCTGTGAGATTCCAGTCATTCCCATGGTCTTATTAGTGAAATCTGCAGCGTAAAATAAATCTTGCTGTCTCTTAGAACAAAGAAAAAATACAAACTAGGAGTGGGACTGGAGGAGTCAGCTCAGCCCCTCCAACAGAATTGTCTGTGCTGGTGTTTCAGTTTTCTTGGGTGAAAATTAAGGGAAATGCATTTGATTATAATAGATGCTGAATTAAATCCATACAATCACAGTATTATAGAGTTGGGAGGGACTCCAGGGGGTCATCTGGTCCCAATTCCCTCCAATCCCTCCTTCCAACTCTTTGATTCTATGCTTTGTATGAATCAACCGAACATGTGTTGCAATTGGATCATGAATGGAAAACTATGGTTTAGATTAAATGAATTTAGGATTCCTTCACCAAAATAATGGGAAGTTTTGTGTTTCTTTCCCACCTTTTCCTCTAGGACACCAGCTATGATAGGCTGTTCTTTCGTGGTGAACCGGAAGTTCTTTGGAGAAATTGGACTTCTTGATCCAGGAATGGATGTTTATGGTGGAGAGAACATAGAGCTTGGAATTAAGGTCAGTGAGAAGCTTGCAATTAGATGATGAAAGGAGCTAATAAGACTGAAATCCTTCTGCTGCTTCCTCTCATGCCAGCACTCTAGAAATATGATTTGTGACATACCTGTATTACATGCCATTTTAAGGATCTTTATTGCAAAAAAAAAAAGTCGTAGTAAATTTCACTCAATAGTTCTCAGGAAGCTTCTCATTTCAGACCTAGGCTATGTACACATTAACCCATCTGTAGCATAAAAAATTTCCCAGTAGTAATGTACGGAAGTGAGAGCTGGACCATAAAGAAGGCTGATCGCCGTAGAATTGATGCTTTTGAATTATGGTGCTGGAGGAGACTCTTGAGAGTCCCATGGACTGCAAGAAGATCAAACCTATCCATTCTCAAAGAAACCAGCCCTGAGTACTCACTAGAAGGACAGATCCTGAAGTTGAGGCTCCAGTACTTTGGCCACCTCATGAGAAGAGAAGACTCCCTAGAAAAGACCCTGATGTTGGGAAAGATGGAGGGCACAAGGAGAAGGGGACGACAGAGGATGAGATGGTTGGACAGTGTTCTCGAAGCTACTAACATGAGTTTGGCCAAATTGCGAGAGGCAGTGAAGGATAGGCGTGCCTGGCGTGCTCTGGTCCATGGGGTCACGAAGAGTCGGACACGACTGAACGACTGAACAACAACAACAACAAAAGCATAAAAATGTAGTTTTTCCTCAGTCTGGAATCATTCATGCTCTTCCTCAACATGCTGCTTCCAATCTAGATTGCTTATAGATCCTGACCTTCACAAAGATGGGAATGGTGACTTGATACACATTTGAAAACCTTCCTCTCGGTGAGGTTACCCATGTATTTCACTCCCTGCGCATTCTCCAAGTGAATAAAGAAGGAAGTGGTGATTGCAGTCTTGTTCTAACCCCCCCCCCCAACAACATTGTCAGGTGTGGATACGCATACACCACATTGCGTGGACCACAAACATTTGTTTTCGTCCGTTTTCAAATGGACACATTATGGGACAATGAGGAATCAATCTGCAACAAGCTTTCGTTTTGGGAATCAAACCATTTTTTCAGGAAGGGCAAAGAATAAGCTGTGGATCTAGATTGTGGGGACTACATAGTAAAATCAAGCACTGAGTCTCTATTGATTCTAGAATAAAATGTCACGTGTTTGCAGCCTACCAAAGCTGAAGAAATTCAGCCTAGGTTGAGAGGTTAGTCAAAGGGAAAGAAGTTCAAGTGAAGAAGTTATCAAGGAACAGGCAACATTAGTGGCGATGGGGCAGATCAGCTCTGGCTGGGTTTGAGAGACGAACTGTTTCCCCTAAATGTGTGCGGGGAGTGGGGGAGTCATTTTCCTCCAGCTTCAATTACGAGACAAATCAGACCCTCCATGCACCCACTCATCTTGAGTTGCAGTTGGAAGATTAACAATTGGAAAGTTGCTTATGCAATCAAACAAATGTCTTTTTTTTGTTGTTGTTAAATTTAGAATTGGCCACACGCAGAATGCTTAAAACAATCAGCAAAAGTGCTGGAGCCATATCAACATGGATATGTTAAGAGGAGAATTAATTTGTACCTGATAATTGCCTGAGAAACAAAGGCATATCTCATCTGCAGTATATATATATGCCAAAGGATATAAATAGCTGATGAGTCTGCATGTGAATTTTCCATTATACTTGATGTACGAGCAGCCTGTTTGAATCCCACCCACCCACCAGAACAATGAATCTGGCTTATATTATATTCATGTAAAACATTTTCACCGGGTGCACTTGTATTAACAATGATGCCCTGTTATCATTTTTATAATGCAATGGTGTGTCACTGAATTTATGACTTATTACTGGGTTGTACTTTGAATGGTGTCAGGTTCAGAAATAGAAGCCGGGCACTTTTTTTCACTCTGTGATGATATTCAGCCCATCTGACGCCCATGTGGCCATACCAGCTTAGAGCAGGCAGACTCCCCAATTCTCAGACCTAGAAACTACTTACCCACACTGTCTCTGTCTTAGCAGGATTCAGGTTTCAGCTTATTGACTCTCATTCATTTCACCGCTGCATCCAGGCAGTGGTTCACCTTACTCACAGCCTCTCTTGATTCGGATTTAATGGGAAAGACATCATCATGCTGATGACACTGTGCCCCCCACCCCACCCCAAATCTCCTGGTGATTGTTCCCAGCAGTTTCATATGGAGGTCAAACAGCATTGGGGACAGAATCAAGTCTTACTGCACCACAAAGCTAAGCTGCCAAGATGTCGCATGTACAGTGGTCCCTCGACTTACGAATTTAATCCGTTCCGAAAGCACATTCGTAGGTCGAAAAGTTCGTAAGTCGGAAAAGCGATTTCCCCATAGGAATGCATTGAAGCAGTTTTTAAAAGAAAAATTCGTAAGTCGAGGAAACCACATCTAAAATTCATAAGTTGACTAAACCGCATCTAAAATGCCAACGGATTTCCATTCGGATGTCGGAAAATTCATTGGCGTGCGGCCACTTTTTTCGTTCCTAAGTCGAAACATTCGGATGTCGAGTATTTCATAAGTGGAGGGACCACTGTAGTCCCCCAATACTATCACCTGGTGCCAATCACTACAGGTAAGAGTGGAACCACTGTAAAACAGCACAGAGGCAGTCCAGGAGGATACCATGGTCAATAGCAGAGAGATCTGACAGCAGCTGCAGAGTTGCAGTCTCTGGTTTGAACAAGGTCATCTTCCAGGGTGACCAGGTCCAATTCCATTCTGAACCCAAACTGGAAGGCTCCAGATAACGTTTCCTCCAATGGTGCCTCCATGCAACTAGAGGGAGCCCTGGTTGATGAAGTGTCTCAGCCCCAGCTGACAAAGGGTCAAGGGGAGTTAGGCAGATGTGTGAGTTCAGCAGCAGAGCTGCCAGGGCACCCCACTCTGCCCAGCAAAATCCTGAACTCTCAAAAACTAAAACAGAGAAACACGAAGGTAGGAAGCGTGGGGGCTTTCCAGTGTTTTGCATTATCTGCCATATGTATAACAGTCTCCTCATTGGGTATGCCTAAAGTGCAGTGAGCTCCTGGCTCTCTGGGAACAAGTTTATTCCCTCGAGGCCAAGGTGGCAGACCTAGAAAAAGTAAGAAAGGTAGCGAGAATGGTGGATGAAGCAATTGGGGACATTATAGCTGTGTCCTACTCCCATGATGACATCTCCCCTGCTGCTGCAGACAATTAAGGTCTCTCAGAAGGAGACCATCACCTTGAGGAAGAGGGAAACATTCCCTTGTTGTTGTTGTTGTTGTAGTTGTTGTTGTTGCTTAGTCGTTTAGTCATGTCCGACTCTTCATGACCCCATGGACCAGAGCATGCCAGGGTCTCCTGTCTTCCACTGCCTCCCTCAGTTGGGTCAGACTCATGTTGGTAGCTTAGAGAACACTGTCCAACCACCTCTTCCTCTGTCGTCCCCTTCTCCTTGTGCCCTCCATCTTTCCCAACATCAGGGTCTTTTCCAGTGAGTCTTCTCTTCTCATGAGGTGACCAAAGTATTGGAGCCTTAGCTTCAGGATCTGTCCTTCCAGTGAGCACTCAGGGCTGATTTCCTTCAAAATGGATAGGTCTGATCTTTTTGCAGTCCATGGACTCTCAAGAGTCTCCTCCAGCAACATTCCCTTAGAAGGGGCCCATTCCTTGAGGGATGAACATCTTCCCTCACATGTGGAGGATAGTACTACAGTGGGTGGGGGGATACATTGTCACATCAGGGGAGGTAGAAAAAGGTAAAGCAGGAAAAACGCTGACTGCTAGGGCTTGAATATGTGGAGCAACCGCTGCAGAATATTTGCCCGTCGTACTCTGCAAAAGCATTAGAGCCTATATCAACTAAACAAATCTTGAATTGGTTCTAAGCTATTAGCTGTGTAGAGTCACTGGTCAGATTAATTATGTTTTGATAGAGACGGTGTTCAAGAGGCAATCAGCATCTACTGGGGTGACCATTGATGCCTGGAATTAGCATACTGGAATGATTAGAGATCTGAAAGCCTTCTCCGAGCAGATGTCTCTTTTTCTTTTTCTTTTCTTTTTTGCAACAGGACCTTTCTTTTCAAACAACAGCTCTCTATATCATTCCTTGAGCAGGTTAGAAAAGAGAGAAGAGAGCGACCTTTATACCTGACAGTGGAAATCATACTAGTAATACTGTACTAATAATATTCTGCTTGGAAGTATTGAATGGAGGAGCAATAAAGTTTCAGATCTTCAAGGCAGATGGTGTCTCTTGCAAAGCGTTTCTGTATACATCGTTGCAATGTGGGTCAAACCCAAGCCAGGATGTATGTCTGCCACATGTGGAGGTGTCCTGTGACAGTTTTGCCTTTTGGATTTTTGCACCTTTCAAAATGGGTGCTTCATTCTGACCTGCGGAGAGGGATGTGAGAAGGCATCGTTTTCCGCCCTGCCCTCTATTTCTTGCCTGCAACACCTGCTTCTGTTCCACTGCAGTTCATCTTCTTCCAGAAACTACGTTATCTGCCCCATTACCTACCGTGCTGAAGTCATGAATATCACATTGTCGTTACGTTGTTCCATGCTGTTCATTTCAACGCAAAGGAGGCAAAGTGGAGGCAAAAATAATCAATTTTGTGTTGTTTGTGGATTGGAAGCAGAAACAACAGCAAACACTGATCATTTGCACTGGGTTCATTTCTGGTTTGGACGAGGGATGAATAAGTGGCAATTGCCCCTCCCATTTCTGTTTTTGACGGAAATTCTCTGCTATCCCTATCTGTAGTAGATACTTTGCACTCAATTTTATTAGCATCTTTTAATTGCTTATCATTCCGTAATTAAATAAATATCTGAATTCCAATAAAACCAATCTGCTATGCCCTATTACATGGCTGCTGTTATGATCAATATATTCCTCAAGTGGCCATCATGACATCCATTTACAATGTATTTATTACTTCAGAAAGTGGATCTAATTCATTCCATTATCTTTACTGTAGCAAATACACACACACACACACACACACACACACACATCGATTTATTTCATTTCATCTGAGGAATTGGAGAATATTTAAATGGCCACTATAGATTTTCCATCTTCCAGTTGCACAGAGTTACTACAGCTTCCGAGCAGCCTTTCTACTTCTTCTGTATATTTCACGTGGTGATGGGCTTCTGCAGTCCATGTACAAGTAAACCATGAGACTGGATTACTGCAAAAGTTGCATTGTCCTTTCCCAAAGTTTGCATGCTTGCAAAAAACAAACAAACAAAGAACAACAACAACAACAACCCACACTTCTTTAAAGGTTCTTCTTCTTCAAGAAAAAGTCACTCTTGGCACGGCAGCATAATACGACTAAAACAATAAATATTCCATATGAAGTGCTGGAATAGAAAAAGTTAATCCAACTCCCCACATCAAAATAATTGAAACCATTCCTCGCCTCGGATCTTGGCTGCTTTCTGATATAGTTCTCCTCCCTGGCAATTCTTCAAAGTGCCATGAACTTTAGTTGATTTCTAAGAGACTTCAGTTTCTGCCAGCTGACAGACACATTTCATGCTCAGAGCTGTTATCCCATCTATTCCTGACATTTAGGCATGAGATCCATTGCTTATTTAGCAAAACAGCACCACAGTCAAATCTTCTGTGGTAAGGGGAGATGAAAAAGTGAAGACGTAGTGCAAACCCCTGATTGATACAGGCAGACTAATGCACTGAAAGCTGTTTAGTTTATTGAATTTTACTTGAATAATAATTAGGGTTTTGTAAAATGTAACATGAAGGGCTTACTGCTTGTCAGTTATCCTGTCTTTGTGATTGGCCTGAAGTTTGGAAAGGGGCATTACTTTTCTTCTTAGAGGAGTCCTCTGATAGTAAGGACTTGCCCATACGTTTGCTTGTTCCAGGCCTAGAAAGAAGGGGGTCTGAGCAGTGGGTTTCCCCAGGAAAAAGCAGCAGGGCAAATAGAAGTGGATGAGTGTTGTAGGTGAACATTTACAGGGATTCCTCAGTTGTTGGATGCCTTTGCCCAATGCCTAGAAGGAGTGTGATCTCATAGTAGCTCAGTGGTTGTCTGCACTGATTGTCAGTGGCTCTCTGGAGATCCAGACAAAGTTTTCCCCAACCTGACCTAGAGGTAGGGATGCAAGAAGGCATCATTTTTCATTCTTCCCTGGATTAGTCACATGCACCACTGTTTCCACTCTGCTGCAGTTCATCTGCTAGTGCGTGTTTTTTTGGTTTTTTTGGGGGGGGGTTCCCCTGAAAGTCCCCTCCCCTCCCAAATAGCTTCCTGAACTTCTGAACTACCTTGGGATAACCCCGAGTCTGCTGATTTTTCTCCTGGGAAGAGTTGGCGTCACTATAGCTGCATAAGCAGCAACACTGATAGCCTAGATATCAGAACACAGGAACATGGGAAGCTGTCTTATACTGAGTCAGACCCCTGGCCCATCTAACTCAGCATTACCCACACTGACTAGCAGTGGGTCTCCGGGGGAATTGAACCTGGGACCTTTGGCATGCAAGACGGATGCTCTACCGCTGAGCTACAGCTCTTCCCCCACTTCTGTATGGAAAGAAGAAGAAGGGTGTCCAAAAAGTGAACTCAGAGTATCCAAAAAGTGAACTCAGAATCCACTATCTCCAATGCACTAGAAACTTATATACAATAAACGGGTTCTGCTGAGAATTCATTTGCAAGAACAGGCCACAATCCATTTGCCTAGATGGTTAATGAAGTCCTTGGCCTGAAAAAAAGTCATTTTCTGGTCCAGTCCTGGAACCCACAGGGAAAGCAGCAAGGCTGGTTGAAGGTTGCTGGACCATGGACAGCTCCAAGTAAGAAGCTTTCTCCTGCAATGGTTGGGGGTAGATTGCAGCCTTCTATGTCTCTGTCTCCAGCCTACCTCCTCCACGATGAAACCCTTGAGAGGACTTCAGTGCCTTAAAGGGCCAACCATTATTTGCTCCATAGGCTCCCTTCTGGTGCTGCTAGCCTCCTGATTCATGGTGGGAGGCACCTGGTTCTTCATGTTCAGGGAAAGATGTTCATGAGGGCCCAGTTCTTGTCTAGTCACCTCAGGTGCAATGGTCTCCCTCTCTTCCACTATCAGCTCTCAGCCCTGAACATGCCCTGGCTCTCCATTTGGTGCTCCTGTAGTCTCCATCTCTGTTTCCAGTTCATTGCTGGATACTGGGGTCATGACAGGCAAAAGCAGGCAAAGCAACAGGTGTAACTTTTGCCTTTGTATATAGTTGGCTAGTTTTTACACACATTCAGCAGGAAATAAATAGATTTTAGAACCAGTCTTATAACACACAAAAAATCCAGAAATGACATAACTGATAGCAAGGTGTGTGTGTTTGTGTGTGTGTGTGTAAGAAAACAGATTCAGCACGGTACAGAGAGAACTCCCACCCTAGGTAATTCTGCTCACCGTAACCTCCTGTTATTTCAGTCATGTCTTGCTCTCAATTCCCTGTCCTTTAATCATTTTTTTTTCATCATGTTCAGCTTTAAATACCGCATTCACTCTCTCGTCATCAGAGCTGATAGACTGACTAATAGATTGACGCTGCCCTTTCTCTTGAAGCAGTAGGTGAACATGGGGTCTATAGAAAATTAGATTGGCTTTCAGGATCTTGGGATTTTAAGGCTCCTTCTTTCCACTCGGTTAAGTGTGAGCAGAAATTGAGGTGCCATCTGCATTCGGGTGAACAGAAAAACCCAATTCCAACCCTCTAATTGAATTCTTACTTGTTAAGAGTACTTTCATTCAGCTGGAAAGCATAGTTCTCCTTCCACTGTATGTTGAGGGCCTCTGGCCAGATTGGAGATTAATAGGTTTCATCTCAAGGTGTGAGTCCCCGCCCCTTTTCATTTAACTGCTAGGGATATATGAAGTTGCTTCGTACAGAGTCCATCTAGCTCAGTATTGTATGCACCAGCTTTCCTCAAGCTGATGCCCTCAAAATGTTTTGAGCTACAACTCCCACGAGCTCCTGCCTTCTGCTTTGGTGACCAAGTAGACCCACCACTGCTCTTACTTTTGTTGAGGCATCAGAGAAGACACAGACTTCTTTGTTCAGGGTGGCTATGAGTGAGATCAAAACATAGTTGCATGGGGTTTGAGACTTCCCAGTTAACTTTTAAGTAACTTCCCCACGTTTTCCACTCTTGCTATTTATTGGTGGGTGGTGGAATGTCTCAGTCTAGAGCTACGTTTCCCAAATTTGAGTCTCCAGCTGTTTTTAGACTGCAGTTCCCATCATCCCTGGCCACTGGTCTTGCTAGCTAGGGATGGTGGAGACCCAAACAGCTGGAGACCCAAGTTTGGGAAACACTGATCTAGAGTCTCTGAGGAAAACATTCTCACTAGGAATTGCTCCTGTGTAGTAACAGAGGATGCAATTCCTATTGGGTAGGCTTTTTACTGTTGACAAGATCCCACAATTGGACAGGTAAGAAAGCTTTGCTTTCCATTCAGCCCTGTGGAATACAGTGCTGTTTCTGTCCCTTGGCAATTCATCTTCTTGCAAAAAGTATATTATTCACCCCACTCTCTGCTGTGACAAAATTACGTAAATTACATGAATTACTCAAGTTATGTTTTCTTTATACCGCCCCATTCATTTAAATCAGTGTTTCTCAAACGTGAGTCTCCAGCTGTTGTTGGTCTGTGGGTCCTGCTAGTTAGGGATGTTGGGAGTTGTAGCCCAACAACAGCTGGAGACCCAAGTTTGAGAAACGTTTATTTAAATGCAATGCAAATGGAGGATGGGGCTGTAATCAATTACACATTTCTTGCAGACCTAAAGAACCAAAAACAAATACTGAATGTATTCAATGTCTGCTCACATTTCTGTTTCCGTTAAGAGTTCTCTGATGTTCTTAGCCACAACATTACTTCCACCTTCAAGTGGGAGCGAATTTGCCCAACCCCAGCTGCCCCCGGAAAGAAGACTCTGAATGTTTCCCCCCCCCTGGGTTGTTGCTGGGGTAGGTTCATCTGGGTCCTTGGGCCAATTGGGATGTGGAGAGAGCTGGCTTCTCCCCAAACAGGATTCTCCCTCCCACTGCTATATGGGTTTTATGAGTTGCCTATTTGGCAACCTGAGTTCACCAGCGCTCTGCCCACTTGGAATTGCCAGCAACTGGTACCCATAGGCATATTTCTACTGGTATGTGTTGTTTGGCAGTGGAACAGATTGTCTCTGGAAGTAGGATGCTTTTCCTCATGAGAGGTTTGTCAGCAATGCGTGGATGACCACCTTACAAGGATGCGGCGGTGAAACCCTGCACCGAGCAGGGTTTGACACGATGGTCTTTTCCAACTATGTAATTAAATGAAGTAGGTTTTTCCATATCCACCCCCCAAAAGAAAAATTACTGTAAAAGTGTTCTTACATCCCCATTGCCGTTATCAACTATAATGGCATATAATTACCTCCTAGTGCTCTGATGATTCAGACCGGGGGCTGACTGTTTATTAGGATAAGTAATGGCCTGCGTGAGCAGATACTTTTCTTCTGTGTTTTGGGCCCAATCTGCACTACACATGTAAAGCACCATGATACCTACTCTCCACACAGAGCTACAATTCTTGGAGTGGTTTACCCATAAATCCTCCTTCTTGAGGAACACTTTAATTTTATCAATGCTTAATTTTTTAAAAAATGATTGTTTATTTCCCCAATGTTTTTAGTGATTCTTGTTTTTATCTGTAAGCTGCCTTGTGCTCCATGGGGGGGGGGAGGAATGGGGTATAGATTATTATTATTATTATTATTATTATTATTATTATTATTATTATTACTATAGGTAGGTAGCCGTGTTGGTCTGCCATAGTCGAAACAAAATAATTTTTTTTAAAAAAAATCCTTCCAGTAGCACCTTAGAGACCAACTAAGTTTGTTCTTGGTATGAGCTTTTGTGTATCTGAAGAAGTGTGCATGCACACAAAAGCTCATACCAAGAACAAACTTAGTTGGTCTCTAAGGTGCTACTGGAAGGAATTTTTTATTTTAATTATTTTGATGATGATGATGATGATGATGATGATGATGATGATGATTATACTGGCAATTGGAGGTCTGTGAGAGGAACTGGGGGAGGGGGTCCTCCTAACAACTCTTAGCACTCTTAACAAACTATGGTTCCCAGAATTATTTGGGGGAAGCCATGACCGTTGAATGTATAGAAGCTATAAATGTATAGTGTAGATGGGGACTCAAGGTAGACCCACCAAAATGATGGTGATGGTTTATTCCACCTTTCTTCCAAGGGACTCAAAGTGGCATACTTCATATTTGGATCTAAGTCAAATCAGCCAAAGGTCTGATGGAGGTGAATTTTTTCTCCTGGCGCCTAAATTTACCTAATGAAGGTGCCAGGTGAACATAAGATACGATCCTCTTGTGAAGCAGCTGGTCATAGATGTTGCCTTGGTTTCTCTGGCTTCCACGTTCTCCTTGTCTGTCTCCCATTTTCTCTCCTTCTCCCTCTCTAGGTATGGCTCTGCGGTGGCAGCATGGAAGTCCTGCCCTGCTCTCGAGTTGCCCACATTGAGCGCAAGAAGAAACCTTACAACAATAATATTGGCTTTTACACGAAGAGGAACGCATTGCGGGTGGCCGAGGTGTGGATGGATGACTACAAGTCCCATGTGTACATTGCATGGAACCTGCCACTGGAGGTACAGTTACATAGCTTCACTCATGAGAACAATCTTGGGGATCTCTGTGGGGGGTTGCCTGTTTTGCATAAACACCCCAACTGTGTGACCGGGGCAATGGCCCCCCTGGCACCCACCACTATGCCACTGGTTCCACAATCTAGGGAGCTAAAAAGGCTCCTGTCCCATGCTCCTACTAATACTAATTCATTGCATAGCTCCTCCCATAGTTTTATATGGGAGGAGTTTATGTTTTAGATAACCTGGTCCTAAACCCTTTTTGTATAGTGCTAATTCAGCATCAGTAGTTTGGGAGTTCATATAACCTCATCCTCATTACTATTACTTATTAAATTTAAATAGCTGCCCATCAGTAAACATCCCCGGGTAGCTTGCAACAAAAAATGAAAAAGGCAAAATATGTAATCATAATTAAAAACCCACAATTAATGACAAAGGACAGCATGCTGGCAGCATTAAATACTTTATAACTCAGATTAAAACCATTTTAAAAATGAATGACTGCCATGCTTGCAAATTCCAACCACTTATGCAAACAACAACAACAACAACAAAAACCCAGACTGTTCCATTAAAAACGTGTCCCGCTCAGAATGCTTCATTATTGCGGGTGCCTAGCACAAAACTCTGCACACCTATTTGTCTGGAATTTGGCAAGTGTTGTTCATTCAGGAGCTGTGACTATGGCTTCAGATTTCGCTAAGTCGTGACAAAAAGACACGGGGTGGCATGAAGCTTTGGTTTTCCTAAATCAGGGTTCAAATTAGTTCCCAGTGTGAATCAGACAGCCACTGGATTACATTCCAAAATTCCACACTGGGGGCCCCCCCATGCCAATCTTTTAAGGGCCAATAATTTATCTCTTTCAGAATCCTGGAATTGATATCGGAGATGTTTCAGAGCGAAAAGCACTCAGAAAAAGTTTGAAGTGCAGGAACTTCCAATGGTACTTAGACCACGTCTACCCAGAAATGAGAAGATACAACAACACCATTGCATATGGAGAGGTAATTAGAGGAGGAAAGCGCCATAATGAGAATACAGGCCCATTCTAGGGACTCAGGTTGAATACATGATTCTGTTTGTTTCCAATATTTTTAATGAGATCTATGGGGGATTTCTGAAGATCTCTTAAGCTCTCTGAAGACCGTTCTTAGAATCATCTTGGCTGGTCACGATAATCTTTTGCCATCTTCCTTGCCTTCAGATTGGAGGTGATCGGGTGGATTGTGGGCATCACTTGATCTAATTGCATTCACCCCATATTTCAGTTTCAGTGAATTTAATTGTACCTCAGGTAAACCCTCTGTCACACCTGGGAAGTTGCCAGGGAAACCCATCCTTTAGAAGTGTTTGAACCAACCTATCCTGCCGCTAGTGCTGTTAGCTCAGGAAGACTGTGATGCTCTCATTTTTAAGGAAAGAGACAAAACTAACTCAACCCATAAATCATTTCCCATTGACAGTGCATTCCAAATGCAAACCATCACTTTGGATTTTTTTTTTTTTTGTCCAAATAACACAATGTGGTTTTTGTGAAAATTCAAATCCTCTTGGTTACAATTTCAAATGGAGCTGAAATCATCCATGAAATAGATGCAGAAGGGGAAGTCATTATATTAAGATACACAATAGGGGAAGGGAGTCAAAGGGGATGATATATCTATGTATTTAATTTGCTTGTTTATGTAAAATAGAAAATGCAAAAATAAAATATATTAAAAAAGAAGGTGGTGGAGAGAGACAGGAAAGTAGGAAAGACAACAGGGACGTGAGAGTGCAGGGAGGTACCATCCCATTTCCCGCCTATGCTTCACCTCCAGAAACTTGTAGATGCTATGCGCTCCCTCCAATCTGGTTTCTGCATCCAGTTCTGCTCTCCCAATACTCGTACAGCTTCCGGGTCATGTGGCCAGCATGACAAAGCCGCTTCTGGCGAATCAGAGCAGCGCACTGAAACGCTGTTTACCTTCCTGCTGGAGTGGTACCTATTTATCTACTTGCACTTTGACGTGCTTTCGAACTGCTAGGTGGGCAGGAGATGGGACCGAGCAACAGGAGCTCACCCCATTGTGGGGATTCGAACCGCCAACCTTCTGATCAGCAAGTCCTAGGCTCTGTGGCTTAACCCACAGCACCATACCGCATCCCTCCTTCCAGCTCTACGATACTATAATTCTATTATTCTATTCCTTTAAGGATCTCCACTGTTTTGGAAGCAATTGGAGCTTGGGAGCAGTAGTCTGTTCTAGGCTTTATTGGACCATGTGATCTGCAACCCTTTCTATCTGCATTGGTTTTGGCTCAGTCACCACACACTCAAGATGTGCAGCACACTCATGGACAGGACAAGCCCAAATTCTGAGATACCTACCAAAGTCCCAAAGCAGTTTTATGTGTTTGCCTTTGTGCATCTCTGTACACCGCATTATGTGTGATTATTCTTCAATGATCTATGCAGTGATTAGTCTTTTTTCCTTGATTACAGCTGCGCAACAACAAGGTGAAAGATGTCTGTCTTGATCAAGGACCACAGGAGAACCACACAGCCATCCTGTATCCATGCCATGGTTGGGGGCCACAGGTTAGAATACACACGAGCTAACTGTAATGTGGTACCAGCAGCTATATGAATTCAGGGGAATTCGCAATCTGCATCTGCCCCATGTAGCCAAAGCTGAAACCAGGAAAAATGAAACAAGTATTCCCAGAATTCTTTGTAGCTTAGCAAGAGATGGGGCTCCCTCTTCCTTGACAGTTGCCCCATACCTTTCCTAATAAAAAGAAAAGACTAAAAGCTTGGGGGATGGGTGAATAAAGAGACTTTGTGGGGCTTATCCTATGTGGGACCCCTTCCTACCTGTAGTCATTTTCCCTAAGGTAAGGTGAGGTTTTCTTTCTTGGTGGAAAAACAGGTGGGGAGGACCACACAATTTGTACCCTGCCCTCAATGTTAAAGTGTGAATTTGGTCTAGCTCAAAGTGAGTCAGACCCATCTGGAAATGGACCCAGACCTTTGGGGAGGGGGCTGGGGAGTTTCCACATTTTTGAGCTTCCCCAGACCACATCACTCCAAGGACAAGATTTACAGGGGTAGAGTTTCAAAAACAACAACCCACCAGTTTCTTTAATCAAGTGGCTCTTTTTTTCTTTCCTCGTTAGGACAAGGGTGGGGAACCTCAGACTTTACGGGACTTGTGACACTCTCCAGGCCCCTCTCCCAGAACTCTCCCTGGGCCCCACCACTCACCGACCCTGATTTGTGTCTCAAGTATTTTTGACTGCCTGCAGAGGTGCCAGGTTGCCCTCAAGATTGAGGGGGCCTGGCGTGTGCCATTTGTGTGTGACATCACGCAAATCTCCCAATACTGCGTAGGCTGGTGCAGGCTTCTGCTAGGCTGTGCTAGTCTCCACAGTGTCTTCCAATGCTGTGCAGGACAGTGCGACCCTGCACCAGGCCACGCCGGTCCCCACAGCGCCTCCCAACATTGCACAGGCCGGTGCACAAAGTTGTGTCCTCTAGAGGAGGCCGAGCCCTCTGGTGTAGCCGGGTGCTGAAGCTGTGGTGCGTGACATCATGCACACATAAAGCACAAGAGGCCCAATTCAAACAAATATTGAGGGGACCAAAGACACCTTGGCCCCCTAGAGTTGGCCTGACTGGAATGTGTCCTTGAGCCATGATAATGTCTCCTGCTTGCCTGGATGGAGGCTAGAGAGGGCTGTGGGTGGGATTTTCAGATAGCCTTCTGCACAAAGGTCAACATTACACTCATTGTTCTGCCTGCTTTTGCCTCTGGCCCCTCCCACCACAGACGTCTGACTATGAGAAGCTTTCCCAGATAGGAATGTGGCCCCTTTTCTGAAAAATGTTCCCAACTCCTGCCCTAGGGAGAGGATAAAGCAAACCCCTTCCCTCCAGCTGCCAGTCCTTTCTCTTTTCTCCCCAGTATGTAATTATGTCCTGACTGGGGTGTTTGCCTTAGGCTGATGTAGTACTGGGTTCAAATTCCCCCTCAAAGTGCTCTCTGTCCCTCCCCTGAACTTGCTTCACAGGGCTGTTGTGAGCGTAGGAAATCTGTGTGAGCTTCCTGGAGAAACCAAGGGTTAAGACATATTGGGACTGAAGTAGATAAGATTCACGACTCTAATCCGGCCTCTTTTCCCACCCCACCTATTCCCATCCAGCTTGCCCGCTACACCAAAGAAGGGTATCTTCACTTGGGCGCTCTTGGGACCACGACACTCCTGCCTGATACCCGCTGCTTGGTGGATAATATGAAGAACCGATTCCCACAACTCCTGGACTGTGAAAAGGTCAAGAGCAGTCTCCATAAGCGCTGGAGTTTCATACAGGTTCGTGACTTCCATCATTTTGCAGAGAGTGTCACAGGGCGTCATGCTAAGGCGATGGTTCCATCAGCATGCCTGATGAAGCAACCTCTCCTCTCCTCCCCTGTGTGCTGTTCTGAGGGTTCTCCTGAACCCTGTAAAGCCAGTTTGGGGTGTGGGGGACATGGGGATATACAGGGGCAGCCAGTGGGATGCCTTGGACTGGCTCCCACTAAGCACAATAATTTAGTGGAATCCGGTTCATACTTCAACAGACATCTAGGTATATTTTCATACCAAGCATTCCTGCTCAAGCCAGATCTCCAAAGCAGATACATCAGAAGTGAGCTCTAACAACAAAGAGTTGCAGCATGGCATGCTCCCAGCCTGAGTGACAGCCAGCCAAGTGGAAGAAATTTCTTTGCTTGTCCTCCAGTTGGGATTCTGAGACCACTGGACGTGCCCAGTCCTCACTGGGTTTCCCAATGGGGGGTGGTGGTAAAAGGTAAGTAAGTAAATGACCCCTGGATGGTTGAGTCCAGTCAAAGGTGACTGTGGGGTGTGGCGCTCATCTCGCTTCAGGCCAAGGGAGCTGGCGTTTGTCCACAGACAGCTTTCTGGGTAATGTGGCCAGCATGACTAAACTGCTTCTGGTGCAATGGGACACTGTGACGAGTGCACGGAAATGCCATTTACCTTCCCGCCGCAGCGGTGCCTATTTATCTACTTGCACTGGTGTGCTTTCGAACAGCTAGGTTGGCAGGAGCTGGGACAGAGCAACGGGAGCTCACTCCATCACGGGGATTTGAACCGCCAACCTTCCAATTGGCAAGCCCAAGAGGCTCAGTAGTTTAGACCACAGCGCCACCCTTGTCACATATTGGGTGTGTGTTTTAAGTTAGACTGATGGCTAATGGACATCCTTTTCCGTTCTGCCCTATATTTGTTACATGCAGCTCTGTTTCTGTTCTTCACCTCCTGTGAAAAAACTACATTATTCATCTCATGGTGAAATAACATGACTTGCATTATTCCTCCTCATTCATTTCCATGCAAAGGAAGTGCAGTACAAATGGATGGTTGATGTAATCCATCACGTGTTGTTTGCAATCTGAACGCAACAACAAACAGTGTGTACCAATCATACACACTGGATTGCTTACTGTTCCAGAAATAGGATAAGTCAACACTTACAATTCAAATCTCTGTTGTTGTTGTTGTTGTTGTTGTTGTTGTTGTTGTTGTTGTTGTTGTTGTTATTCTCCAATTGCCCTACTGATGGTTGTATACATTGATTTCTTTCCCCTTTCTTTTTCAGAATGGTGCAATTCTAAACAAAGGGACAGGCCGCTGTTTGGAAGTTGAGAATAAAGGCATGTCAGGTATGGATCTTATTCTTCGAAGCTGCACAGGACAAAGGTGGACAATTAAGAATTTCATCAAGTAGAACGCCCTTTCTCCTTTGCTCAAGAACTGATGGAATTCAGATCTTTCACAAGGGTAGACATCCTTCCATCTCCTCTGCTCTGTTCACAATATCAGGGAAAACTCTTAAGGGAAGAGAATATTTTCTTTCTTTTTCAAAATAATAATAATTATTATTATTTATTGAACTTTGATGATCTCTCTGCTGACTTCAACCAGCTGGAAGAAAACATTCTAGGTCTGCAGTTGTCATTACGTGAGCACTCAACTGGCATTTCTGCTGAAGAACTGTAATAAATGCTTTAAACGTTTTCCAGAGCAATATTACTTTCCCCAAATGGGCCCGCAGAAGATGCAGGAGAATCAAAGGAAGATCAATTTGCAAGTGATAATATATCAACCGTGAAGGCCATGATTGCTGTAGGATCCCTAGAAATATTCCTTCAATCCTCCTTCAAGCTGGTTTTGAGACACTCTGGGGAGAATCCTGGACTCCTAAAGGCACATTTCATAAGCTTCTTGCAGAACCTTTTCCTCCATACTAAGCACAACTTGCTGTTGTTGTTTTTGTGAAGCCTGATGTATGTGTGAGGGGGACATCCAGAATTCCAGCCGTGCACTGCTGCAATCAGCAGAATTTACAAAAAGGCCCCTTTTGGCATTGGCACTTCATCCTTCACCCAAGTCATTAAGAGAAGTGCGCTATTTTCCACAAACATGCCAAGAGGGAAGGGAAGGAATAATTTCGTGACAAATCCCCACCCAAAGCAACAATGATTAATTGGGTGTTTGAGTGGTTTTTAAATGTGCAATAATCAGATTAACTTTGCTTCTCCTAGTTTAATTTTGTGCAATTGTGCTTTAGAGACCAGAAATGTTTTGCTATGCCATGTTCGTGGCCCCGGAGGGCAATCTTCTTCCTTAACCAGGAGCTAGTGATAAAGGACTTTAGCAACAGATTTACATCTGGGGGTGTGAGAAAAAGAGGGATTTGAGGGGGGAAAACCCTAAAAAAGGAGGGATTAGGTCACTGGTGGTTAGAGAACATTTTATCCCTTTCTTAAGCCATCTAATAAAGCTGATGGTCAGTAAATTCAGATTAGACCACATGTTGGAAATATTGGTCCTCCAGATGTCGCTGAACAACACTACCATCTTTGGCCATTCTTGCTAGGGCTAGTGGGAGTTGTAGCTGAGTAACATCTGGAAGACCAAAGGTTCCCACTGCTGGGTTAGACTAAAGAAGCTACTTCTTACCATTGTGTGGGGACAGGACAGCTGTGCCCCTCCAAATGTTGGTAGACTACACACCCATCATTCCTGACCATTGACCATGCTGATTGGGGTATGGGGTCACCACAAATCCTGGTCATCCTACATAAGTGACACGTGATATAATTAACATCTGGAAGCTGTTGCCAGACAATACAGTGAAGTAGGATTTCCGACATGGACTGCCTTACACCTGGAATTTCCTGGACATTAAAGTGATTTCCGCCCAGATGCTGTTTACGAGGGCCGAATACCGCCTGTGTCCGGGAAATTCCGGACATATGGCAACACTAAGTGAACGCCACCAACTTTATATAGCTTTGGAATTGAATTACCAGTATGTAAACTCAAGAATCAATGACCAGTTGCTGGGGGGCATCAGTAGAATTTCAGGTGTTTGTGAAGGCACAGTTCAATGTGAAAGTCCAGTTGCTTTCCAGATGCATCCAGTTGACCACTGGGAAGATAGAACTTTCGTCTGAAGGCAGGGCTTTTCTCATCTTCAGATGTCTGCACATTCATTTGATTCCCAAATCCCTGCATGTTCATTTTATTTTAAAAGAGCAGGCCTGTTTGGCAATCCCAAAAGTCGCAATGTCATAAGAACATAAACAGTCAGTGGAAGGGAAATATACCGTACGAATATCCCCCTCCTTCCAATGTTTGCTCAGCCATAAAGCTTGCCAGGAGGTATTGGCCAGTCACTCCCTTTCGGCCTAACTCTGGCTGCATTCACACAAAACACAGTAACATTTCCCTGTTACTTTCTGTAGTATATTTGAGCTTTCACACAGCATAAAAGCCACTTTTGAAACTCTAGTGGAACATAGTGGAAGTTTACATCTGCAACCCAGGAAACCATGAATGAAATGACAAAATTTGGGGTGGTATACTAGCATACAGTTATTCCTTGCTGTTTTCATGGGGGGGCTCATGGGAGAACCGAAGCATGCACATGCGGAAAGGGTGAGGGAGTGGAAATGTTGTCCGGCGATGTTCATTTCTGCATCACTGATCTGTGCAAAATTTAGCACGCCATGTCTGTGTATTGCTCAGAAAGCAACAGTTCTGTAACACAGCAGGTACTGCAGCATGAAAGGAGCATGAGAAAATGGGAAAGAAGCACTGGCATTGTAATCAGGAAAACTAAAGCAACATTCCCTGTGTCTGAATGCATCCCGACTCTTCCAACTGTTTCCCTAAACTGTGACACTTTGAAAGAAAACCAGGCACAGCCAGAGCCTGGCATTTCCGTCCCCGGTGGCACTTGCCAGAGTTCCAGCAGCTTTGAAATAAATAAATTCCCAACTGGCTCTAAAAGTTTTGGCCTCATTTGGTTGACTTCATGACCGTGCTGCGTGATGATGAGTGAGGAGGGTATGTCTGCTTCCTGCTCTGCTGTCAAGGAGGAAAAACAATAGCAGCTGGCAGCCACGAGATGTCACTGTCACCCACTCCACGAAAATGTTCAGCTGGCAGGTTGTTCCACAACACCTTTTCCCTTCATGCAATGCCCCCAATTTATCCTAAAATGGTTTGCAGAAACTACAACTTTGTCCTAGGCAGGGAACCACCATGTATGACTGCGCTCCCTAGTTAGGATAAATTGGTAATGGGTTTTTGTTGATTTTTGTTTTCTTAAAGGGGGGAAAGGTTTGATTCAGCACCAGGTGTTCTGATTCAGAGCGAAAGAACTATTTAGGTGTGCTACCCAAGAATGAAGAACAGACTCTTGTGCTGTGTTGCAAATGGCTACTGACAGTCACTTCAGGCTCACAGCTGAGATACACAGAACCAAAGGTCCCAGTCTTTTGGATCTCTTCTTTCCATGAAATTTATTTGAATTTCTGGTGTGGGGGGGTCTATCCTGTGCTGGTGATGGGGACCGACCCTGCGTGAGTGACGCTGCAGAAGCAGCATTCCTAAAGGAAACCTGCTTGTGGAGTGTCACCAACACCCTTCAGGATTGACCCATCTGTGGAACAGCTGTTAAGCATATGGGCCCATCCTGTGTGGTAAAAGCATCAGGCCAGTAGGAAGTTGGCCTTCCTTCACCAGGAAGACAAAGCCAGTGATCACAGGTTGGTCTTAGCCTTTTTGCAGTTTTTTTCCCCCTGCCCCGCTGTGCCTCCCTCTCCTTTCTGTCTGATGACCGGTGGTTGTGGTAGTGGTGATGATGAAGATGATGATGTTGATGATGATGATGATGATGATGATAATAATAATAATAATAATAATAATAATAATAATAATAATTTATTATTTATACCCCACCCATCTGGCTGGGTTTCCCCAGCCACTCTGGGCAGCTTCCAACCGAATATTAAAAACAGGATAAAACATCAAACATTAAAAAACTTCCCTAAACAGGGCTACCTTCAGATGTATTCTAAAAGTCAGATAGTTGTTTATTTCCTTGACATCTGATGGGAGGGCGTTTCACAGGGTGGGGCGCCACCACCAAGAAGGCCATCCGTCTGGTTCCCTGTAACCTCTCTGGGAGGGAACCACCAGAAGGCCCTCGGAGCTGGACCTCAGTGTCCGGGCTGAACGATGGGGGTGGAGACGCTCCTTCAGGTATGAGTTCTTGTATGAGCTTTCGTGTGCATGCACACTTCTTCAGATACACAAAAGCTCATACCAAGAACAAACTTAGTTGGTCTCTAAGGTGCTACTGGAAGGAATTTTTTATTTTATTTTGTTTTGACTATGGCAGACCAACACGGCTACCTACCTCTAACTGAATCATTTGGTCAGTTTAAGAGATAATCCCGGGGTATTTACCAGCAACCTGCAAGGCAGTGGTAAACCTTAATGCTTGGGCTTTTTTCCCCCTGCCCTAGGTCGGTTGAAAGGTTCTGCCCTTTGTAGAGCTGTGAGCCCTAAAATTAACTGCTTTACCATTTTCTCATTTCCACATTGTCACATTTCCAACCTGTCAGGCGTTCTGTATCCCTCTGACAGCTCAACAATATTTTAATTCCATTCTCCAATTCCTACTTTAGATTCCATTGCTCCGGCAGGTGGCAGGGGGGGATGACACTAATCCTTTCACTTGAGATGTAAGAAAAAGAATGTGGGCGGAAGATATTGCCCAATTGCCAAAGCCCCCAAAGCGTAGGCAAGGGAAGCTTCTGTGAGCCCTGTTTGGAAGTGGTGAATGCCAGGTAGCTAAAGGGCATCATGTGAATTCCTTTGAGCTTTATTTAAATTTTTATAAACAGTTGAACTGCCTGGTACTCTCCAGAGAATAGAGTTGGATATTTTATATATATATATATATATATATATATATATATAGAGAGAGAGAGAGAGAGAGAGAGAGAGAGAGAGAGAGAGAGAGAAGGGCAGCCATGAGAGACATCAGCAGTGGGCCCTGCCAGTGGCATAGCGTGGTTTGCTGGTGTCCGGGGCACTCAAACACCCGGAGAACAGGGTGTAGAGCAGGCATAGGCAAACTCGGCCCTCCAGATGTTTTGGACTACAATTCCGATCATCCCTGACCACTGGTTCTATTAGCTAGGGGTGATGGGAGTTGTAGTCCCAAAACATCTGGAGGACCGAGTTTGCCTATGCCTGGCATAGAGGGTGAATGGAGCCCACAATAGCAGCCCAGCCCACGCCGATGACATGACCCCCCCCCATACCAGAGCCAAGCAGGGCCATGCTGCACCACCTGCCCACCCATGCAGGGGGGAGCTCGGCTGACGTGGCACTTTGATCACCTGAGCCTTGCAAAGCAGCTCAGGGCAGGCAGGCTGGTGTGAAAATGATGCAACAGCCACGCATCCTTCAATCCCAGCCTCGCTAAGCAAGGGTGAGGCCGGGATCAAAGGACGCATGGGTGTTGCAATCCTTCTCATACCACCCTGCCAGCCCAAGCTGCTTTGTGAGTCTGTGATCTGATGGTAAGATTTACCCGGTGATTCATTCAGATCAGATCCCAACCTCGCAAAGTGGCACAGGGCTGGCAGGTTGATGTAATGAGCCAAATGTGCAGTGCCCCCCCCCCCAAAAAATGTGCCCAGGGCCATCGCCCCGGCAACCTCCTCCATGCTACTCCCTTAGGTCCTGCCATCCATGGGGCCCTGCCATCCATGGGACCCATAGATGGTGAAGTGCCCAGTCCTACATTGCATCCCCACAGGCAGGGACTTTCTCATGTCAATTGCTTTTGAGCCTTTTTTGCTGAAATGTTCTTTCAAAGCTACTAGGATAATTGTCCATTGCTGAGGAGTGCTCTCTGCATGCTCGTACATTAAGCTAAACATTTCTTGCTTGGAGAGAAAGCAAGGTTGTAGGCATGATTTATTTCCAAACAGTTTCAGTTTGTATCATGTTGTGCTAATGATTAAGCAATAACAGATTAGGCCTAGCTTCGATTCCGAACACATTCCGCAACATTTAGCCCAGTTCAGTAAACACGCAGGTAGGGATGAGGGAGAAATTTGATTCAACTTGCATCTAAAGCCGAATCATCTGGGTCTGCACTTTCCGCAGCATTACAGAAACTGAAACACAGCCGTCCTTTGAAATTTGCACTTCTCCAAATTTTGCGGTGCAGTTCTCCAACCAAACAATGTTTACAAAATGCATGAACTGGGGAAAACTGTGCATTAGAAATAAAGATGCTAGTGAAGATACATACAAAAAAAGCCTTTTCTTGGGAGAAGCTGCTTGCAAAAAGTGCATACAAAAATGTGTTTATTAGGAAGAACTTACACCAAAAGCTGAAGGATTTTCATGATGCTTCGGGTTTTTTACTCTTGAATTGTTACAGAAATATGGAAAACAGAATTTAAGGTGGGGAAAATGAAAAACAGAAAGAACTGAAATTGGCAGATACTTCCATCCCTACTCTGGAGTAAACACTTAATACTAAGATTGATGCTTGGAACTCAATAGAACCCTAAAATTTGTCCCTCAGTTGGTACCTGCTTAGAGACTATGGTAGTTAAGTGGTATATAAATTGTTTAAATATATTCAATAAAAAGAGTAATTTGGTCCAACTCCTTGCCAATACATGTACACTGCGGCTACAGTTGATAGATCCAGCCACTGTTGAGAAAGGAGAGGAGAGTACAATATTCTCAGACGTTTCCAGGTTGAGCTGTTGGGAAGTTCTCCCTAATATCTAGCCAGATCCCATTTATTGTCAGTTTGGTCATATGTTCCGACCTTTAAAACACTTGAAAAATGGCTCATTTATTAGTCATTCTTTGATATCACCAATCCAATTGTAGTCTCTAAGGGATAAGTTTCCTCAAATGTTTACCATCATATCATCATTTCTTATAAAGCCTGTAGGAGCAAATTTTGCCCACAAGATCTCAAAATCCAAAAGGCCTTGGAATGGTTGTAAGACTAGGATAAAACTCTTGGTGGGAGGCATTCCATAGGTGGGGCAGAACTACCAGAAAAAACCACCTATGGTAGCCACCCTGCCTTTGCACATTAGCAGTGGAAGTTGGTTCATTAGGGTGATGAGGGTACCACCCTACCACCTCATGTCTGTCCTCAACCCAACCCCACCTGCTTTCCTTTGTACTTGGATCCAGTCAATTTTTTTTGGGGGGGGAGCATTGCCTGTCGGCTTCCTTCTCCTCAGTCTCAGTATTGCCCTTGTAAACCCCATCAGGGAGGAGGAGGAGGTTGGGGACTAAACTAGAATTAGCTGGCTCTGCCTCTCACTGTGTGTAGTGGTTAAAAGTGGTAGACTCACAATCTGGTGAACCTGGTCTGCTTCCCTGCTCTTCCACATGCAGCTGCTGGGTGACCTTGGGCTAATCACACTTTGTGAAGTCTCTCAGCCCCACTCACCTCACAGAGTGTTTGTTGTGGGGGAGGAAGGGAAAGGAGAATGGTTAGCTGCTTGAGACTCCTTCGGGTAGTGATAAAGAGAGATATCAAATCCAAACTCCTCCTCCTCCTCTTCTCACTGATTCTGCTTCCACTTCTGGGCTCCCATCCTTCTTCCATACCAACACGCATGAGCACCAGACACCACTGTACATTAGGGCCGGGAGACATGGAGGATGGCCTCTCATCCAAGCTGAACGTGCCCAAGGCTTTTCAACTTTTCTTCATTGGACATGGTCTCCATGGCTTGTTTCCCGGTGGTCCTCCATGACTGTTATAGTTTCGACTGCTTTGGTGTATATTACTAGGCATGCACAAAAGTCATGGTCCATCTCTTCTCCACCCTCCCTCTCAAAGGTGTAACTTTTATGGGCCCCACAGGCAAAAAGAGGAGAGGTGTTGTGTGATAGCGGTGGCTGCCCACAGTTTAAAGCAATTATAAGCTGTTGGTGGAGATGGAAAGCTCCCAGCTCCCATCATCCCTGGCAATTGCTATGCAGACCGTGGCTGATGGGAGTCGGAAGTACCCCACAACTCATCCAGCTGTGAGCAGAAAATGGCAACGGCTGAGGTTAAACAGCCCTGAAATGTGGAACTCAAAAGAGTTTGCTTTGTTTTGTTGTACTATGGTTGGGGAAGACCCACCTTGCATAAACATGCACTCAGTTGACCTGTTTGCTATGTGAAGTTGTCTGCATGGCCACTTTTTCATTTTAGGGGTAGAGAAAAAGTGACTTCAATGATGCTCTAAAGGTCTTCGTGACTGATGTTTCCATAAATGGCTCTTCCTGCCCCCACTTCCCTGTGTCAAAGCAAATGGATCAAATGGTAATAAGCCTGGTTTGTCTCATCACGATCAATCAGATTTCTTTTCCCCTTAAAGTCGGACTATAGTCCTTTTTAATGTTTCCTTTGTTTCCCATGTTGTCCTGGATTGTTCAAACTGGTGGAGAGTGTAATACAGAACTGTGGATGCCTTCTGTATTCCTACAAATAAATGTTAGCAAACGGATGAGTGTTGTCTTCTCTCATTCATACAACGTGAATCCTGGTTGTCAAGTTTTTTTCTGCCTGCCCAGTTATCCACTGCTAACATTGTATTTTTGCACCTGGATCCCAAGTTACACAACTAGAAACAGGAGTCAGGTTCAAAAGTCACTTTTGACACCCAGGAGAATCAACAGGGTCCAATGTATAAACCACAACCAGGTTTATACACTGGGGTTTGCCAAGGCAATTTCCTTTCCCTTTCTTTGAAATTTTGATTTCTGCTTAAAGGAGCCGTCTTAGCAGCAAATGATGCCTATTTAATAACTTATGTTTTAACTCCTGGAGCTGACAGTTAATTGCCCTGATTTTTACTCTTGTGCCAATAAATAAGTCGGAAACACTTCTGCTCTGTTTTTTAAGAGATTGTGTTACCTTACCTGCATTACAAAGGTGGTGAAATGGAATAGGTCTGAAAAGAAAGCTATCTGGTGTTCAGCAATTCGGTCTTTGTAACCTCCTTTCCTCCCAAAATTGCATGCATTTCAGAGTTCAGTTTTGGGCTATAAGTCAAAAGGAATGCCCTCCTCTTGTCCGCCACATTCACCCTACAGTCTTTGGATTTTCTGTGGGTCTGATGGGAAAAATCAGTAATCTGCTGAGCAGGAGTGATCCACCATTTAGCTTTCAGAGAGAGTCCCAAATAGCAGCGATACGTGCGTTAAAATCTCCTCCAACACTGAGAGGGTATCTGGATATTTAATATAACAAAAGGTAAGATGGTCTTCCAGAGTTTCCCACCTGGAATGGAAGTCCGCTATTTGGCCTCCTGGAGGAGATATACATTAGTAACTAATAACTCAATTTCTGTTTGAAATCAAGACCTGAAAATCACAAAAGGGGGAGAAGATTTAATAAGGGTGCGTTTGGCGTGTAGTTTTAGAGACATTGCTATAGCCAAGCCACCCCTGGCCCGTCACCTTTAAGGGACTGGGCTGCTGGAAGTGAGATAATTTCGTATCCATTAGCCCTCCTCTTGTTTACTTCAGGCTTGGTGCATAAATACATTCAGTGCTTTTTTTTTTTGTCAACATCGGAAAATAAATATGAAAATGTAAGCAGTGTTTGGTCTCAACTGAATTTATCGTCCCCCAGCCATTAATCAGAAGTTTTAGAATTTTCGTTGAATAAACAAAAACACTCAAATACAGAAGACACATCAATAGCAGTTTCTAAAACATCATTACCCGCATCTAGAATGAAAAACCACCAAGGCGGTCTTCATGGCAAACAGGAAAATGAATGGACCACAGGATGAAAACAAATATCATTTTAGGATTTGACTATTTCCCACAATTTGCACCCAACATGGGGGAATAACATTTGTTTCTGCTTGGAACACCATTTCTTGAAGGTAAGCTAACGGCACTATATTTTTGACATGTTATTTCACAATGATTATTCTATTATTGTTTTTTCTAAGTATTCTGCCCTGAAGATACACGTTCCAGCAAGCAAGGAGTGGGGGGGGGGGGGGAAGGAATGTACCCAAGAACTCAATATAATTGAACATGGTGCATGTAAATGAAATAATGCACATTATGCGGAAATTAACAAATCACAGTGTATAATCTATTGCATTTCTATTGATATGTATAATAAACACTGATGATGCAGTGTATAAATGGGAAAAGACAGGAGGGTTTTCAGTCCCATTCTGCCCTCTGGTGGTTAACTGCTACTTTTAATGGGTTTATTGCTTTTGAACAGCTGAGTCTGGATCCTGTTAGCATGTACTCACCGTGATAGCATAGAAATCACGCAGGTCTCCAGTACCTGGAGACATAGGGGCTAACTCTTAGGGGCCAATACAGGTTTTGGGCCCCTCAATATATTTTTTTCAGGGGACAGAGCCCCTTCAAATTTCAGAACACATTCCCTGACTCCTTGCAATGCTGTGTAATGTCACATCGGGGCCCCTCAATCTTCTGGAGAATCTGGCACCTCTGTCAGGAGATGTTGGGGGTATAAGGTGGGGTCTTTTATATGCAAGTTGTATGGCCTACCTACTTACACACACACACACACACACACACCCACACACACTGGTACCTTGGTTTATGAACTTAATCTGTTCCAGAAGTCCGTTCTTAACCACAGCGTCTTAAACCAAGGCATGCTTTCCCATGTTCCACTTCCAGGCAAAGTTCACAAACCAAAACACCTACTTCCGGGCTTGCAGCGTTCTTAATCCAAGTTGTTCATAAACTAAGCTGTTCTTAAACCAAGGGCAACCACTGAATATACTCTCACTATTCTGAATAAAGGGCTAACTTGGAAATAAAGGCAGGTGCCTATTATTATTTTTAGCAGTTCTGGTCACTTGTTAGCCAAAGGACTCCAGGTGGCTTAAAAATGCAAATAAATATAAAAGCAGAGCGGCAACGGCAATACCAGGGCCACACTCACACTGTATATTTAAAACACTATTGAGTTTAAAGCTCGGGAGGGTGGGATATACGGGTCTCCTAGCACTCTCAGCCCCTGACAAACTACACTTCCCATAATTCTTTGCAGGAAGCCACAATGGTTTAAAGTGGTACAATACCTGCTTACGGTGCACCAGTCTATGTTGACTGTATTGGTTCTCCAGGAGATCACTCTTTTCCATCAGGGGACTGAACTGCATGAGAAGTTGTGGACCTTTCCCAGATTTTTCCCCCATTAGCCAATAGATTGCATTTCATTCCTGAACCCCTTGCGGTGTCTCATGGTGGGCACCACACTTTTCTCTCTTTCTCTGGATCTAACCCAGTCATGTTCTCTTAGTGACTTCTGCCTGCACCTCCAGTGGGGTGGCAGACAGGACTAACCGCAGAGTTATTCCATCAGTAACGCTTGCTTTCTGAAGTTGTTAATAAGTTTGAGTTCTGGGCTATATTTCCCCTGACCTGTTCTCTATTCCACTGCAGCAATGTGACCATTACTGCCACAGAATCATAGGTATGGGCTGAGGGGTTTTCTCTGCTCTTCCCGTGTCATGCCTAGCTCTGACCAGGTGCCAGATATAGATGAACCAGCGAGCCCACGGGTTCAGGACGTTGAGGAACAAGCAGGGTCCCCTCAATCCAATGCTGAGGATCTGCTTGAAGGGCCTTGATGAAGAACCCCAGGAACTGTCAGAGGAGACGTCGGAGCTACCTCCCAGTCCTTGAGAGTGCTAGGTCCAGGTGAAAGAGCTACAGCACAAAATGTGTCTGCAGATCCAGAGTCATTGGTCTGCTTGGGCCTACCCATGAGTATGTGATCCCTGCCAGCAGCTCTGGTTAGGGCTCTGTATAACCTCGCAATTCCAAAACATAGACGCGCTTTTGCCCTCGCAAGACTGAATGTCTTGCCCTCAGCTGTACTTGAGGGACGATTCCAACAGATTCCACACGAAAAACGCTCATGTCCCCGTGGAGATGTCAGCACCGAATCAGTGGCACATGCCCCCCCTGTCATGCACGCTTTACAAAGACCTGAGGAATGAGATTATCACCCTCTTTTATTGTCCATTCCAGGTCGCCCAACCACTGCCACAGTGTCTTTCCTTCTGGCAGATCAAGAGGAGCAGATGACAGCAAAGGTTGCAAGGTTTTTAGCTAGGGCAATCAGAATAAGGTCCACTGTTTGACTGCTGATTCAGGCCCCTAAACAGTGTTTTATATAATTGACTTTTTATTTTGTTCTGTGTATATCGCAATGTTCTTGTTGCCATGGCCTATGGCTGATGCAAATAAAGTTTCATTCATACATTCATTCATTCATTCATTCATTCATTCTGGTTAGGGTTGTTTTTAGGAAGCTCGCTCCTGAGCCTCCCAGTTGCTGGAAAAACACAGCACTTTTGTTCTAGTTCCCCTGCCTTGATGTATTGTATTTTGTCTGAACATAATAATAATAATAATAATAATAATAATAATAATATATAATAAACGTTTATTGTCACTACACCACCTGTGTGCAGTGAAATTAAACTTCCTGTAATGTTGACTTGGACTGTTACTTGAATTTGTCTCTGGATTACGTTTGGGCCAGGAGTGATGCTTTGTCATCCACCATGTTTTATCTGCAGACCTGTCCTCATTGGTGAGTCATCTTCTGTGACTGGGTCCCTTCCCCCGGATCATGCCAGCCAGTTGGTCTGGAGAACAAGATTAGGTTTCGATGTGAACTGAGTAAAATTGCTCTCTCATCCCTACTCATGACTGAAAGAGAAGGGTGGTGGAAAGATACCAGAACTCAAAAGAAGAAAGCAACTTTATTACTATTGCATAAGTGATTAAAATTAGACTTTTTTTATACAGATTAAGATATTTACAGTGCTGTTTGGTTAAATAGGCAGGATATATGGCAGTTTCTTCCCTTTATATACTTTGTACAGTGCAATATATATAATGTGTGTATATATTAAAATAAGTTCTTTTCTTAAAAAAGGTAGCATGCAAGGGACATTATTTCAAAATTTATTCCTTTGATTTTATCTGTACCAAGGTTTATTTGCCACCATTCCCACCTTCCCTGCACTTTTGTTTGAAATAATGTTTTGTCAACATAGGAGGAAACGAACATTGCTGGAATCGAAGGAATGAAAATGGACGAGAGCCCTTTTCACACGTTCAATGGGAGAGATGGTCTATGCTGTCCGAGGTCCAAATCTTTTTCACATTCGGCCAAGGACCTGCATATAATCAGAAAACCTGCCTGGGAATCTGACACAGTAGGGCTGTGCACCAGCTTGGGCTGAAGCCCAAACTGAATTGAACTGACTCAGGTGAGGGCTGGTTGCACACGGTAATCTGGGGTGTCAGTGGGTGGGGGGTGTCAGGCAGGTAGGAGAGGCAAGGTGAGGCAGGAAGAAAGACAAGCTATATTGCAGGGCTCTGTTTGCAAGTGCCTTCCCTGCAGGGAACAGCTGTGGAGCGGAGGATTCAATCCTGTCGGGTGCTTTTTGTCCCCTTGCTCTCAAACAGGAAAGGGGAGGAAGCAGTCTCTTCTCTCCCCCCCGCCCCGCACCTGGCTGTATGTTTAGTTAGGAATTTAAATGAAACATTACACACACCTCTGAATTGATTTGGGGATGGAAGTCTCTGAGTTGGGAAGGAAGGAGAAGGAAGGAGTTTAGATTCGATATCCCGCTTTATCACTACCGAAGGAGTCTCAAAGCGGCTAACATTCTCCTTTCCCTTCCTCCCCACAACAAACACTCTGCAGGGTGAGTGGGGTGAGAGACTTCAAGGAAGTGAGACTAGCCCAAGGTCACCCAGCAGCTGCATGTGGAGGAGCGGAGACGCGAACCCGGTTCCCCAGATTACAAGTCTACTGCTCTTAACCACTACACCACGCTGGCTCTCTGCACAGCCCTATTATACAGAAATACAGGCTGAATTCAGGGCTTCAATAAATGAGTGGAATTTGAGGGGGCAGCATGATTTTCCCTGACCCCACCATGCATACAATGTAACCTTTAGTTGTGAGAATAGGGTGAAGGCTTTTAATGGGGTGCCAAACCATTTCCCCCCTCCCCTCCAGTTCTAATACAAAACCCTTATAATTCTTGGAATAAACCAGAACAACCTGACCCGGCGACATACTATACTCTAAGAAACTATCTTCTATAATAAATAGAGACACTTACAATGTGCTTAAGACGAAGGGTACACTGGGCCTGCCCATGTTTCCACGTCTGACAAAATATCTTTCTATGGACGTTGCATGAGCATGAGAGAAGCTGACGGTGATGAGACATTTCTACTCCACCCCCCCAAAAAACCTCATCAATAGTAACCTGGGGTGCAATTAAATTTTAAGCAGATGATATGCTGAATGCAAGCTCTTGAAACTGATCTAGACCCTTGGTTTGGCCCCTCCCTCCCTCTTCTGGAGTTTACGCAGGCCTGTAACTGTTCAGGGTCTTGGACGTAGATCCTTTCTAGCTCTGCTTACCTGTATATGCAAATGGTATTGCCTACCACTGAACTATAACTTATCCCAACTAGCACTGTGATGCTTCTGCAGCAGTAAGGCTCAATTCTAGACTAGCTTGGCCAAGCAAGAATTAATTGGTTTTGCAACCTTTTCCACACCTGTGCAGGATCAGGGTTTGAGCGATGATAATGGGATTTAACCACATAATGGAGCAGCTGGGGCAGGAAAAGTGTATGAATGTCTTTGTTTCATTTTAGGTTTTATAAATTTACTATTACATTGGTGTTGGACCATGTTTTGACATCAAACTGGGTTGTTGTTGTTTAGGGGAGGAGGTGTAAAATTACTAAACCCCATGCAAAAATTGTGTTATGATCAAATCTGATCGTAATGCACACAGAATGTAATGAGAATGGTTTTCTAATATTCCCAGTGAGACGAAACTATGGCCAGTGTGGAGGAGGGTCATTCACACACATTTCTTTCTATTTTGTTAATAATTTTGCTCCTTAAAACCCTTCCCATTTTGCTACTATGATTGAATAATACCAATGGTGTGGGTATGCTTTAGCCATTTATATCATGCCTTGTAAACCAATGGTTTTGCATACTTCTAATCAGAGTAACAAAGTCTTGGATAGCTCCTGTTTCAATCTCTGCACCTGAGTAGGGTTGTCATACGTTCAGAATTTTCTGGGCATAGCCGGGATTCGGTTGTCGGAAACAGTGCCCAGTTGGAAATAGCTTAAATGTCCAGAAAAATTTGGACGTATGGCAACCTTACTCAGGTTCATTAAAAAAACAAACAATTTTTTTTTTTGAGATGGTGTAAGAAAGGCTCGGAAAACTTGCCCCCCCAAAAAAAAAATCCATTTTGTGTCTGGTTTTCACTTCTGGAAATATGGTAACCCTACTCCTGAGCTGCTATTAACACTATTTGAAGCCCCATCTGCACTAAGTGATACCATTTTAAACAGCCAGGGTTCCTCCAATGAATCCGAGCAACTGTTGTTTGTTAAGGATGCTGAGAACTGTTAGGCAACCCCTCCTTCCCATCACAGAGCTACAATTCTCAGAGTGGTTTAGCAATTAATTCCTATTCCCAGTGAACTCTATAATTGTAGCTCTATGAGGGGAATAGGGAATTCCCTAAAATTCTTTGAGGGAAGTCACGACTCTTTAAAATGGCATCATAGTGATTTAAATGTACGGAATGAATGTGGCCATTATCTGGTAATACAGACAAAGGCGGGTTCTCGAACCGTCTTAAATAAATATTAATGGCTAAAGGATGACGTTTGGATATATATATTTTCATCCGAATAGAAAATTCTTTCCAGTAGCACCTTAGAGACCAACTGAGTTTGTTCTTGGTATGAGCTTTCGTGTGCATGCACTTCTTCGGAAGTGTGCACACTTCTTCAGAAGTATGCACATTCTTCAGAAGCCATCTGAAGAAGTGTGCATGCACACGAAAGCTCATACCAAGAACAAACTCAGATGGTCTCTAAGGTGCTACTGGAAAGAATTTTCTATTTTGTTTTGACTATGGCAGACCAACACGGCTACCCACCTGTAACTTCATCCCCATAGTTTGCAAACCACTTTGAGTAAATTAATGTCAAAAAGGAGGAATGCAAGTTTTCTTTTCTTTTTGCAGTCCTGCCCCTACAGAATATGTGGTGAATTCTCTCCCTTCAATCCCTATTTTCAAAAGACTCTGGGAATTATAGCTGTCTGAGGGGGGGGGGGATACAGGTCTCCTAACAGCTCTCAGCACCCTTAAACTACACTTCCCAGGATTCTTTGCGGAAAGCCCTGACTCTTTAAATGCTGTGATGCTGCTTTGAATTTATAGTGCAGATGAGGTCGTAATGGCCATGCCTCTTCCACCGCCGCCGCCGCGAAAAAGTTTGTTCAAACCTAATTAGCCCCAACAGATCTGCATTTCTGAAGGTCCACTAGATCAAAAGCTTTCCATGGTTGGAAAGAACTCTTCTCAAGCCAGGCTATCTGCTTGTGACCAGATTGGAATAATTGAACCCCCCCCCCAAAAAAGTGTGTATGTACATTTTAATTAAGTGGCTACATTTGCACAGGTGCATTGACTGCCTGAAAAGGAGGCATTTTGTCAATATAAGTATAATTAGTTGTATAATATCTGTGTGTGTGTGCACGCGCACACACACACACAATATATAGTTTGTATGTTTTTATTGGGGACACTAAGTAAAAAGAAGAAGAAGACTGAAATCTTTCAGTCAGGTTTACTCACAGTAAACCGGGTATATATTATAGCGTTATGTTGGGAACTCCTCAACAGACACCTACAGTAGGTATCAGAAGTTGTTTGAAACGCTATCTTTGTCACCACTTTTGAGCAATATAAAGTGTTCTGCAGAAATAAAAGTTTCTCCTGTCAATGGGTTCATTCAGCTCCTGTCATGGTTCAGAAGAACATAAGAAAACCTTGCTGGATCAGGCCCACGGTCCATCCAGCCTGGCATCTTGCTCTGACAGTGTCCTACCAGATGCCTGTGGGAATCCCTCAGGTAGGACCAAACCACAAGAGCGTACTCCCTTCCTGTGTTTTCCAACAACTGATATTCAGAGCCGTAGTTTCCCTGACAGTGGAGGCAGGGCACAGCCATCATGGCGGGTGGCCATCTCTAGTCCTCTCCCTACATGGATTTTGGAAACCAGTTAGACTTACTCCCAGGTCAATGGTTTTAAGACTACTGAACTGAACAGCTGGGCAAAACTCATTGGCTACGACTGCAGCTTCTCGAAAGGAAATGTGCATCTACAGTGGCCTTAATTTCCCAGATGTACAAAACGGTTTTATCCTATTGAGTGGGCATTTTGTCTCCTTATAAAGTTTCCTCAGTCAGACTTTGGAAGAAAGCTTCCAACAGCTATAAACCAGGATGTCAATGGCTTCTAGCCATGATGGCTATGCCACTGCCATTGAGATTGTGCTTCTGACTACCAGTTGCTGGTGGACAGAGATGTGTGGCACTCATGTCCTGCTTTCAAATTTCTCACAAGCATCTGGCCAACCCCTGAGAGAACAGGATGCTGGACTGACATATATCAGGCTACCAGGTTCTGATCAATAAACCCCCTGACAAATCATTATGGGGCTTTAAGCCATCTCCCCTAAAGAGCCTGCTATTGTGCTCCCCAAATCATTTGATCTTCTCTCTCTATATATATATTTTAAAAAATGTATTTCCTCTAGTTATGAATTGGCATTGTAAAATGAGAGCAAATGGTGACTAGATTCAGAAACATTTGAATAAGACAGAGTAGAGGAAGGTCAATAGACTGACTGTACATTAAATATGAAGCCATTTATGAAGTAGACGCCTAGCACAGCACTGTTTCAAAATGTGGTCGGAAGACTTTGCATTGGCCTTAAATTTCCAGGGTGCTGCATCTGATTAAAAAGAACCCGATGAAAAAAATGGGCAGTGGGTATGGGGAGTGCAATAATAATTTTAAAAAGAAGCAAAAGGGTTGTGGGCCATGGTCTTATATTTAACAAATGAACAAAATCCTCCAGACTGCATAATTTGTTAATTATGAGCTTGATTGTCCCTGTACAATCCCCCGCAATGCCAGCAGGGTTAAAACAGAACCATTGAAGTCAGACGAAGATAAGCAAAAATGGATGGGTTTTTAAGCTTACTATGGTGGTATAGATTTCAATTTCCTGGGAAAGCTGAACCATTAGAAATATATAGATATAGATATAGATATGCTTCAGAGTTTCTGTAAGATAGCTAGCTGCAAAACTGTCTCCAGTTGGTGTCACATTTTTCTGGGTGGCCACAAAATACGGCTGGGTGAATGTGAATCCTCATTCCGATCTCCTGCCACCACGCCAAAAAAAATCAAAAATAAAATTCAGGGCTCTTCTGGGTTGTTTTTTTATTGCGTTAGGAAACAAAAACCGTTAAAGCATTAAGACAGCCCTTTTATGTCCCTGCCAAGAGGATATAGTTGATTTACAGGTACGCTGCTGGCCTGGGGTTCTCTATTGAACCGTCTGTCCTTATCCATCCGCTATTCCGTCACCCATGCGATCTCTCCTCTTTTTTTCCCATTTGTTTGTAAAGTTGATCAGGGAGAAAGTTCACCGGACAGCATGCGCATGCGTGGATTGTTGTTTTTTTGTTTCACAGTGTTATATGGCTACTCCATGCCACTTCGGAGGATCTGGTTGGCTGCAATCAACATGACACTGATAATAAAGGCCATAGCAAATGCGCATATTAAGCTTTTCCGTACACAAGTCTGTCGGTTTTGTTTTTGAGAATGCACTAGGAGAGAGAGAGAGGAGAGAGGAGAGATCATAATGACCTTTTCGTTTTAAAGTTACTTATCAATTTGATCATTATTGATACACGTTACGCAGCATATAAAAAGCAGCCCAGACGCCCATTTTAATTCCTTTGATTGGAATTGAGTTGGATACAACCCAGAGTAGGCCCACTGAAATTAATGGACCTATGGTAGCAGTCATGTCCATTAATTTCAATGGGCCCACTCTGAGTATGACTAGGGTTGGATGCAACCCATAATTACAAAGCCTTTAACCATGTGAGTCCAGGACCTTCACTTCAGAAACAAAGCCTGGAAATTTAGAATCTGAAATCTGGATGCATCTCTGTTTACCCTCCAACACGATGTGGCCCAAATCTGGGAAGACATCTTCCGGGTCGGCACTCCAGCACATGACCCATGTGAGATTGCAGACCTGAAATTCAACTCGAGATTGCAATGACAACTCCGTCCGAAATCATGCAAGAGCAAGTCGCCCAAAATGTCTGCCATGCTCTTATGGGGGGGGGGCGGACGGACAGGATGTCCTGGTTTTTCTGGGGCAGTTGATGGGCATGTCCCTATGCAAGAATGCCTTAGACCACCACACAGTTGCCTTAAGTTGCCTTTGGCATGTTCTGCCTGAGATATGCAAGAGAACCTCACCTTCAAATTCTGTTTGACAGTTGCCAGAGTTCTCATTTAAGCTCTCTTCCTCGTTGATGATGGTTTTCAATATCTTTCATTGTTAAGTGGTCCTGGAACGCATGGTACAGTATATGTTTCAGCTCCTCCAGAGTTATCCGCTGCATGTCAAACTGTGGGAAGTCAATGAGAACTTACTTAGAATTGTCATTCACTCACTAGGAGAAGAGTTTGGATTTGATATCCCGCTTTATCACTACCCGAAGGAGTCTCAAAGCATCTAACATTCTTCTTTCCCTTCCCCCCACACAAACACTCTGTGAGGTGAGTGGGGCTGAGAGACTTCAGAGAAGTGTGACTAGCCCAAGGTCACCCAGCAGCTGCATGTGGAGGAGCAGGGAAGCGAACCCGGTTCACGAGATTACGAGTCTACCGCTCCTAACCACTATACTATATAGCTCCCGTTGTCTCAAAAAAGCAAACAACATTTTACAGGATTCATCTCATCCTGGATAATCTGATTACACGGTTGCCTTCGGCAAGAGATAAAGAACAATTAAATCAAGAACAATAGACTGAAAAACAGTTTTTATCCAAGAGCTTTAACTATTTTAAATGCTGTAACCAAATGATATGATCTTGGGGAGTTGTGATGGATGGTATGTATGTGTATGTGTGGCTGTAAATGTGGGATGGCATTCAATTTCATTGTACTATGTACTATGACAATAAAGTATCTATCTATCTATCTATCTATCATCTATCTATCATCTATCTATCTATCTATCATCTATCTATATCTATCTACACCACACTGGCTCCCACACTACATGTTATCTTTCACATTTGAATCAGAATGAGCGTTCCCCACATCAAATGGGTGCGCATGTTGCGAGGTTGCGGGGAGACCCGTTGAATCACGGTGGCAGCTCCTGGCAGTTGGTTTGGCCAGGGGGGTTGGCCAGGTAGAAGGAGGGATTATACAGTACACACAATAGAACTTGAGTCATACCTGGGAAGTGGCCGTTGGATTCAGAGCTTCTATATCTATCTATCATCTATCTATCTATCTATCTATCTATCTATCTATCTATCTATCTCTATCTATCTATATCTATCTATCTATCTATATCTATCTACACCACACTGGCTCCCACACTACATGTTACCTTTCACATTTGAATCAGAATAACTGCCCCCCCAAAAAAACAACAACCCTATGCCAAAGTTTGAGGGCCACATTATCTTGTGGCCAGGCTTCATGGAGTTATGTGCCAATAACAGGCAGGCAACAGGCAAATGTTGGTGGCATAAAGGATGTGACTCCCAACTTTCTCATGACTGTGAGGAATGAGGACAGGGCCGTCTTTACCCAGGGGTGCAAGGGGTGTTGGGCACCCAGGCGCCAATTTCTGAGCTGCCTAAGCTCTTAACTATCTACCTGTTATGAAATAATAATTTGATCAAGCTAGAAAATCAAAATACATATATACCTAGATATTACCAGAATGTATACCTACTGTTTCACTAAAGGACTTTCAACTTTGTGCTCATTTACTAAAGGCACACCGCACCAGCGGCGATGCTTGTCATTCACAACGGCAACGCTTGTCAGACGAGTAAACATCAGCGCTTGTCATTCTGAACGGCGCCATGCACATGAAATTAACCCTTACAAATATTATGCTACACACTGTATTGAGCTGCTATGCGGCAGCGGGGTCAGTGGCACCTTTGACATGACTGATCTCGCGCCGCCTGCATGCAATCCATGTGAGATCAGTCATGTAAAAGGTGCCACTGATCCAAGTCAGGGGCGGAGCAAGGGGGCTTAGGGGGTTGGCTGCCCCTGGTACCGCCCTGGGGGAGGGTGACACTCCCTGGCCTGCCCCTCGCCGCCATGCTGCGGCTCTACCCGCCCAGGGAGCCCAGCAGCGAAAAAAGCACTGAAAGGGGGGGGAGGAGAGCAAAGCCCCTCCTCATCACTGCCCCTCCTCGCTGGCCTGCCCCTCGCTTCAATGCCGCGGCTCCGCCCAGGGAGCCCAGCGGCAAAAAAAGCCAATCTACAGCTCAAACCATGTTTCAGAAGGCCAGACAGACAGTCTCAAATATGTTGCAATTACTAATTAAAATAATGCATAGGTAGAACACAGGGCAGGTATCAAATCTGATCATAATGCACAGGGCTAGGGTGGAATGTTCTCCCCTTAACCAAGAACCCCCTAATCACAGTGCTTGTGGAAGGTGGTGAAATTTTAAAACAAAGAATGTGTTTGGTGGCACTGGGGTGCTGCCATCCACCCCCCCACCCCCGCAGCCTATCTAGTGCAGAAAAGTCTGTTTTAGCTGCCAAAATCTCTTGCAGATTCTCAAGCAGAAATGTTTCCAATTCATCCAACCCAAGCTGTAGATGTCCGGGAATAGACCTGGGACCTTCTTCCTTTTGTATGAATAATCAAATACATTAAAAAAAAATGTGAGCAACGTTTTCATTCATAAGAAGAACCAGCTGGATCAGGCCAATGGCCCAACTAGTCCAACATCCTGTCCTCGCAGTGGCCAACCAGATACACCTATGGGAACCTGCAAGCAGGATCTGAGCGCAAGAGCTCTTTTGCCTCCTGCTGTTTTCAAGTAATTGTATAGAGAAGCATTACTGCCTCCAAGCATAGGGTCAGAGCATTGCCATCATGACTAACATCCACAGATAGCCTTTTCATCCATAAATTTGTCTAATCTACTAATGCCATCTAAGTTGGTGACAATACAGCCACCTATGGGAGGAAGTTCCATAATTTAACTCTGCACTCAACTATGAACTACAGTCTGGTAGGGTTATATATATAGTCATATTTTCTCATCAGAATGACATTTCTAGCGCTGTTCGGGGGGGGCATCATGCTGAGCTGAGCAATTTTTCTTATAAGCACACTATACAAGCATAGAATTATAGAGTTGGAAAGTAACCTGATGTTCATTTAGTCCAACCTCTTGCAATGGAAGAATCACATTAAAGAACTACTGACAGATGGCCACCCAACCTCTGTTTAAAAACCTCCAATGAAGGAAAGTTCACCACCTTCCACTGAGAATTTGCAGTGGTTTCCCCAAGAGTTGTACCTTTTCCTATAAATTCTATTAAGCAAAAGTATTACAGATCCTCAGTCTGGGGAGAGAGAGAAAACCCCACAATCTTAAACAATGTAGAGGTCAAATCCTTTAACTCTGCAGCTGCTACGTAAAGGCTGCATATTTCGGAGAAAAAATAAGAATGAGCAAGCTGTTCTCGAAATACCCACAAGAGGTAGCCAAACACAGGATTATAAAACACCCACAACGCCTCAGTTTTTATGAACGGTGGTTGTCATGAATAACACTGCTTTTATATTCATTCTAGAAGGAAGTGCAATAGAGAAATATGAAGCTGCAAATTACCTGGCTTACAACTCAACAGGCCAGCCAGGTGAGTGTCACGGAAGCACAGGATTAAAGATGGACCATGCACTGCAACTGTTTGCCACTATTTTTAGTACCATCATGCCAGTGAACTGCCTAACAATCAGGGTTTGTGTGTTTTTTGGGGGGGAGGCAGCAGTGGGGGATCAAGCCAACTTGCTTGCTTACAGAAAAATGCTTCCCTCCCCACCTTCCCCAGCGGTGATTAGTATTCTGTGGTAAAGCAGCTGATAGCATGGGAATTGGCAGGTCATGAGTAAGAAGAGAAAAACAATATTCCGGTTAGAACTGCAACCAGCAACCAGCAATGGCTGCTTTTAAGGTCATCTTGAGAGGTCTGGGATCTTTTCAATGATGGTACCTTGACTGTAGACTAGACTCCCCTAGAGATGAACATCCTGGCATCCACTCTGCAAGCAGCAATCTATACAGTACGTTAAGTGTATAGCTTGCCCTTGAAAGTCTGATACTTCTCCTTTTGAAACAGCAATATGACTGTAGGTTCACACACAACAGTAACTGTGGTTAACGTTACCTGGTTTATAAACCAACCACAAACCATGGTTAATGAGCAACCAAGTTTATATACCATTTGTTGTTGTTCAGTCATGTCTGACTCTTCGTGACCCATGGACCAGAGCACGCCAGGCACTCCTATCTCCATTGCCTCCCGCAGTTTTGGTCTCCTCTTTTCCAGGCTAAACAAAGCCAGTTCCTTCAACCATCCTTATAAGGCTTGGTTTCCAGACCCTTGCTCAACTTGGATTCCCTCTGCACATGTTCAGAGTGTCTGAATCCCCGGAGAAGTGCTGCCAATCAATGTCAAGAATACTGAGCTGCAGCAACGAACAGCCTGACTTGGTATATGACAGTTTTCTGTGTATATTGCTATGGTTAAGCTGTGCAAGTTAACCGAGACACAGAAATAATAAATGATTGTTACAAGACAAGCAATGCATTCCTTGGGGTGGAATACTGATCTCCTTTTACTTTGGCCAAGGGGAAAATGGTCTACCCCTGAATACATAGCTGGACCGCCCCTCCCTAGGAAAACACAAAAGGAATCCCTTCTGCCCTAAAGGGATACCAGAAGGTCCTAGCACCTGCCTATCTGCAAGAGGTGAAGTTCTGTAACCAGAGCAAACTGTTAGCCATGAAATGGAGAGATAGGTCAAGTCCCTGGTAGTTGACTTGCAGAAAGATCTGCTCTCATATGAGCCATCTTCAATGGTGCATAAGACAGGCTCGTTTCTCTCTCTCCTGGGAGTGACAGATGACAGAAAAAGAAATAATAACCGTCATCTGTTTCTCACTATGGTGGGAGGACACTTCCATGAATCATACAAATGGCTTCGGTGTGGCGGGTGACCGTTTTCTGCTTTCTAGCACTGAGAGCTGAGTTAGACCTTTTCATTTGATAGTGGAAAGACCTGAGACTATCAGGGTGGCTCTGGAAGCTTTGCGTTTGCTGATGTTTTCTATCCTCCTTTCCAAGTGGGATGAAAAATGCCCAAACAGTTCAGGGAGCCATGGGGGGGGGGGTTGGAATGTACAAATATTGCCACAAGGAGCAAAAGTCTGCACTGCACACTTGCGCACTGTGAAAACTTAGACATCAAAACTTTTACACAATATTAGGTTTCATGTTTGATAAACCAAGTCTTGGGGAGAGTATTTGCCAGCTCTTGCTGATCCTTTTGGTGTGAAATGCCAAGTATTGAAACTTGGACCTTCTGCATTCAAGGCACATGTTCTACAGCTGATATAGAATCATAGAGTTGGAAGAGACCACAAGGGCCATCCAGTCAACCCCTGCCAAGCAGGAAAACATCAAAGCATTCCTGACAGATGGCTGTCAAGCCTCGCTTAAAGACCCAAAGAGGAGACTCCACCACACTCCTTGGTAGCAAATTCCACTGCCGAACAGCTCTCACTGTCAGGAAGTTCTTCCTAATGTTTAGCTGGAATCTTCTTTCTTGTAGTTTGTATCCATTGCCCGTGTCCGCTTCTCTGGAGCAGCAGAAAACAACCTTGCACCCTCCTCTATATGACATCCTTTTATATATTTGAACATGGCTATCATATCACCCCTTAACCTTCTCTTCTCCAGGCTAAACATACCCAGCTCCCTAAGCCGTTCCTCATAAGGCATCGCTTCCAGGCCTTTGACCATTTTGGTTGCCCTCTTCTGGACACGTTCCAGCTTGTCAGTATCCTTCTTGAACTGTGGTGCCCAGAAATGGACACAGTATTCCAGGTGAGGTCTGACCAGAGCAGAATATAATGGTACTATTACCTCCCTTGATCTAGACGCTATACTCCTATTGATATAATGTTCCTTTCTTCAATATAGTTTTTAACTCTATTAATATACTATTTTAACATTAGCGCTTTGTCATTTGGTCCCCAGGTAGAGTTACACTACATCAAGGTGTTAGTAAAAAGGTAAATGTAAAGGGACCCCTGACCATTAGGTCCAGTTGTGTCTGACTCTGGGGTTGCGGCGCTCATCTCGCTTTACTGGCCAAGGGAGCAGGCATACAGCTTCTGGGTGGCCAGCATGACAAAGCCGCTTCTGGTGAACCAGAGCGGCGCATGGAAACGCCGTTTACCTTCCCGCCAGAGCGGTACCTATTTATCTACTTGCACTTTGACGTGCTTTCGAACTGCTAGGTGGGCAGGAGCTGGGACCGAGCAACGGGAGCTCACCCCATCACGGGGATTCAAACCGCCGACCTTCTGATCAGCAAGCCCTAGGCTCTGTGGTTTAACCCACAGCGCCACCCGCGTCCCTATCTAGTACTAGCATACAAACCCCAAATGGCTTGGAACACAAGGACCTAAAAGAGCGCCTTCTCCAACATCAATCATTTCTACCCTATGATCGAGAGTTGAGCCCTAGTTGGTGATGCTGCCACTGGCGGCTGCCCAGTTGGCCTTGACCCATAACATAGAAGTGCCTTTTCAGTGGCAGTTCCCCATTTGAGGGATATGCCCCCCCCCGTGAGGTGTGTCTGTCTCCTTCACTGACTTTCAGGAGGAGCTTTCAAACATTCCTGTTTACTCAGGCGTTTGATGAATGGCAGACAATGTTCACAGAACATCTGACAAGGTCAGCTCCAAGGTCAGCAGAACGAACTCTTCACTTATCAGCTGGCAATCCAGCACCCAGCAGGATTAAACTTTGTGCCCGCTCATCAGCTGATATCACCCAGTAATGTCAGCTGACTGACAGGTGGGGTTGGTTTCGGAGAAATGGTCTGTGAATCAAACTGGATTCCTTGGCAGACCAAGAGCCTGTGGGCTGAATGTTCCCCTGCCCTGGAACAAAGTGTGCCACTTCTGTCTTTTTACAGAGCCAAAGTGCAGCTTGTCCTTGTCAGGGGAATAGGAAGGGGTGGGGGTGGGGGTAAGGTCCATGGGTGTCATCCCTAAGGGGAGTGACAAAATGGCACACTTACTGTGGGGCCTGGCCTGCAGCGTGCTACAGCCATGCATCTCTCCTGGAGTGACGCGTGTCTTGGGGCCCCACGCGCCTGTAACAGCAGTGTGGGGCTTGCACCTGCCAGGTGGACTCCATGGGCAGCTCCGCACCGCCCCCCCCGGCGGATCGCTGCGCAGCCCCAGTGGCCAGATCACCCCTCCCCGTGGCTGGATCGCCCCGCCCCCACCACTCTGGGTGCCGGAGCAGCTAGCTACGCCCCTGGTCATTGTCACAAACATTTGTCTTTAATTGAAAGACAGATAGCAACCTTATCTGTAAGGTTACTTTGTATAAATTTAATACTCCCCTACCCCCTAATTCCCTATAGAAACAAAACTACCCTCCCAAGCATTTTTCTGCTCTAATCTAAAGGGGGGGAGGTACATATCAAGGCAGCTTTCCCTCCATCTGCACCCCTAAATTCCACAGGGGGGGGGAAAGCCATTTCATCTTCTCTGTCCCCCCCATCCTCATCAGAGTACGACTGGAGGACTCTTTCAGACTGCAAAGATTATTCAGCAATCAAAAGCAAAGCAGCTAGCAGACCAAAAATATCATTGCAAACGAACCTTTCCTTCCCAAACAAGGACCTAGGATGAGATACTGAGCAATTTGCATTGGCAAGCGAAATCCCCAAAGCGCAGAACAACAGAACATTTTGTTGCTGGGCTATGTTCAGGGCCATAGGGAGCCCCAGCCAGCATACTCCAATGCTCAGGCAGACATTAATTGAAGCAATTTAAGGTCGCAGGCCCAGTAGACTGGAATACTTCCTTTTTCCCCATCCTCAGTTGGCCAACTCACTTAGCTTGGAAATCAATATGACAAAAACATAAGCGTTCCAACAACTGAGAGTTCAATGTTGCCCAAGAGAAGCCACTGGCTTTGGGGACATTGTAAATGCTCACTATTTATGGCACACGAAGCAAAATATGTACAAACACACAATTGCTCCTGGAATTTATATTGCTATAATTCCCGTGGCCCAGCGATGTTCCATGTTGTTCTTGCTGACCAGGTATTTTGCAGGCAATCCAACATTTCTCTGATGAAAATAGGGCATCTTATTCTACATCAAAAAGTGTGTGCCCCCCCCCCTCGCATTTGCTCTCGTTGCACATAGATTTCATATACAGACACCAGGCCCATTTACAACAAATGAATCAACACTCCCCATGTTTCCTAAAAAAAAAAAAATGGAAGTAGGTTCAACAGAGAGGTTGCGATTGGCTCAAGGTGACTGGTGTCTGTATATGAAATCTATGTGCAACGAGAGCAAATGCGGGGGGGGCACACACTTTTTGATGTAGAATAGGATGCCCTATTTTCATCAGAGAAATGTTGGATTGCCTGCAAAATACCTGGTCAGCAGGAACAAAATGGAACAGGCACAATAGAACATCAAACATTAAAAACTTCCCTAAACAGGGTTGCCTTCTGATGTCTTCTAAAAGTCAGGTAGTTGTTTATTTCCTTGACATCCGATGGCAGGGCATTCCACAGGGTGGGCGCCACCACCGAGAAGGCCCTCTGCCTGGTTCCCTGTAACCTCACTTCTCGCAGGCAGGAAACCGCCAGAAGGCCTTCGGAGCTGGACTTCAGTGTCCGAGCAGAACGATGGGGGTGGAGATGCTCTTCAGGTATAATGGGGAAGGGAACACATTGGTCTTGGCTGGCTTTTTTTGCAGTGGGTGGGTGGGTGGGTGGGTGGTAGACTGCAGCTCAGTGCTAGAGCTTCTGGCTTGCAAGAAAAAGTCCTGACATCTCCACCTCCCTTAAAGCCCTGGGGAGCCACTGCCAATCAGTAGAGATAATACAGAGCTAGGTGCATTAATGGGTCCGGCGTAAGGCAGGTTCCTATTTTTCCTGTGTTCCTAACTAAAACAATTATTGAAGTCGACTCATTTCCCATCCCCATCCCCTTTCGCTGTCCTTAAAATAGCCTCATTGAAATAATAATGGAGTGCATGTGTGTGTGTGTAAGAGAGAGAGATTTCACTTTGCATGCAGCGCTCACATCTCCAAGGCTATCGCACACATTCCGCGGGAAGCTTTCCAAAAGCTGGAAAGAAGTTCATAAAAATCAGAAGACATACACAGCAGAACGAGTCATGCTCATATTTCCATGGTAACGCCTCATTACTATGCCGGGTGCTGCTGCAGAGAAGGGAGGGCTACCTGAAGCAAGAATGATGCATCCTTAGAAAATTCAAACACCATTTCTTTTGGGGAGGGGGATTCGACAGCATAGCACACGCAAATGGAGCCCTAATGCAGGTGTGCTTGGCTTGGCTTGCTTGTTGTTGTTTTTTTTAATACCCATTGCAAGAGAGAGGAGGGTTTAGAGAGGAGATGCAGTGATGGGAAGCAGTGCTACGTATTGCATGCAAACACACTGTTATGAAATCGGGAGAATTCTGATTAATTTCGACGTCGGCAGCCTACACCAGATGAGTGACGTTTCGCTGGGTTATAAAAGGCGCGGCAGAGGACCCCCTGCCATATTCGAAGGCGGGCAAGACCATGGATCCACGCAATAAAAGCCCCGGCAGGTGTATTATTCTCCAGAACTTAATCCCTGATGTCCTGTGACCCTCTGGGAAATCACCTACAAAACCAAGAAATGACACTTTTAAGGCTGCTGCTTAAAAGTTCCCCGGAAGTGTTGCTTCAGTCGAATGTTGATTTTTACCTTCTGTCCCATGTAAGCAGAATCAACCCACCGAGGAGGCAAGGTGAAGCTCCTGCCTTGAGCGGCAGGAGCCTTAGGCGAGAAGAGTTTGGATTTGATATCCACTTTATCACTACCCGAAGGAGTCTCAAAGCGGATAACATTCTCTTTTCCCTTCCTCCCCTACAACAAACACTCTGTGAGGTGAGTGGGGCTGAGAGACTTCAGAGAAGTGTGACTAGCCCAAGGTCACCCAGCAGCTGCATGTGAGGAGCGGGGACAAACCCGGTTCCCCAGATTACGAGTCTACCGCTCTTAACCGCTACACCACACTGGCTCGCCTCTGCCCAGACGGGCTTGCTCAGTGCGCCGCTACGGAGCGCCGCGTGCCGCCACTGGACCCCAAGCAAGCCCATCCTGGGCTCATCCAGCGGCAGCGCGCTGCATGTGTCAACCGCTGCGCCTGTGCGCTAGGTGCGGCACGCTGGCGGCAGGCCAGCCACGGACGGGCTTGCTTGAGGCTCTCCTGCCAGCAGCACACTGCTACGGAGCGCTGCATGCTGCCAGCGGGCCCCGAGCAAGCTGCAGAGCATGCGTGCTGGGAGCGAAACCATGCTCCCCCAGGTGCTTACGGGTTTGCCGCCCCGGGTAGCCAGGCGGCTTCCTCCACCCCTGGTCATAGCGTCCTCTTTTTTGCTGTTCAAAACATGGCAGCCCTGTCTTATACATGGGGGTGTCTTGTACTTGGAAAAATACAGTATAAGGAATAAAGCGTTATCTCGAGCAATCTGGTCTTGGGCTGTGTATATCCTTATACATGAGTAGTAACACCTTGAACCTGACTCAGTAGCAAATTGGCAGCCAGTGAGCATCCTATAAGTAAAGTGCTATATGATGGCAGTAGTAGTCACAAGCACACTAACCACTATGTTCTGCACCAACTAAGCCCATTGCAGTAATCCAGCCTTGAGGTTGTCAGTGCACGGACAACAGTAACCATTAGCAGCAAACATCTTCCCAATATAGAACGGGTTACTTGGAATTCAACTTTCTGGATTCTAGCAGGAAGATAAGGTTTATTGGAGCAGGTTTATAGAAACCCAAGCCCCTTGATGCATGCTATTAAGCCAATTCTGTAGCATGATAATGCCCCAGTAGAGAATGGGTTGTATGCTAATCTTATGTCAATTCAATTAACCTCATAGAATTAAACTAAAATAATAATAAGAAAATAAGATGAAAAGGAGAAAACAGTTGGGATGACTTAGAAGCTACAGGATCTAAGAATCCTGGGTGCATGTCCCTCCCCCTGCCTCCGAATTTTAAATCTCAATGGATGCTGAAATTGGGTTTACTCCAAATCAAAGGGAACATAATCTTGCAAAGTCTTCACTTTCTAGTCCAGACGTGTGAGAAATTCCCAACGGATAAAACTTGCAAGTTTTAATTGGAAATCAGCTAAGAAATTATAAAAGGCATCATTTATCGCTCATGGCTTCTCAAAGAACTGGAAATTTCCATGCAAATTTTGTTTCTGAAGTATGTTTATAGACCTCAAACAGCAATTACTCTCCTAGCAGTGTCTACTTCATATTAGTAATTCAGCTCTACATTAATCTTTGCTATCCACTTCTCACATTTATATTCCCACTTTCCTCTAAGGAAAGCTCTAAGGAGCTCAAGGGAGCATACACCAGTGTGGTGTAGTGGTTAAGAGCGGTAGACTCGTAATCTGGGAACCGGGTTCGCATCCCGCTCCTCCACATGCAGCTGCTGGGTGACCTTGGGCTAGTCGCACTTCTCTGAAGTCTCTCAGCCCCACTCACCTCACAGAGTGTTTGTTGTGGGAGAGGAAGGGAAAGGAGAATGTGAGCTGCTATGAGACTCCTTAGGGTAGTGATAAACGGGATATTAAATCCAAACTCCTCCTCCTCCTCCTCTTCTTCTTCTTCTTCTTCTTCTTCTTCTTCTTCTTCTTCTTCTCTTCCTCCTATTTAATCCTCAAAACAGCCTTGTGAGGTTGATTAGGTTGAGAGACAGGGACTGGCCCAAGGTCACCCGAGGAGTTTCATTGCAGAGCAGGGATTTGAACCCTGGTCTCCCAGGTTCTAGTCCAAGCATTCTAACTACAACACTAGTGGGAAAATCAATAGGGAAAGCAAGAATATTTACTACAATAGTCTTCATTGCCCCAAGGCCTTTTTCTGCACTGTACTTCCTGTATATGTCAAGCAAAAATCCAACATGATACGCTATTGCCTTCTAAATGGTACAGATGGCACAACTAAATAACACTCACCACCACCACTTCAGATCTAAGGTTTGCTAGTAGAGTAAACTTCGGCAGAAGCCATTTCTTATCATCTTTTTTTAAGACGGTGAAGAATAGGAAATATCTCACTAAATAGAAGACTGCTTCTGAGCTGAATAAACATGCATGGGATCATAAGGCAAAAGGTAAAGGAACCCTGGATGATTGAGACCAGTCAAAGGCGATTAGGGGTGTGGCGCTCATCTTGCTTTCAGGCTGAAGGAGCTGGTGTGTGTCCGCAGACAGCTTTCCAGGTCAGGTGGCCAGCATGACTAAACCGCTTCTGGTTTTCAGGTGCAGAGGGAGACAGGGATGATGTACAGCTGAATGAGGAAATCTCGAGTTATGAGATACTGGAGGATGAGAGGGGGAAACTAGTAGACAGCAGGGACCTCCTTGGAGAGTATGGGAGACCCTCCCAGTCCAAGGGCTAGAAGGTCCCTCTGCATTCAAGAACAGAGAATGTGGAGGGATGTGACTCCTGTGACTTCCTGTAGGTTTCCAGAATGTTGTGGGAGATGGAAGAGGAGGGACTCAGAGTAGCCAATGTCTCCTATGCATGGAGACATGGATCCTTTGTCTCGAGAGCCAGTTTGGTGTAGTGGTTAAGAGCAGTGGACTCGTAATCTGGTGAACCGGGTTCGCTTCCCCGCTCCTCCACATGCAGCTGCCAGGTGACCTTGGGCTAGTCACACTTCTCTGAAGTCTCTCAGCCCCACTCACCTCACAGGGTGTTTGTTGTGGGGGAGGAAGGGAAAGGAGATTGTGAGCCGCTCTGAGACTCCTTCGGGTAGTGATAAAGCAGGATATCAAAACCGAACACTGCATCTCTTCTTCTTCTTCTTCTTCTTCTTCTTCTTCTCTTCTCTTCTTCTTCTTCTTTCTTCTTCCAACCAGATGACTGAATAAAAAGCCATACAATACAAACTGTTTGTTCTTCTTGTCTGGGGCTACCGAGGGAGGAGAGGATAACCCACGCCTGACACTGCCTCACCGCCACCGCTTGACAGGCCCGGGTCAATCTAGATAGCCCAGGGCAATTCAGGGCTATCTACAGTTCTCAGAGAATGCTTGGATTTTCCCGGAATTGGCCCAATTCATTTCGAGATTTGGTCAGATCAGGTGCTCAGCCCTACTGGGAACAAATGGTCCACTTTCCTGTGTGGTCAGCCATCCTCCCCTCTTTCAAAGTGAGCTACTCGCAGCACATAACAACGCAATATTTTGTGGGTTTGAATTTGATTAAAAAGAGGTGATGGGATACTTCTCAGAAATTACAGCAGCAGCAGCAGTGGCAGAAAAATGCCCACTTTGGTTCACTTTCCATTCTGAAGACGGAGATTTATGCAGCTTTGAAATAACATTTAAATCAGCTCAAAAATAAAAAATAGCTGAGCAAAGATGCTCCTTTTATAGGCCAAATGCAACCGAGGGCATATAATTAATGATCTTGCTTCTGCTGGCACTTCACATTATTGCTTCCCATAGTATGTTATTTATTTTGCCTCTGGAGACAAGATCAATTCATTTTGATCCACAAACATTTGAGACGGAGAGGTTACTATAAAAGTTGAATATAATGGATAATTTCCTTTTGTATTTTGGCTGGGGAAATCGTGTGGGTGGGTGTGCCAATACACATCAGAAGTGAGGAACTGGATCCGGCCACCTCCACACTCCCACCCACTTGTCAGTCACCTGCTGCCATGATTCCAGGGGATTGACACCTGCCAACATGCAAAGGGGGTTGCCGCAACCACCAATCACTTGATTGGTACTGGAAGCATGATTGTCAGTTACAGGGAGAGCCTTTGAGCTCTCTGCAGAGGGGGAAATGCTTCATTTTTTATTTTTATTTTTTGGAGCACTGTCCCCTCTGCAAATATCAAATTTGATCTCCCTACTCAAATTAAAAAAGGAAAAAAATGTATTTGCGTGTGTGTCTTTGATTTTAAGTTCTCTTGTAGCGTGCATGACAAAGAGTTGCAAATACCGTATTGGCCCGAATATAAGCCGCACCTGCAAATAAGCTGCACCTTTAAAATTGAAGGGGGGGGGGAGAAAGAAAAACAATACCTGGGCTGCTCTCTGGAGGGGGGAACCACACAGCTTTGCCAGCAGCCTTCCCCCTGTCCCCTTCTCTCGGCGGCTTGGCGAGGCTCGAGAGTGGTGAGCGGGCGGTGCGTCATTGCCCCGCGCTCCTGGGCTCTTACTGGGGTGGGGGGTGGGGAGCTGAGCCGAAAAAAGGGTGGCTTATTTCAGGCCAATATGGTGAAACATAAAAAAAGCCCATCCCTCTTTAAATAGAGAACATATAAAGAGTCCTGCTGGATCAGGCGAAAGGCCAATCTAACCCAGCATCCTCAAAGCGGTTTATGTTTCACACCACCAATATGTGTTTTCATAAATAGTGTGTGGCAGGTCTTATACCATTCCTGTTATGTACTGAGTTGAATAGGATCCAAAATGCAGCAGTCTGATTGGTCCGCAGGAGCCACCCAATCCAGCTCCAGGTGGAAGTGAATCCGCACTCGATTGGCATACAGGAGTATCCCGGAATTAGCCAATCACGTGGGGCCCATTGTGTAAATAGTGTATATAAAGCAAACGTTTGGGGGAACTGCATTCCTCACTACTATGAGCTGAATAAAGAGCATGAAATTCACACTTGGCTCCAAGTATATTTCAATTCCATAGTTTAGCTGCTGGGTAGCCTTGGGCCTAGCGATATCCGATGGAGCCTGGTGTACCTTCTTGCAAAGAGATAACAGGGTTCCTGTTTAGCATCCTGACCAGTATGTTATAAGAACACAAGGAGAGCCGGCTGGATTAGGCCAATGGCCCAGGCACTAGAACAATCACCCCTCCTGCATTTTCCAGAAAGTGGTACCCAGAAACTTTGCTGCCTCCAAGTGTGGAGGAAGAGCATAGCCTCATGGCTAGAAGCCACAGGACCTCAGAACTCTCCCCACTAACAGGATTTTCCTCTCCATGCAATTCAGTCTTGTACAGGAAAGCCTAGCCGCTGGGCTCTTGCAATTACATTTTATTTGGTAAGGTGACAAATCTAATTGTAACAGCTACTCAACTGGGCTTTATCCCAAGGTGACAATTACCAGACCAGGGCAGCACTTTATGTGCGTTATTTTGCAATGCAGTCCCCCGCTAATGCACTTGTGCGCACTAACAGGCTTCAATTTTACTAATGAAGAGGAACAACAGAGAGCTGCTTGCCAACCTCACTCTTCTGCACGGTGCTGATACAGATCTTGGCGATATTGGTAAGATCTAATCATGGATCAAAGCTGGAAACTAAACCATATAAGAAATGATGGAAGGAGCTGGGGATGTTTAGCATGGAGAAGACTGGGGTTTTTGTGTGATTTGATAGCCTTCTTCAAATATCTGAAGGGCTGTCACATGGAAGATGGAGCAGGCCTGTTTTCTGCTGCTCCAGAGGGGAGGACCCAAACCAATGGATTCATAGAATTGTAGAAGGTAAAGGTAAAGGACCCCTAGATGGTTAAATCCAGTCAAAGGTGACTATGGGGTTGTGGCGCTCATGTCGCTTTCAGGCCAAGGGAGCTGATGTTTTTCCATAGGCAGCTTTCAGGGTCATGTAGCCAGCATGACTTCTGGCGCAACGGGACACCGTGGCAGAAACCAGATCACACGGACACCGTTTACCTTCCTGCCACAGCAGTACCATTTATCTACTTGCACTGGCTTGCTTTTGAACTGCTAGGTAGGCAGGAGCTGGGACAGAGAAACGGGAGCTCACTCCATTGTGGGGATTCGAACCGCCGACCTTCCGATTGGCAAGCCCAAGAGGCTCAGTGGTTTAGACCAGTGCCACCTGCGTTCCTTAGAATCGTAGAACTGTAGAGTTGGAAGGGACAATGCAGGACTCTCAACACGCAGGTGCCCCCCCCTACTCCATTTGAAATCATACCGGATGGACCCTGCTTAGCTTTGCAAATCTGCTAGCAGTTTTATTGCTGAAAAGAAAGGAGATTCCAGTTAAAAATTGGGAAGAACTTCATGAAGGTAAGAGCTATTTGACAGTGGACCAACTAAGAGCAGGCATTTTAGCAGCACTGTCACAGAGAGCTCATGGCTGCAGAAGCTCAACATCTTCTCGTACAGTGGAACCTTGGTTTTTGAGCATCTCGGAAACCGAATGATTCAGAACCGAATGCCAAAAACCTGGAAGTGAATGCTTCCGTTTTCAAATGTGCCTTGGAAGTCGAACGGCTTATGAACCGTGGTTCTCTATCTTCTCAATGGACTTTGCCGACCGCCCATTGCGCCTCGGTTGCCAAACGTTTCAGAAGTCAACTGGTCTTCCGGAACGGATTACGTTCGTCAACCGAGGTTCCATTGTATGTTGGAAAATGAACAGTTTAGATATTGCTGTAGGGCATCTGTCAAGCTTTAAAAGGGTATGTATGTTTACTTACTCTCTGACATTGCTTGTTACTATTTATTAAACTTATTGGCAGTGTTTTTACCAAAAAACTTAAAGTGACTTACAATATATAAACATTCATACATGAAAACCAGCATTTAAAAAATGCAAATCTAAAAGACAATCCTATTTTTAAAAAGTAGGGTTAGAACATCTCAGCCACCCGAGGCTAGAGTTAATTAAAAGCCAAAGACCTAATGAAAAAAGACATGTTTTGCCTGGCATATAGAGAAACAGAATAAACTGCTATGTGAATGCAGCCTTAGGGCTATGTTGGATTCCACCCCTAATATCTACCACTTGAAGTCATCTCAGGGGTTTCCCCCTAGACACCTATGAAGACAAACAGCACCACAAGGAAGTTAGCACAGACGAGCCTGAATTTAACTCCACTCAAAATCTTCATTGCCCTTTTCATAAAATTCCCCAGCATTTGTTTGAGAGTTCCCTGCTGCATCCAGCAGCAGCCTACAGCCCCTCGCTGCTGAAAAAACAGCTCTCACTTTCAACATCCTTCCACTAGAATGTGATCCAACATGTAACAAAAACACATTTGGAAATGGGGATCAGGAAAAGAAAGATAACTTCTCAGAAATGCTCGCATCTTCTCACTTTGAGCACAACTTTGCCACCAACCTGCCAGAATATGCTGTCAATTGTGTTCCCCATAAAACCATCCCGTCCTTCTGATGACACCAGTTTTGGTCCAAGGATTGTCATGAATTCATCAAAATCAACTTGGCCATCCCCTGGAAAGAAAGGAAGACAACAACAAGTTTTTTTATTAACATTTTTATTAACATTTTATTAATTTGTGGCTCAAATTTATAACACGTCTTTCTGCAAATTGCAGCCAGGGGAGCTAAGATCCTACCCACACCATACTTAGAAGCACAGAATTGTAGAGTTGGAAGTGACCACAAAGGTTAACCCCCCCCATGACGGAATCGTTTGCCCAACAAGGGGCTCGAACCCACAACCCTGAGATTAAGGGTTTCATGCTCTTCCAACTGAGCTTTCCCAGCTTGTTCTAAAGCAGATGGCTGCCCCACAAAGACTCCTGGGAACTGTACTTGTTTTAAGAGTGTTGGGAATAGTTAGCTCTATTGGGACAAACTGCGTTTCCCAGAATATTTGGGAGAAAGTAATGGTGCAGATATGAACTAAGAACAGGGGGAAAGAATTAGTAAGAAAATGATGGCAGGAGAACATATGAGGTCTGGTGGTGGTTTGCTTCCCTAGTAGTTTTTTGTATCTGTCACTAGGAGCCAAGATCGTCACAGATATCAGCCACATGTGAACATCAGAAGAGCCCGCTGGATCAGGCAATGGTCTATCTAAACCGGCATCCTGTTTTCACAGTGGCCAACCAGACGTCAGTGGGAAACCAGTAAGTCGGATTCCTACACAAGAAGACCCTCCCCTCCTGTGGTCTCCAGCAACTGATATCCATAAGTACTGCTGCTCCAACTGTGGCAGTAGAGCATGACCATTTGTGACTAGTAGCCATTGATAGTCCTCTCATCCATGTATTGGTCTAATCTTCTTTTAAAGCCATCCAGAGTGGTGGCCATCACTGTCACTTGTGGGAGCAAGTTCTCCAGTTCACCTATGGCCACAGCTGAAGACATACCCAGCCACTCTGGGCAGCTTCCAACATATATAAAAACATTAAACATTAAAAAACTTCCTTCCTATTCTCTAGAAGAGCCAGGCTGGGGAGATGGTCTTCACCATTCCTCCTCTGCTGACAGCTGCCTTCAAGTTGGCGTATTTTTCAGTGTATAAGACACCACCATGTATAAGATGACTCCTATTTTTTTAGACCCCAAATTAAAGAAATCAATATTTATTGAGTTGCTGTGTTGTTGTTTTTTTTTTTGGGGGGGGAGATCACACTTGAGTTTCTTTTTTTGGGGGGAGGTTGCCACCACCAATTGCTCACCTGCCCGTCTGTTTGCCGCTGCCAATCACCCGACTGCCCAACTGCCCCCCTCTGCATTCACTATCCCTGTATAAGACAACCCCCCCATTTCTTGCCTAATTTTTAAAAGGAAAAACATTGACTTACACATGGAAAAATATGGTATTTATCTCCTTGGCTAGGGGGTCACATACCCTTCATATTTATCTGATAAAATAGGAATGTTCCAAGGAAAAGTGGGAGATTCCGGGATCAAATCAGAATCCAGGATGGCTTCTGTAAATCCAAGACTGTCCCTAGAAAAATAGGGACACTTGGAGGGTTTGCTGAAGAAGGCCCACTATGTGAGAGGCCAACATTGGCTTTCTATAGCTGCTGTTTCCTTAGAGGCCTGCCTTCAGGGGTGTAGCAAGCTCTGCGCTGCACGTGGATGCCGCTGAAAGGGGGAAATTCCCCCTTTCCACGGCTTTTTTTCGGCCCGAGGGGCGGACCAGCAAGGAGGGGGCATCACGCTTGTCCCTGGCATGACGCCCCTCCTCGCTGACCCACCCCCCCCCCCGCTGAAAAAAACCGCTGGGGGGGAAGGGAGCAGAGCAGGTGCGTTCAAATGCCTGCTTTGCCTCCCCCTTTCCCCCTTCCAGCGGCTTTTTTTCTGTGCGAGGGGCAGGCATCATGGCAGTGACAAGCGTGACGCCCCCTCCTCGCTGGCCCACCCCTCGCACTGAAAAATAGCCGCTGGAAGGGGGGAAAGGTGGCATGCCCCCGTTTGGGGGTCCGCCCGGCGGGGCGGGGTGGAGGTGGGCCAGCCAAAGTGTCACCCCCCTCCCCTGGAACCCGGGGCGGCCGCCCCCCACCCCCTTGCTACGCCCCTGCCTGCCTTGGCCCCCAAGATTCAGAAGTGGAGTTAGTATATGGAACACCTAAGGGGGGTGGGGACGGGACTTCAGGTGCATATGCTCCATTCATCACACTCTCATCTATTTTGTTGCATCCGAAATTGAAATATATTGTAAGCTGCTCCAAGAATGTCAGTTTGTAGATACAGTAAATTAATGATAAATCATCATATGAAACCCAAACACGATATATACAAATTAAAAGCAGACAGCAGGTAAAGCTAATCGGGGGGGGGGGGATGAATAAAGCAATGCAGCAATAATCAACAGCCAGTTTAAAAATGTATTAAAAATAAGAAGTGGTGAAAACTCTTCGGACTACTGGGATAGCTTGCTTGGCAGGGCATGGGACTCTTGATCTCAGGGTCATTGGTTCCAGCACCATATTGGGTGAAAGATTTCTGTATTACAGGGGGTTGGCCTGGAGGTCATAAGTGGTCCCTTCCAGCTCGACAAATTCTATGATTCTAATACAGTAGAAGGGCCAAAAGCCTACCTGAGGCCACATCCACACCTTACATTTAAAGCACTCTTATACCACCACAACGATCATGGCTTCAAACAATCCAGGGAACAGTAGATTCCCGCCCCTCCCCCCAGTCCCCTCACAGAGCTACAATTCCCAGAGTGGTTTAAAAATTGTAGCTCTTAACAACCCATGGAAGAACACAGAGATTAAAAAAAATGTGCTCCAAATAATGACAGAGGTTTGAGATGGAGGGACACTGATCGGGGGGACCACATAGGGTTGCCATGTGTCCTCTTTTTCCAGGATGCGTCCTCTCTTTCATGGGTAGTCATAGCGATCCATAGTGAAAAGCAGAAGTTGGCAAATGTGTCCTCTCTCTCTCTCTCTCTCTCTTTTTTTTTTTTGGTTCTTCAAAGCATGGCAACCCTACGCAGAAGCTAACGCCAAAAAGCTGATATAATAGGACATCCCCCAACTCCCTTCTCAGTATACCAAACTTTGTTTTAAACTGACACCTTCCGGTGTACCTCCCTCCACCCCTGCTTTATCTAAGCTTGTATTAAACCGAAATGCGAGGGAGCAGGAAAATGTAGGGGGTTATAATGGTTTGTTTGCAGAGGGGGGTCAAAAAGGAAGGGGAAACCATGGGCATGGGAGTGAAGGTGAAAGGGGGTTCAAAGGAAGGTTGCAGAATGGAAGAGCAAAAGTACATCAGAAATGGGATGGGGAAATTTAATAGTGAGGTTGGTAGTTGCACGGAGTGGGAGCAGGAAGGATCAATGCATTAATCCAGGAAATTGATGTGGGTGGGTGGGAACAACAAGGTCTTGGCAAACAGAGTGGGGCAGCCCCTGGTCTGCTATAGCTGCAAAGCTAACATCAGTTGAGATCAACTGTTTAAATAACCATCTCAATATGTTTCCAGAGAGAGAGAGAGAGAAAAGTAGCATTATAGACTTGCAAAGGAGTTCATTTTCATCTAATTTTAGTTTCCGTCATACACTTGGTGGAAGGCAAGTTAATAAAATCAACTAGCAATGCCAACTTTGGCCAGTGCATGCACACCCACCCACACACCCCGTCTTGGTTCTGTGTGGTGAGCGGCAGATCAAAATGCCACGAGGAGCAGCAGGGCATTAAGGAGTTTGGACCACACACAACCCATAAACTGTAAGCGATTCAATACGCCACAAAATCGTGTAACAGGCGGCAAAGGTTGCAAATGAGCTCCGCAGCTGTTTGCAGTGTTTTCAGCTATTACATAACATGTCGTTATGGGGGTTATTGTTGCTGAAGGAAAGCAAAATCACAGTCTTGTCCAAACTAGGTTCCGACAGAAGGATACACTTCACAGAGTAAAGTGTTGTGGAGTGGATATTATGTACATAATTGGGATAGTTCTAAAACCCAAGGAGTGTTACAACAACTTGGACCTGTATAGTAGTTTATGCAAGTCACGTGTTTATGACTGTTCCGGTGCAAGCTTTATTAGGCATAGTTCTATCTGTGTTGGTGAATTCTTTTTACTTTACTAGTGGTGAGGGGAAAATAATTTCAACTTGTTAAAGAGGTCCTCTTTTCCACCTTATTACATTATTAATATAAGGTAGGGTGACTCACTTTTGAAGACCCAGCAAAAAGAGATTATTATTATTATTATTTTTT